>NW_028125890.1:0-392742 GCF_965194825.1 Balaenoptera physalus | reverse complement strand
TCCCCGTCTTCCCGTTCATCCTCAGGACAAATTGCAACCTGTACGGAACAGGAGGTTAAAGGTGCTGATGCTCCAAGTAGGGAGATTGCTAGTAAAGTGGCTGGAATGGCGAACCCGAGCACAAGGAGATGAGAAATGAGGTGCGTTTTAGAAACCTTTCCCCATCATACGGTGTACCATCTTCTGGGTTTCTCATGCATGTTTTCGATGTAGGAAGATGCCCTTGAACCTGGAGATTTGGGACCCATGCGATGGGTAGCACGCAGTATTACTTTAAAGGGTTTGCGTTTGCTCACCCAACCTCACCAAACCTCTCAGCCCCAAGAGTGTCCACCCTTATGTCTCATCCAGCTGTGGGTCTAGATATGGTCAATACAGGTTGCATCACAGCCCCTGAACGAATTGTGTAAGAATTTCTCTCTCTTTCCCTGTCTTTGTTTCATGGGTTTTTAAAAGTAATTTATTTTTATAATGGGGTTTAGCTGCTTTTCACGGCTGTGTTTAGGCCGCTTTACACCCACTTGACCCACTAACAGAGAGATATCAATACATAGGTTTTAAGATTATTTCTAGTCAGATATATTCTTGTGCGGTGAATCGGGCGTGTTGAGTCCAGTTCTCTGAGCAAGGAGTAGGTCTTGTCTGTTACATATTGGGTTTATGGAACGGTATCTGAGCTAATTTGAAACTCTTGTTTTATGTATCACCCCACCTCACCTTTCCCGTTAAGCAGCCATAATGTGTTTTCTGCATGTGTGACTCTGTTCTGTTTTGTAATTCAGTTCAAGTGTAACGGTTTTTACATTCCCTCTATAAGTGACACCTTATGAGAAGTGTCCTTTTCTGTGTGACTTATTTCACTTAGAATCGTCTTACCTAAATCCACTCAACATGCTGCTACTAGCCTTATGACATTGATTTCATGGCTGAGTGATATTCCATTGTACATAAGGACCACAACTTTTTTATCCATTTTTCGCTTTCCTGGGATATTTAAGGTGGAAGGAAGTGGAGGTCCTTGTCAACAGAGCAGCCCTAAACTTTGGGGTGCTTGTGTCTTGCTGATTTTCAATTTTCCCACTTTATCCCCCCATGCGTGGAAGTGCCCTATGCTCTCTAAGCTGTGTTTTTTAGATGTTTCAGGACACACCGTACACTTCTCCAGAGTGGCTGTTGGCAATTTACATCCCGCCCATCAGTGTAGCAAGGCTCCCATTTCTCCATGGCCTGTCCTGCATTTCTGGTTTTGACACTTTTTTCAGCATGGCCCTTTTGACCGATGGGAAGCGAGACTTCTTTGTAGCGCTGATTTGCCTTTCCAGGTTGCTTGGTTGGCCAAAAAGGGCGTATGCGTTTTTTCCTGAATGTATTCAGGAAAAAACGCATACGCCCTTTTTGGCCAAGGGCATCATTGTCAACGTTTTGCCGCTTTTCATGTGCTTTAAAGGCGATTCGAATCTACCTCCTGAAATCTGTTTCCTGCAATTCTGCCTTGATTTCAAATCCTCTTCTTTGCCTTCCCTCAATATATTTGTGGACGAGAGTTATCATTTATAACTCTGCAGGTTTGTGAATTGCAGTGCCCTGAAGCTCCATTTTACAAGTCGGTTTTTTGGGAGCTGGCCGCAAAAGCGCAGGATGGCTTCAGGCCCTGTTCTGGTTCAGGGGGGCAGGCTGAGCCTGTGGTTAATTCTTCTTCCTGATGGGAAAATAGAGTGACCTGTGCCTCTCCCAACACCAAGAGCTAGTCTCTCATTGGTTCCCCGTCTTCCCGTTCATCCTCAGGACAAATTGCAACCTGTACGGAACAGGAGGTTAAAGGTGCTGATGCTCCAAGTAGGGAGATTGCTAGTAAAGTGGCTGGAATGGCGAACCCGAGCACAAGGAGATGAGAAATGAGGTGCGTTTTAGAAACCTTTCCCCATCACACGGTGTACCATCTTCTGGGTTTCTCATGCATGTTTTCGATGTAGGAAGATGCCCTTGAACCTGGAGATTTGGGACCCATGCGATGGGTAGCACGCAGTATTACTTTAAAGGGTCTGCGTTTGCTCACCCAACCTCACCAAACCTCTCAGCCCCAAGAGTGTCCACCCTTATGTCTCATCCAGCTGTGGGTCTAGATATGGTCAATCCAGGTTGCATCACAGCCCCTGAACGAATTGTGTAAGAATTTCTCTCTCTTTCCCTGTCTTTGTTTCATGGGATTTTAAAAGTAATTTATTTTTATAATGGGGTTTAGCTGCTTTTCACGGCTGTGTTTAGGCCGCTTTACACCCACTTGACCCACTAACAGAGAGATATCAATACATAGGTTTTAAGATTATTACTAGTCAGATATATTCTTGTGCGGTGAATCGGGCGTGTTGAGTCCAGTTCTCTGAGCAAGGAGTAGGTCTTGTCTGTTACATATTGGGTTTATGGAACGGTATCTGAGCTAATTTGAAACTCTTGTTTTATGTATCACCCCACCTCACCTTTCCCGTTAAGCAGCCATAGTGTGTTTTCTGCATGTGTGACTCTGTTCTGTTTTGTAATTCAGTTCAAGTGTAACGGTTTTTACATTCCCTCTATAAGTGACACCTTATGAGAAGTGTCCTTTTCTGTGTGACTTATTTCACTTAGAATCGTCTTACCTAAATCCACTCATCATGCTGCTACTAGCCTTATGACATTGATTTCATGGCTGAGTGATATTCCATTGTACATAAGGACCACAACTTTTTTATCCATTTTTCGCTTTCCTGGGATATTTAAGGTGGAAGGAAGTGGAGGTCCTTGTCAACAGAGCAGCCCTAAACTTTGGGGTGCTTGTGTCTTGCTGATTTTCAATTTTCCCACTTTATCCCCCCATGCGTGGAAGTGCCCTATGCTCTCTAAGCTGTGTTTTTTAGATGTTTCAGGACACACCGTACACTTCTCCAGAGTGGCTGTTGGCAATTTACATCCCGCCCATCAGTGTAGCAAGGCTCCCATTTCTCCATGGCCTGTCCTGCATTTCTGGTTTTGACACTTTTTTCAGCATGGCCCTTTTGACCGATGGGAAGCGAGACTTCTTTGTAGCGCTGATTTGCCTTTCCAGGTTGCTTGGTTGGCCAAAAAGGGCGTATGCGTTTTTTCCTGAATGTATTCAGGAAAAAACGCATACGCCCTTTTTGGCCAAGGGCATCATTGTCAACGTTTTTCCGCTTTTCATGTGCTTTAAAGGCGATTCGAATCTACCTCCTGAAATCTGTTTCCTGCAATTCTGCCTTGATTTCAAATCCTCTTCTTTGCCTTCCCTCAATATATTTGTGGACGAGAGTTATCATTTATAACTCTGCAGGTTTGTGAATTGCAGTGCCCTGAAGCTCCATTTTACAAGTCGGTTTTTTGGGAGCCAGCCGCAAAAGCGCAGGATGGCTTCAGGCCCTGTTCTGGTTCAGGGGGGCAGGCTGAGCCTGTGGTTAATTCTTCTTCCTGATGGGAAAATAGAGTGACCTGTGCCTGTCCCAACACCAAGAGCTAGTCTCTCATTGGTTCCCCGTCTTCCCGTTCATCCTCAGGACAAATTGCAACCTGTACGGAACAGGAGGTTAAAGGTGCTGATGCTCCAAGTAGGGAGATTGCTAGTAAAGTGGCTGGAATGGCGAACCCGAGCACAAGGAGATGAGAAATGAGGTGCGTTTTAGAAACCTTTCCCCATCACACGGTGTACCATCTTCTGGGTTTCTCATGCATGTTTTCGATGTAGGAAGATGCCCTTGAACCTGGAGATTTGGGACCCATGCGATGGGTAGCACGCAGTATTATTTTAAAGGGTCTGCGTTTGCTCACCCAACCTCACCAAACCTCTCAGCCCCAACAGTGTCCACCCTTATGTCTCATCCAGCTGTGGGTCTAGATATGCTCAATCCAGGTTGCATCACAGCCCCTGAACGAATTGTGTAAGAATTTCTCTCTCTTTCCCTGTCTTTGTTTCATGGGTTTTTAAAAGTAATTTATTTTTATAATGGGGTTTAGCTGCTTTTCACGGCTGTGTTTAGGCCGCTTTACACCCACTTGACCCACTAACAGAGAGATATCAATACATAGGTTTTAAGTTTATTACTAGTCAGATATATTCTTGTGCGGTGAATCGGGCGTGTTGAGTCCAGTTCTCTGAGCAAGGAGTAGGTCTTGTCTGTTACATATTGGGTTTATGGAACGGTATCTGAGCTAATTTGAAACTCTTGTTTTATGTATCACCCCACCTCACCTTTCCCGTTAAGCAGCCATAGTGTGTTTTCTGCATGTGTGACTCTGTTCTGTTTTGTAATTCAGTTCAAGTGTAACGGTTTTTACATTCCCTCTATAAGTGACACCTTATGAGAAGTGTCCTTTTCTGTGTGACTTATTTCACTTAGAATCGTCTTACCTAAATCCACTCATCATGCTGCTACTAGCCTTATGACATTGATTTCATGGCTGAGTGATATTCCATTGTACATAAGGACCACAACTTTTTTATCCATTTTTCGCTTTCCTGGGATATTTAAGGTGGAATGAAGTGGAGGTCCTTGTCAACAGAGCAGCCCTAAACTTTGGGGTGCTTGTGTCTTGCTGATTTTCAATTTTCCCACTTTATCCCCCCATGCGTGGAAGTGCCCTATGCTCTCTAAGCTGTGTTTTTTAGATGTTTCAGGACACACCGTACACTTCTCCAGAGTGGCTGTTGGCAATTTACATCCCGCCCATCAGTGTAGCAAGGCTCCCATTTCTCCATGGCCTGTCCTGCATTTCTGGTTTTGACACTTTTTTCAGCATGGCCCTTTTGACCGATGGGAAGCGAGACTTCTTTGTAGCGCTGATTTGCCTTTCCAGGTTGCTTGGTTGGCCAAAAAGGGCGTATGCGTTTTTTCCTGAATGTATTCAGGAAAAAACGCATACGCCCTTTTTGGCCAAGGGCATCATTGTCAACGTTTTGCCGCTTTTCATGTGCTTTAAAGGCGATTCGAATCTACCTCCTGAAATCTGTTTCCTGCAATTCTGCCTTGATTTCAAATCCTCTTCTTTGCCTTCCCTCAATATATTTGTGGACGAGAGTTATCATTTATAACTCTGCAGGTTTGTGAATTGCAGTGCCCTGAAGCTCCATTTTACAAGTCGGTTTTTTGGGAGCCGGCCGCAAAAGCGCAGGATGGCTTCAGGCCCTGTTCTGGTTCCGGGGGGCAGGCTGAGCCTGTGGTTAATTCTTCTTCCTGATGGGAAAATAGAGTGACCTGTGCCTGTCCCAACACCAAGAGCTAGTCTCTCATTGGTTCCCCGTCTTCCCGTTCATCCTCAGGACAAATTGCAACCTGTACGGAACAGGAGGTTAAAGGTGCTGATGCTCCAAGTAGGGAGATTGCTAGTAAAGTGGCTGGAATGGCGAACCCGAGCACAAGGAGATGAGAAATGAGGTGCGTTTTAGAAACCTTTCCCCATCACACGGTGTACCATCTTCTGGGTTTCTCATGCATGTTTTCGATGTAGGAAGATGCCCTTGAACCTGGAGATTTGGGACCCATGCGATGGGTAGTACGCAGTATTACTTTAAAGGGTCTGCGTTTGCTCACCCAACCTCACCGAACCTCTCAGCCCCAAGAGTGTCCACCCTTATGTCTCATCCAGCTGTGGGTCTAGATATGGTCAATCCAGGTTGCATCACAGCCCCTGAACGAATTGTGTAAGAATTTCTCTCTCTTTCCCTGTCTTTGTTTCATGGGTTTTTAAAAGTAATTTATTTTTATAATGGGGTTTAGCTGCTTTTCACGGCTGTGTTTAGGCCGCTTTACACCCACTTGACCCACTAAAAGAGAGATATCAATACATAGGTTTTAAGTTTATTACTAGTCAGATATATTCTTGTGCGGTGAATCGGGCGTGTTGAGTCCAGTTCTCTGAGCCAGGAGTAGGTCTTGTCTGTTACATATTGGGTTTATGGAACGGTATCTGAGCTAATTTGAAACTCTTGTTTTATGTATCACCCCACCTCACCTTTCCCGTTAAGCAGCCATAGTGTGTTTTCTGCATGTGTGACTCTGTTCTGTTTTGTAATTCAGTTCAAGTGTAACGGTTTTTACATTCCCTCTATAAGTGACACCTTATGAGAAGTGTCCTTTTCTGTGTGACTTATTTCACTTAGAATCGTCTTACCTAAATCCACTCATCATGCTGCTACTAGCCTTATGACATTGATTTCATGGCTGAGTGATATTCCATTGTACATAAGGACCACAACTTTTTTATCCATTTTTCGCTTTCCTGGGATATTTAAGGTGGAATGAAGTGGAGGTCCTTGTCAACAGAGCAGCCCTAAACTTTGGGGTGCTTGTGTCTTGCTGATTTTCAATTTTCCCACTTTATCCCCCCATGCGTGGAAGTGCCCTATGCTCTCTAAGCTGTGTTTTTTAGATGTTTCAGGACACACCGTACACTTCTCCAGAGTGGCTGTTGGCAATTTACATCCCGCCCATCAGTGTAGCAAGGCTCCCATTTCTCCATGGCCTGTCCTGCATTTCTGGTTTTGACACTTTTTTCAGCATGGCCCTTTTGACCGATGGGAAGCGAGACTTCTTTGTAGCGCTGATTTGCCTTTCCAGGTTGCTTGGTTGGCCAAAAAGGGCGTATGCGTTTTTTCCTGAATGTATTCACGAAAAAACGCATACGCCCTTTTTGGCCAAGGGCATCATTGTCAACGTTTTGCCGCTTTTCATGTGCTTTAAAGGCGATTCGAATCTACCTCCTGAAATCTGTTTCCTGCAATTCTGCCTTGATTTCAAATCCTCTTCTTTGCCTTCCCTCAATATATTTGTGGACGAGAGTTATCATTTATAACTCTGCAGGTTTGTGAATTGCAGTGCCCTGAAGCTCCATTTTACAAGTCGGTTTTTTGGGAGCTGGCCGCAAAAGCGCAGGATGGCTTCAGGCCCTGTTCTGGTTCAGGGGGGCAGGCTGAGCCTGTGGTTAATTCTTCTTCCTGATGGGAAAATAGAGTGACCTGTGCCTCTCCCAACACCAAGAGCTAGTCTCTCATTGGTTCCCCGTCTTCCCGTTCATCCTCAGGACAAATTGCAACCTGTACGGAACAGGAGGTTAAAGGTGCTGATGCTCCAAGTAGGGAGATTGCTAGTAAAGTGGCTGGAATGGCGAACCCGAGCACAAGGAGATGAGAAATGAGGTGCGTTTTAGAAACCTTTCCCCATCACACGGTGTACCATCTTCTGGGTTTCTCATGCATGTTTTCGATGTAGGAAGATGCCCTTGAACCTGGAGATTTGGGACCCATGCGATGGGTAGCACGCAGTATTACTTTAAATGGTCTGCGTTTGCTCACCCAACCTCACCAAACCTCTCAGCCCCAAGAGTGTCCACCCTTATGAGTCATCCAGCTGTGGGTCTAGATATGGTCAATCCAGGTTGCATCACAGCTCCTGAATGAATTGTGTAAGAATTTCTCTCTCTTTCCCTGTCTTTGTTTCATGGGTTTTTAAAAGTAATTTATTTTTATAATGGGGTGTAGCTGCTTTTCACGGCTGTGTTTATGCCGCTTTACACCCACTTGACACACTAACAGAGAGATATCAATACATAGGTTTTAAGATTATTACTAGTCAGATATATTCTTGTGCGGTGAATCGGGCGTGTTGAGTCCAGTTCTCTGAGCAAGGAGTAGGTCTTGTCTGTTACATATTGGGTTTATGGAACGGTATCTGAGCTAATTTGAAACTCTTGTTTTATGTATCACCCCACCTCACCTTTCCCGTTAAGCAGCCATAGTGTGTTTTCTGCATGTGTGACTCTGTTCTGTTTTGTAATTCAGTTCAAGTGTAACGGTTTTTACATTCCCTCTATAAGTGACACCTTATGAGAAGTGTCCTTTTCTGTGTGACTTATTTCACTTAGAATCGTCTTACCTAAATCCACTCATCATGCTGCTACTAGCCTTATGACATTGATTTCATGGCTGAGTGATATTCCATTGTACATAAGGACCACAACTTTTTTATCCATTTTTCGCTTTCCTGGGATATTTAAGGTGGAAGGAAGTGGAGGTCCTTGTCAACAGAGCAGCCCTAAACTTTGGGGTGCTTGTGTCTTGCTGATTTTCAATTTTCCCACTTTATCCCCCCATGCGTGGAAGTGCCCTATGCTCTCTAAGCTGTGTTTTTTAGATGTTTCAGGACACACCGTACACTTCTCCAGAGTGGCTGTTGGCAATTTACATCCCGCCCATCAGTGTAGCAAGGCTCCCATTTCTCCATGGCCTGTCCTGCATTTCTGGTTTTGACACTTTTTTCAGCATGGCCCTTTTGACCGATGGGAAGCGAGACTTCTTTGTAGCGCTGATTTGCCTTTCCAGGTTGCTTGGTTGGCCAAAAAGGGCGTATGCGTTTTTTCCTGAATATATTCAGGAAAAAACGCATACGCCCTTTTTGGCCAAGGGCATCATTGTCAACGTTTTGCCGCTTTTCATGTGCTTTAAAGGCGATTCGAATCTACCTCCTGAAATCTGTTTCCTGCAATTCTGCCTTGATTTCAAATCCTCTTCTTTGCCTTCCCTCAATATATTTGTGGACGAGAGTTATCATTTATAACTCTGCAGGTTTGTGAATTGCAGTGCCCTGAAGCTCCATTTTACAAGTCGGTTTTTTGGGAGCCGGCCGCAAAAGCGCAGGATGGCTTCAGGCCCTGTTCTGGTTCAGGGGGGCAGGCTGAGCCTGTGGTTAATTCTTCTTCCTGATGGGAAAATAGAGTGACCTGTGCCTCTCCCAACACCAAGAGCTAGTCTCTCATTGGTTCCCCGTCTTCCCGTTCATCCTCAGGACAAATTGCAACCTGTACGGAACAGGAGGTTAAAGGTGCTGATGCTCCAAGTAGGGAGATTGCTAGTAAAGTGGCTGGAATGGCGAACCCGAGCACAAGGAGATGAGAAATGAGGTGCGTTTTAGAAACCTTTCCCCATCACACGGTGTACCATCTTCTGGGTTTCTCATGCATGTTTTCGATGTAGGAAGATGCCCTTGAACCTGGAGATTTGGGACCCATGCGATGGGTAGCACGCAGTATTATTTAAAGGGTCTGCGTTTGCTCACCCAACCTCACCGAACCTCTCAGCCCCAAGAGTGTCCACCCTTATGTCTCATCCAGCTGTGGGTCTAGATATGGTCAATCCAGGTTGCATCACAGCCCCTGAACGAATTGTGTAAGAATTTCTCTCTCTTTCCCTGTCTTTGTTTCATGGGTTTTTAAAAGTAATTTATTTTTATAATGGGGTTTAGCTGCTTTTCACGGCTGTGTTTAGGCCGCTTTACACCCACTTGACCCACTAACAGAGAGATATCAATACATAGGTTTTAAGATTATTACTAGTCAGATATATTCTTGTGCGGTGAATCGGGCGTGTTGAGTCCAGTTCTCTGAGCAAGGAGTAGGTCTTGTCTATTACATATTGGGTTTATGGAACGGTATCTGAGCTAATTTGAAACTCTTGTTTTATGTATCACCCCACCTCACCTTTCCCGTTAAGCAGCCATAGTGTGTTTTCTGCATGTGTGACTCTGTTCTGTTTTGTAATTCAGTTCAAGTGTAACGGTTTTTACATTCCCTCTATAAGTGACACCTTATGAGAAGTGTCCTTTTCTGTGTGACTTATTTCACTTAGAATCGTCTTACCTAAATCCACTCCTCATGCTGCTACTAGCCTTATGACATTGATTTCATGGCTGAGTGATATTCCATTGTACATAAGGACCACAACTTTTTTATCCATTTTTTGCTTTCCTGGGATATTTAAGGTGGAAGGAAGTGGAGGTCCTTGTCAACAGAGCAGCCCTAAACTTTGGGGTGCTTGTGTCTTGCTGATTTTCAATTTTCCCACTTTATCCCCCCATGCGTGGAAGTGCCCTATGCTCTCTAAGCTGTGTTTTTTAGATGTTTCAGGACACACCGTACACTTCTCCAGAGTGGCTGTTGGCAATTTACATCCCGCCCATCAGTGTAGCAAGGCTCCCATTTCTCCATGGCCTGTCCTGCATTTCTGGTTTTGACACTTTTTTCAGCATGGCCCTTTTGACCGATGGGAAGCGAGACTTCTTTGTAGCGCTGATTTGCCTTTCCAGGTTGCTTGGTTGGCCAAAAAGGGCGTATGCGTTTTTTCCTGAATATATTCAGGAAAAAACGCATACGCCCTTTTTGGCCAAGGGCATCATTGTCAACGTTTTGCCGCTTTTCATGTGCTTTAAAGGCGATTCGAATCTACCTCCTGAAATCTGTTTCCTGCAATTCTGCCTTGATTTCAAATCCTCTTCTTTGCCTTCCCTCAATATATTTGTGGACGAGAGTTATCATTTATAACTCTGCAGGTTTGTGAATTGCAGTGCCCTGAAGCTCCATTTTACAAGTCGGTTTTTTGGGAGCCGGCCGCAAAAGCGCAGGATGGCTTCAGGCCCTGTTCTGGTTCCGGGGGGCAGGCTGAGCCTGTGGTTAATTCTTCTTCCTGATGGGAAAATAGAGTGACCTGTGCCTGTCCCAACACCAAGAGCTAGTCTCTCATTGGTTCCCCGTCTTCCCGTTCATCCTCAGGACAAATTGCAACCTGTACGGAACAGGAGGTTAAAGGTGCTGATGCTCCAAGTAGGGAGATTGCTAGTAAAGTGGCTGGAATGGCGAACCCGAGCACAAGGAGATGAGAAATGAGGTGCGTTTTAGAAACCTTTCCCCATCACACGGTGTACCATCTTCTGGGTTTCTCATGCATGTTTTCGATGTAGGAAGATGCCCTTGAACCTGGAGATTTGGGACCCATGCGATGGGTAGCACGCAGTATTACTTTAAAGGGTCTGCGTTTGCTCACCCAACCTCACCGAACCTCTCAGCCCCAAGAGTGTCCACCCTTATGTCTCATCCAGCTGTGGGTCTAGATATGGTCAATCCAGGTTGCATCACAGCCCCTGAACGAATTGTGTAAGAATTTCTCTCTCTTTCCCTGTCTTTGTTTCATGGGTTTTTAAAAGTAATTTATTTTTATAATGGGGTTTAGCTGCTTTTCACGGCTGTGTTTAGGCCGCTTTACACCCACTTGACCCACTAACAGAGAGATATCAATACATAGGTTTTAAGATTATTACTAGTCAGATATATTCTTGTGCGGTGAATCGGGCGTGTTGAGTCCAGTTCTCTGAGCAAGGAGTAGGTCTTGTCTATTCCATATTGGGTTTATGGAACGGTATCTGAGCTAATTTGAAACTCTTGTTTTATGTATCACCCCACCTCACCTTTCCCGTTAAGCAGCCATAGTGTGTTTTCTGCATGTGTGACTCTGTTCTGTTTTGTAATTCAGTTCAAGTGTAACGGTTTTTACATTCCCTCTATAAGTGACACCTTATGAGAAGTGTCCTTTTCTGTGTGACTTATTTCACTTAGAATCGTCTTACCTAAATCCACTCATCATGCTGCTACTAGCCTTATGACATTGATTTCATGGCTGAGTGATATTCCATTGTACATAAGGACCACAACTTTTTTATCCATTTTTCGCTTTCCTGGGATATTTAAGGTGGAAGGAAGTGGAGGTCCTTGTCAACAGAGCAGCCCTAAACTTTGGGGTGCTTGTGTCTTGCTGATTTTCAATTTTCCCACTTTATCCCCCCATGCGTGGAAGTGCCCTATGCTCTCTAAGCTGTGTTTTTTAGATGTTTCAGGACACACCGTACACTTCTCCAGAGTGGCTGTTGGCAATTTACATCCCGCCCATCAGTGTAGCAAGGCTCCCATTTCTCCATGGCCTGTCCTGCATTTCTGGTTTTGACACTTTTTTCAGCATGGCCCTTTTGACCGATGGGAAGCGAGACTTCTTTGTAGCGCTGATTTGCCTTTCCAGGTTGCTTGGTTGGCCAAAAAGGGCGTATGCGTTTTTTCCTGAATGTATTCAGGAAAAAATGCATACGCCCTTTTTGGCCAAGGGCATCATTGTCAACGTTTTGCCGCTTTTCATGTGCTTTAAAGGCGATTCGAATCTACCTCCTGAAATCTGTTTCCTGCAATTCTGCCTTGATTTCAAATCCTCTTCTTTGCCTTCCCTCAATATATTTGTGGACGAGAGTTATCATTTATAACTCTGCAGGTTTGTGAATTGCAGTGCCCTGAAGCTCCATTTTACAAGTCGGTTTTTTGGGAGCTGGCCGCAAAAGCGCAGGATGGCTTCAGACCCTGTTCTGGTTCAGGGGGGCAGGCTGAGCCTGTGGTTAATTCTTCTTCCTGATGGGAAAATAGAGTGACCTGTGCCTGTCCCAACACCAAGAGCTAGTCTCTCATTGGTTCCCCGTCTTCCCGTTCATCCTCAGGACAAATTGCAACCTGTACGGAACAGGAGGTTAAAGGTGCTGATGCTCCAAGTAGGGAGATTGCTAGTAAAGTGGCTGGAATGGCGAACCCGAGCACAAGGAGATGAGAAATGAGGTGCGTTTTAGAAACCTTTCCCCATCACACGGTGTACCATCTTCTGGGTTTCTCATGCATGTTTTCGATGTAGGAAGATGCCCTTGAACCTGGAGATTTGGGACCCATGCGATGGGTAGCACGCAGTATTACTTTAAATGGTCTGCGTTTGCTCACCCAACCTCACCAAACCTCTCAGCCCCAAGAGTGTCCACCCTTATGAGTCATCCAGCTGTGGGTCTAGATATGGTCAATCCAGGTTGCATCACAGCTCCTGAACGAATTGTGTAAGAATTTCTCTCTCTTTCCCTGTCTTTGTTTCATGGGTTTTTAAAAGTAATTTATTTTTATAATGGGGTGTAGCTGCTTTTCACGGCTGTGTTTATGCCGCTTTACACCCACTTGACACACTAACAGAGAGATATCAATACATAGGTTTTAAGATTATTACTAGTCAGATATATTCTTGTGCGGTGAATCGGGCGTGTTGAGTCCAGTTCTCTGAGCAAGGAGTAGGTCTTGTCTGTTACATATTGGGTTTATGGAACGGTATCTGAGCTAATTTGAAACTCTTGTTTTATGTATCACCCCACCTCACCTTTCCCGTTAAGCAGCCATAGTGTGTTTTCTGCATGTGTGACTCTGTTCTGTTTTGTAATTCAGTTCAAGTGTAACGGTTTTTACATTCCCTCTATAAGTGACACCTTATGAGAAGTGTCCTTTTCTGTGTGACTTATTTCACTTAGAATCGTCTTACCTAAATCCACTCATCATGCTGCTACTAGCCTTATGACATTGATTTCATGGCTGAGTGATATTCCATTGTACATAAGGACCACAACTTTTTTATCCATTTTTCGCTTTCCTGGGATATTTAAGGTGGAAGGAAGTGGAGGTCCTTGTCAACAGAGCAGCCCTAAACTTTGGGGTGCTTGTGTCTTGCTGATTTTCAATTTTCCCACTTTATCCCCCCAAGCGTGGAAGTGCCCTATGCTCTCTAAGCTGTGTTTTTTAGATGTTTCAGGACACACCGTACACTTCTCCAGAGTGGCTGTTGGCAATTTACATCCCGCCCATCAGTGTAGCAAGGCTCCCATTTCTCCATGGCCTGTCCTGCATTTCTGGTTTTGACACTTTTTTCAGCATGGCCCTTTTGACCGATGGGAAGCGAGACTTCTTTGTAGCGCTGATTTGCCTTTCCAGGTTGCTTGGTTGGCCAAAAAGGGCGTATGCGTTTTTTCCTGAATATATTCAGGAAAAAACGCATACGCCCTTTTTGGCCAAGGGCATCATTGTCAACGTTTTGCCGCTTTTCATGTGCTTTAAAGGCGATTCGAATCTACCTCCTGAAATCTGTTTCCTGCAATTCTGCCTTGATTTCAAATCCTCTTCTTTGCCTTCCCTCAATATATTTGTGGACGAGAGTTATCATTTATAACTCTGCAGGTTTGTGAATTGCAGTGCCCTGAAGCTCCATTTTACAAGTCGCTTTTTTGGGAGCCGGCCGCAAAAGCGCAGGATGGCTTCAGGCCCTGTTCTGGTTCAGGGGGGCAGGCTGAGCCTGTGGTTAATTCTTCTTCCTGATGGGAAAATAGAGTGACCTGTGCCTGTCCCAACACCAAGAGCTAGTCTCTCATTGGTTCCCCGTCTTTCCGTTCATCCTCAGGACAAATTGCAACCTGTACGGAACAGGAGGTTAAAGGTGCTGATGCTCCAAGTAGGGAGATTGCTAGTAAAGTGGCTGGAATGGCGAACCCGAGCACAAGGAGATGAGAAATGAGGTGCGTTTTAGAAACCTTTCCCCATCACACGGTGTACCATCTTCTGGGTTTCTCATGCATGTTTTCGATGTAGGAAGATGCCCTTGAACCTGGAGATTTGGGACCCATGCGATGGGTAGCACGCAGTATTACTTTAAAGGGTCTGCGTTTGCTCACCCAACCTCACCAAACCTCTCAGCCCCAAGAGTGTCCACCCTTATGTCTCATCCAGCTGTGGGTCTAGATATGGTCAATCCAGGTTGCATCACAGCCCCTGAACGAATTGTGTAAGAATTTCTCTCTCTTTCCCTGTCTTTGTTTCATGGGTTTTTAAAAGTAATTTATTTTTATAATGGGGTTTAGCTGCTTTTCACGGCTGTGTTTAGGCCGCTTTACACCCACTTGACCCACTAACAGAGAGATATCAATACATAGGTTTTAAGATTATTACTAGTCAGATATATTCTTGTGCGGTGAATCGGGCGTGTTGAGTCCAGTTCTCTGAGCAAGGAGTAGGTCTTGTCTATTACATATTGGGTTTATGGAACGGTATCTGAGCTAATTTGAAACTCTTGTTTTATGTATCACCCCACCTCACCTTTCCCGTTAAGCAGCCATAGTGTGTTTTCTGCATGTGTGACTCTGTTCTGTTTTGTAATTCAGTTCAAGTGTAACGGTTTTTACATTCCCTCTATAAGTGACACCTTATGAGAAGTGTCCTTTTCTGTGTGACTTATTTCACTTAGAATCGTCTTACCTAAATCCACTCATCATGCTGCTACTAGCCTTATGACATTGATTTCATGGCTGAGTGATATTCCATTGTACATAAGGACCACAACTTTTTTATCCATTTTTCGCTTTCCTGGGATATTTAAGGTGGAAGGAAGTGGAGGTCCTTGTCAACAGAGCAGCCCTAAACTTTGGGGTGCTTGTGTCTTGCTGATTTTCAATTTTCCCACTTTATCCCCCCATGCGTGGAAGTGCCCTATGCTCTCTAAGCTGTGTTTTTTAGATGTTTCAGGACACACCGTACACTTCTCCAGAGTGGCTGTTGGCAATTTACATCCCGCCCATCAGTGTAGCAAGGCTCCCATTTCTCCATGGCCTGTCCTGCATTTCTGGTTTTGACACTTTTTTCAGCATGGCCCTTTTGACCGATGGGAAGCGAGACTTCTTTGTAGCGCTGATTTGCCTTTCCAGGTTGCTTGGTTGGCCAAAAAGGGCGTATGCGTTTTTTCCTGAATATATTCAGGAAAAAACGCATACGCCCTTTTTGGCCAAGGGCATCATTGTCAACGTTTTGCCGCTTTTCATGTGCTTTAAAGGCGATTCGAATCTACCTCCTGAAATCTGTTTCCTGCAATTCTGCCTTGATTTCAAATCCTCTTCTTTGCCTTCCCTCAATATATTTGTGGACGAGAGTTATCATTTATAACTCTGCAGGTTTGTGAATTGCAGTGCCCTGAAGCTCCATTTTACAAGTCGGTTTTTTGGGAGCCGGCCGCAAAAGCGCAGGATGGCTTCAGGCCCTGTTCTGGTTCCGGGGGGCAGGCTGAGCCTGTGGTTAATTCTTCTTCCTGATGGGAAAATAGAGTGACCTGTGCCTCTCCCAACACCAAGAGCTAGTCTCTCATTGGTTCCCTGTCTTCCCGTTCATCCTCAGGACAAATTGCAACCTGTACGGAACAGGAGGTTAAAGGTGCTGATGCTCCAAGTAGGGAGATTGCTAGTAAAGTGGCTGGAATGGCGAACCCGAGCACAAGGAGATGAGAAATGAGGTGCGTTTTAGAAACCTTTCCCCATCACACGGTGTACCATCTTCTGGGTTTCTCATGCATGTTTTCGATGTAGGAAGATGCCCTTGAACCTGGAGATTTGGGACCCATGCGATGGGTAGCACGCAGTATTACTTTAAATGGTCTGCGTTTGCTCACCCAACCTCACCAAACCTCTCAGCCCCAAGAGTGTCCACCCTTATGAGTCATCCAGCTGTGGGTCTAGATATGGTCAATCCAGGTTGCATCACAGCTCCTGAACGAATTGTGTAAGAATTTCTCTCTCTTTCCCTGTCTTTGTTTCATGGGTTTTTAAAAGTAATTTATTTTTATAATGGGGTGTAGCTGCTTTTCACGGCTGTGTTTATGCCGCTTTACACCCACTTGACACACTAACAGAGAGATATCAATACATAGGTTTTAAGATTATTACTAGTCAGATATATTCTTGTGCGGTGAATCGGGCGTGTTGAGTCCAGTTCTCTGAGCAAGGAGTAGGTCTTGTCTGTTACATATTGGGTTTATGGAACGGTATCTGAGCTAATTTGAAACTCTTGTTTTATGTATCACCCCACCTCACCTTTCCCGTTAAGCAGCCATAGTGTGTTTTCTGCATGTGTGACTCTGTTCTGTTTTGTAATTCAGTTCAAGTGTAACGGTTTTTACATTCCCTCTATAAGTGACACCTTATGAGAAGTGTCCTTTTCTGTGTGACTTATTTCACTTAGAATCGTCTTACCTAAATCCACTCATCATGCTGCTACTAGCCTTATGACATTGATTTCATGGCTGAGTGATATTCCATTGTACATAAGGACCACAACTTTTTTATCCATTTTTCGCTTTCCTGGGATATTTAAGGTGGAAGGAAGTGGAGGTCCTTGTCAACAGAGCAGCCCTAAACTTTGGGGTGCTTGTGTCTTGCTGATTTTCAATTTTCCCACTTTATCCCCCCAAGCGTGGAAGTGCCCTATGCTCTCTAAGCTGTGTTTTTTAGATGTTTCAGGACACACCGTACACTTCTCCAGAGTGGCTGTTGGCAATTTACATCCCGCCCATCAGTGTAGCAAGGCTCCCATTTCTCCATGGCCTGTCCTGCATTTCTGGTTTTGACACTTTTTTCAGCATGGCCCTTTTGACCGATGGGAAGCGAGACTTCTTTGTAGCGCTGATTTGCCTTTCCAGGTTGCTTGGTTGGCCAAAAAGGGCGTATGCGTTTTTTCCTGAATATATTCAGGAAAAAACGCATACGCCCTTTTTGGCCAAGGGCATCATTGTCAACGTTTTGCCGCTTTTCATGTGCTTTAAAGGCGATTCGAATCTACCTCCTGAAATCTGTTTCCTGCAATTCTGCCTTGATTTCAAATCCTCTTCTTTGCCTTCCCTCAATATATTTGTGGACGAGAGTTATCATTTATAACTCTGCAGGTTTGTGAATTGCAGTGCCCTGAAGCTCCATTTTACAAGTCGCTTTTTTGGGAGCCGGCCGCAAAAGCGCAGGATGGCTTCAGGCCCTGTTCTGGTTCAGGGGGGCAGGCTGAGCCTGTGGTTAATTCTTCTTCCTGATGGGAAAATAGAGTGACCTGTGCCTGTCCCAACACCAAGAGCTAGTCTCTCATTGGTTCCCCGTCTTTCCGTTCATCCTCAGGACAAATTGCAACCTGTACGGAACAGGAGGTTAAAGGTGCTGATGCTCCAAGTAGGGAGATTGCTAGTAAAGTGGCTGGAATGGCGAACCCGAGCACAAGGAGATGAGAAATGAGGTGCGTTTTAGAAACCTTTCCCCATCACACGGTGTACCATCTTCTGGGTTTCTCATGCATGTTTTCGATGTAGGAAGATGCCCTTGAACCTGGAGATTTGGGACCCATGCGATGGGTAGCACGCAGTATTACTTTAAAGGGTCTGCGTTTGCTCACCCAACCTCACCAAACCTCTCAGCCCCAAGAGTGTCCACCCTTATGTCTCATCCAGCTGTGGGTCTAGATATGGTCAATCCAGGTTGCATCACAGCCCCTGAACGAATTGTGTAAGAATTTCTCTCTCTTTCCCTGTCTTTGTTTCATGGGTTTTTAAAAGTAATTTATTTTTATAATGGGGTTTAGCTGCTTTTCACGGCTGTGTTTAGGCCGCTTTACACCCACTTGACCCACTAACAGAGAGATATCAATACATAGGTTTTAAGATTATTACTAGTCAGATATATTCTTGTGCGGTGAATCGGGCGTGTTGAGTCCAGTTCTCTGAGCAAGGAGTAGGTCTTGTCTATTACATATTGGGTTTATGGAACGGTATCTGAGCTAATTTGAAACTCTTGTTTTATGTATCACCCCACCTCACCTTTCCCGTTAAGCAGCCATAGTGTGTTTTCTGCATGTGTGACTCTGTTCTGTTTTGTAATTCAGTTCAAGTGTAACGGTTTTTACATTCCCTCTATAAGTGACACCTTATGAGAAGTGTCCTTTTCTGTGTGACTTATTTCACTTAGAATCGTCTTACCTAAATCCACTCATCATGCTGCTACTAGCCTTATGACATTGATTTCATGGCTGAGTGATATTCCATTGTACATAAGGACCACAACTTTTTTATCCATTTTTCGCTTTCCTGGGATATTTAAGGTGGAAGGAAGTGGAGGTCCTTGTCAACAGAGCAGCCCTAAACTTTGGGGTGCTTGTGTCTTGCTGATTTTCAATTTTCCCACTTTATCCCCCCATGCGTGGAAGTGCCCTATGCTCTCTAAGCTGTGTTTTTTAGATGTTTCAGGACACACCGTACACTTCTCCAGAGTGGCTGTTGGCAATTTACATCCCGCCCATCAGTGTAGCAAGGCTCCCATTTCTCCATGGCCTGTCCTGCATTTCTGGTTTTGACACTTTTTTCAGCATGGCCCTTTTGACCGATGGGAAGCGAGACTTCTTTGTAGCGCTGATTTGCCTTTCCAGGTTGCTTGGTTGGCCAAAAAGGGCGTATGCGTTTTTTCCTGAATATATTCAGGAAAAAACGCATACGCCCTTTTTGGCCAAGGGCATCATTGTCAACGTTTTGCCGCTTTTCATGTGCTTTAAAGGCGATTCGAATCTACCTCCTGAAATCTGTTTCCTGCAATTCTGCCTTGATTTCAAATCCTCTTCTTTGCCTTCCCTCAATATATTTGTGGACGAGAGTTATCATTTATAACTCTGCAGGTTTGTGAATTGCAGTGCCCTGAAGCTCCATTTTACAAGTCGGTTTTTTGGGAGCCGGCCGCAAAAGCGCAGGATGGCTTCAGGCCCTGTTCTGGTTCCGGGGGGCAGGCTGAGCCTGTGGTTAATTCTTCTTCCTGATGGGAAAATAGAGTGACCTGTGCCTCTCCCAACACCAAGAGCTAGTCTCTCATTGGTTCCCTGTCTTCCCGTTCATCCTCAGGACAAATTGCAACCTGTACGGAACAGGAGGTTAAAGGTGCTGATGCTCCAAGTAGGGAGATTGCTAGTAAAGTGGCTGGAATGGCGAACCCGAGCACAAGGAGATGAGAAATGAGGTGCGTTTTAGAAACCTTTCCCCATCACACGGTGTACCATCTTCTGGGTTTCTCATGCATGTTTTCGATGTAGGAAGATGCCCTTGAACCTGGAGATTTGGGACCCATGCGATGGGTAGCACGCAGTATTATTTAAAGGGTCTGCGTTTGCTCACCCAACCTCACCAAACCTCTCAGCCCCAAGAGTGTCCACCCTTATGTCTCATCCAGCTGTGGGTCTAGATATGGTAAATCCAGGTTGCATCACAGCCCCTGAACGAATTGTGTAAGAATTTCTCTCTCTTTCCCTGTCTTTGTTTCATGGGTTTTTAAAAGTAATTTATTTTTATAATGGGGTTTAGCTGCTTTTCACGGCTGTGTTTAGGCCGCTTTACACCCACTTGACCCACTAACAGAGAGATATCAATACATAGGTTTTAAGATTATTACTAGTCAGATATATTCTTGTGCGGTGAATCGGGCGTGTTGAGTCCAGTTCTCTGAGCAAGGAGTAGGTCTTGTCTATTACATATTGGGTTTATGGAACGGTATCTGAGCTAATTTGAAACTCTTGTTTTATGTATCACCCCACCTCACCTTTCCCGTTAAGCAGCCATAGTGTGTTTTCTGCATGTGTGACTCTGTTCTGTTTTGTAATTCAGTTCAAGTGTAACGGTTTTTACATTCCCTCTATAAGTGACACCTTATGAGAAGTGTCCTTTTCTGTGTGACTTATTTCACTTAGAATCGTCTTACCTAAATCCACTCCTCATGCTGCTACTAGCCTTATGACATTGATTTCATGGCTGAGTGATATTCCATTGTACATAAGGACCACAACTTTTTTATCCATTTTTTGCTTTCCTGGGATATTTAAGGTGGAAGGAAGTGGAGGTCCTTGTCAACAGAGCAGCCCTAAACTTTGGGGTGCTTGTGTCTTGCTGATTTTCAATTTTCCCACTTTATCCCCCCATGCGTGGAAGTGCCCTATGCTCTCTAAGCTGTGTTTTTTAGATGTTTCAGGACACACCGTACACTTCTCCAGAGTGGCTGTTGGCAATTTACATCCCGCCCATCAGTGTAGCAAGGCTCCCATTTCTCCATGGCCTGTCCTGCATTTCTGGTTTTGACACTTTTTTCAGCATGGCCCTTTTGACCGATGGGAAGCGAGACTTCTTTGTAGCGCTGATTTGCCTTTCCAGGTTGCTTGGTTGGCCAAAAAGGGCGTATGCGTTTTTTCCTGAATATATTCAGGAAAAAACGCATACGCCCTTTTTGGCCAAGGGCATCATTGTCAACGTTTTGCCGCTTTTCATGTGCTTTAAAGGCGATTCGAATCTACCTCCTGAAATCTGTTTCCTGCAGTTCTGCCTTGATTTCAAATCCTCTTCTTTGCCTTCCCTCAATATATTTGTGGACGAGAGTTATCATTTATAACTCTGCAGGTTTGTGAATTGCAGTGCCCTGAAGCTCCATTTTACAAGTCGGTTTTTTGGGAGCCGGCCGCAAAAGCGCAGGATGGCTTCAGGCCCTGTTCTGGTTCAGGGGGGCAGGCTGAGCCTGTGGTTAATTCTTCTTCCTGATGGGAAAATAGAGTGACCTGTGCCTCTCCCAACACCAAGAGCTAGTCTCTCATTGGTTCCCCGTCTTCCCGTTCATCCTCAGGACAAATTGCAACCTGTACGGAACAGGAGGTTAAAGGTGCTGATGCTCCAAGTAGGGAGATTGCTAGTAAAGTGGCTGGAATGGCGAACCCGAGCACAAGGAGATGAGAAATGAGGTGCGTTTTAGAAACCTTTCCCCATCACACGGTGTACCATCTTCTGGGTTTCTCATGCATGTTTTCGATGTAGGAAGATGCCCTTGAACCTGGAGATTTGGGACCCATGCGATGGGTAGCACGCAGTATTACTTTAAAGGGTCTGCGTTTGCTCACCCAACCTCACCGAACCTCTCAGCCCCAAGAGTGTCCACCCTTATGTCTCATCCAGCTGTGGGTCTAGATATGGTCAATCCAGGTTGCATCACAGCCCCTGAACGAATTGTGTAAGAATTTCTCTCTCTTTCCCTGTCTTTGTTTCATGGGTTTTTAAAAGTAATTTATTTTTATAATGGGGTTTAGCTGCTTTTCACGGCTGTGTTTAGGCCGCTTTACACCCACTTGACACACTAACAGAGAGATATCAATACATAGGTTTTAAGATTATTACTAGTCAGATATATTCTTGTGCGGTGAATCGGGCGTGTTGAGTCCAGTTCTCTGAGCAAGGAGTAGGTCTTGTCTATTCCATATTGGGTTTATGGAACGGTATCTGAGCTAATTTGAAACTCTTGTTTTATGTATCACCCCACCTCACCTTTCCCGTTAAGCAGCCATAGTGTGTTTTCTGCATGTGTGACTCTGTTCTGTTTTGTAATTCAGTTCAAGTGTAACGGTTTTTACATTCCCTCTATAAGTGACACCTTATGAGAAGTGTCCTTTTCTGTGTGACTTATTTCACTTAGAATCGTCTTACCTAAATCCACTCATCATGCTGCTACTAGCCTTATGACATTGATTTCATGGCTGAGTGATATTCCATTGTACATAAGGACCACAACTTTTTTATCCATTTTTCGCTTTCCTGGGATATTTAAGGTGGAAGGAAGTGGAGGTCCTTGTCAACAGAGCAGCCCTAAACTTTGGGGTGCTTGTGTCTTGCTGATTTTCAATTTTCCCACTTTATCCCCCCATGCGTGGAAGTGCCCTATGCTCTCTAAGCTGTGTTTTTTAGATGTTTCAGGACACACCGTACACTTCTCCAGAGTGGCTGTTGGCAATTTACATCCCGCCCATCAGTGTAGCAAGGCTCCCATTTCTCCATGGCCTGTCCTGCATTTCTGGTTTTGACACTTTTTTCAGCATGGCCCTTTTGACCGATGGGAAGCGAGACTTCTTTGTAGCGCTGATTTGCCTTTCCAGGTTGCTTGGTTGGCCAAAAAGGGCGTATGCGTTTTTTCCTGAATGTATTCAGGAAAAAACGCATACGCCCTTTTTGGCCAAGGGCATCATTGTCAACGTTTTGCCGCTTTTCATGTGCTTTAAAGGCGATTCGAATCTACCTCCTGAAATCTGTTTCCTGCAATTCTGCCTTGATTTCAAATCCTCTTCTTTGCCTTCCCTCAATATATTTGTGGACGAGAGTTATCATTTATAACTCTGCAGGTTTGTGAATTGCAGTGCCCTGAAGCTCCATTTTACAAGTCGGTTTTTTGGGAGCTGGCCGCAAAAGCGCAGGATGGCTTCAGGCCCTGTTCTGGTTCAGGGGGGCAGGCTGAGCCTGTGGTTAATTCTTCTTCCTGATGGGAAAATAGAGTGACCTGTGCCTGTCCCAACACCAAGAGCTAGTCTCTCATTGGTTCCCCGTCTTCCCGTTCATCCTCAGGACAAATTGCAACCTGTACGGAACAGGAGGTTAAAGGTGCTGATGCTCCAAGTAGGGAGATTGCTAGTAAAGTGGCTGGAATGGCGAACCCGAGCACAAGGAGATGAGAAATGAGGTGCGTTTTAGAAACCTTTCCCCATCACACGGTGTACCATCTTCTGGGTTTCTCATGCATGTTTTCGATGTAGGAAGATGCCCTTGAACCTGGAGATTTGGGACCCATGCGATGGGTAGCACGCAGTATTACTTTAAATGGTCTGCGTTTGCTCACCCAACCTCACCAAACCTCTCAGCCCCAAGAGTGTCCACCCTTATGAGTCATCCAGCTGTGGGTCTAGATATGGTCAATCCAGGTTGCATCACAGCTCCTGAACGAATTGTGTAAGAATTTCTCTCTCTTTCCCTGTCTTTGTTTCATGGGTTTTTAAAAGTAATTTATTTTTATAATGGGGTGTAGCTGCTTTTCACGGCTGTGTTTATGCCGCTTTACACCCACTTGACACACTAACAGAGAGATATCAATACATAGGTTTTAAGATTATTACTAGTCAGATATATTCTTGTGCGGTGAATCGGGCGTGTTGAGTCCAGTTCTCTGAGCAAGGAGTAGGTCTTGTCTGTTACATATTGGGTTTATGGAACGGTATCTGAGCTAATTTGAAACTCTTGTTTTATGTATCACCCCACCTCACCTTTCCCGTTAAGCAGCCATAGTGTGTTTTCTGCATGTGTGACTCTGTTCTGTTTTGTAATTCAGTTCAAGTGTAACGGTTTTTACATTCCCTCTATAAGTGACACCTTATGAGAAGTGTCCTTTTCTGTGTGACTTATTTCACTTAGAATCGTCTTACCTAAATCCACTCATCATGCTGCTACTAGCCTTATGACATTGATTTCATGGCTGAGTGATATTCCATTGTACATAAGGACCACAACTTTTTTATCCATTTTTCGCTTTCCTGGGATATTTAAGGTGGAAGGAAGTGGAGGTCCTTGTCAACAGAGCAGCCCTAAACTTTGGGGTGCTTGTGTCTTGCTGATTTTCAATTTTCCCACTTTATCCCCCCAAGCGTGGAAGTGCCCTATGCTCTCTAAGCTGTGTTTTTTAGATGTTTCAGGACACACCGTACACTTCTCCAGAGTGGCTGTTGGCAATTTACATCCCGCCCATCAGTGTAGCAAGGCTCCCATTTCTCCATGGCCTGTCCTGCATTTCTGGTTTTGACACTTTTTTCAGCATGGCCCTTTTGACCGATGGGAAGCGAGACTTCTTTGTAGCGCTGATTTGCCTTTCCAGGTTGCTTGGTTGGCCAAAAAGGGCGTATGCGTTTTTTCCTGAATATATTCAGGAAAAAACGCATACGCCCTTTTTGGCCAAGGGCATCATTGTCAACGTTTTGCCGCTTTTCATGTGCTTTAAAGGCGATTCGAATCTACCTCCTGAAATCTGTTTCCTGCAATTCTGCCTTGATTTCAAATCCTCTTCTTTGCCTTCCCTCAATATATTTGTGGACGAGAGTTATCATTTATAACTCTGCAGGTTTGTGAATTGCAGTGCCCTGAAGCTCCATTTTACAAGTCGGTTTTTTGGGAGCCGGCCGCAAAAGCGCAGGATGGCTTCAGGCCCTGTTCTGGTTCAGGGGGGCAGGCTGAGCCTGTGGTTAATTCTTCTTCCTGATGGGAAAATAGAGTGACCTGTGCCTCTCCCAACACCAAGAGCTAGTCTCTCATTGGTTCCCCGTCTTCCCGTTCATCCTCAGGACAAATTGCAACCTGTACGGAACAGGAGGTTAAAGGTGCTGATGCTCCAAGTAGGGAGATTGCTAGTAAAGTGGCTGGAATGGCGAACCCGAGCACAAGGAGATGAGAAATGAGGTGCGTTTTAGAAACCTTTCCCCATCACACGGTGTACCATCTTCTGGGTTTCTCATGCATGTTTTCGATGTAGGAAGATGCCCTTGAACCTGGAGATTTGGGACCCATGCGATGGGTAGCACGCAGTATTACTTTAAAGGGTCTGCGTTTGCTCACCCAACCTCACCAAACCTCTCAGCCCCAAGAGTGTCCACCCTTATGTCTCATCCAGCTGTGGGTCTAGATATGGTCAATCCAGGTTGCATCACAGCCCCTGAACGAATTGTGTAAGAATTTCTCTCTCTTTCCCTGTCTTTGTTTCATGGGTTTTTAAAAGTAATTTATTTTTATAATGGGGTTTAGCTGCTTTTCACGGCTGTGTTTAGGCCGCTTTACACCCACTTGACCCACTAACAGAGAGATATCAATACATAGGTTTTAAGATTATTACTAGTCAGATATATTCTTGTGCGGTGAATCGGGCGTGTTGAGTCCAGTTCTCTGAGCAAGGAGTAAGTCTTGTCTATTACATATTGGGTTTATGGAACGGTATCTGAGCTAATTTGAAACTCTTGTTTTATGTATCACCCCACCTCACCTTTCCCGTTAAGCAGCCATAGTGTGTTTTCTGCATGTGTGACTCTGTTCTGTTTTGTAATTCAGTTCAAGTGTAACGGTTTTTACATTCCCTCTATAAGTGACACCTTATGAGAAGTGTCCTTTTCTGTGTGACTTATTTCACTTAGAATCGTCTTACCTAAATCCACTCATCATGCTGCTACTAGCCTTATGACATTGATTTCATGGCTGAGTGATATTCCATTGTACATAAGGACCACAACTTTTTTATCCATTTTTCGCTTTCCTGGGATATTTAAGGTGGAAGGAAGTGGAGGTCCTTGTCAACAGAGCAGCCCTAAACTTTGGGGTGCTTGTGTCTTGCTGATTTTCAATTTTCCCACTTTATCCCCCCATGCGTGGAAGTGCCCTATGCTCTCTAAGCTGTGTTTTTTAGATGTTTCAGGACACACCGTACACTTCTCCAGAGTGGCTGTTGGCAATTTACATCCCGCCCATCAGTGTAGCAAGGCTCCCATTTCTCCATGGCCTGTCCTGCATTTCTGGTTTTGACACTTTTTTCAGCATGGCCCTTTTGACCGATGGGAAGCGAGACTTCTTTGTAGCGCTGATTTGCCTTTCCAGGTTGCTTGGTTGGCCAAAAAGGGCGTATGCGTTTTTTCCTGAATATATTCAGGAAAAAACGCATACGCCCTTTTTGGCCAAGGGCATCATTGTCAACGTTTTGCCGCTTTTCATGTGCTTTAAAGGCGATTCGAATCTACCTCCTGAAATCTGTTTCCTGCAATTCTGCCTTGATTTCAAATCCTCTTCTTTGCCTTCCCTCAATATATTTGTGGACGAGAGTTATCATTTATAACTCTGCAGGTTTGTGAATTGCAGTGCCCTGAAGCTCCATTTTACAAGTCGGTTTTTTGGGAGCCGGCCGCAAAAGCGCAGCATGGCTTCAGGCCCTGTTCTGGTTCAGGGGGGCAGGCTGAGCCTGTGGTTAATTCTTCTTCCTGATGGGAAAATAGAGTGACCTGTGCCTCTCCCAACACCAAGAGCTAGTCTCTCATTGGTTCCCCGTCTTCCCGTTCATCCTCAGGACAAATTGCAACCTGTACGGAACAGGAGGTTAAAGGTGCTGATGCTCCAAGTAGGGAGATTGCTAGTAAAGTGGCTGGAATGGCGAACCCGAGCACAAGGAGATGAGAAATGAGGTGCGTTTTAGAAACCTTTCCCCATCACACGGTGTACCATCTTCTGGGTTTCTCATGCATGTTTTCGATGTAGGAAGATGCCCTTGAACCTGGAGATTTGGGACCCATGCGATGGGTAGCACGCAGTATTATTTTAAAGGGTCTGCGTTTGCTCACCCAACCTCACCAAACCTCTCAGCCCCAAGAGTGTCCACCCTTATGTCTCATCCAGCTGTGGGTCTAGATATGGTCAATCCAGGTTGCATCACAGCCCCTGAACGAATTGTGTAAGAATTTCTCTCTCTTTCCCTGTCTTTGTTTCATGGGTTTTTAAAAGTAATTTATTTTTATAATGGGGTTTAGCTGCTTTTCACGGCTGTGTTTAGGCCGCTTTACACCCACTTGACCCACTAACAGAGAGATATCAATACATAGGTTTTAAGATTATTACTAGTCAGATATATTCTTGTGCGGTGAATCGGGCGTGTTGAGTCCAGTTCTCTGAGCAAGGAGTAGGTCTTGTCTATTACATATTGGGGTTATGGAACGGTATCTGAGCTAATTTGAAACTCTTGTTTTATGTATCACCCCACCTCACCTTTCCCGTTAAGCAGCCATAGTGTGTTTTCTGCATGTGTGACTCTGTTCTGTTTTGTAATTCAGTTCAAGTGTAACGGTTTTTACATTCCCTCTATAAGTGACACCTTATGAGAAGTGTCCTTTTCTGTGTGACTTATTTCACTTAGAATCGTCTTACCTAAATCCACTCATCATGCTGCTACTAGCCTTATGACATTGATTTCATGGCTGAGTGATATTCCATTGTACATAAGGACCACAACTTTTTTATCCATTTTTCGCTTTCCTGGGATATTTAAGGTGGAAGGAAGTGGAGGTCCTTGTCAACAGAGCAGCCCTAAACTTTGGGGTGCTTGTGTCTTGCTGATTTTCAATTTTCCCGCTTTATCCCCCCATGCGTGGAAGTGCCCTATGCTCTCTAAGCTGTGTTTTTTAGATGTTTCAGGACACACCGTACACTTCTCCAGAGTGGCTGTTGGCAATTTACATCCCGCCCATCAGTGTAGCAAGGCTCCCATTTCTCCATGGCCTGTCCTGCATTTCTGGTTTTGACACTTTTTTCAGCATGGCCCTTTTGACCGATGGGAAGCGAGACTTCTTTGTAGCGCTGATTTGCCTTTCCAGGTTGCTTGGTTGGCCAAAAAGGGCGTATGCGTTTTTTCCTGAATGTATTCAGGAAAAAACGCATACGCCCTTTTTGGCCAAGGGCATCATTGTCAACGTTTTGCCGCTTTTCATGTGCTTTAAAGGCGATTCGAATCTACCTCCTGAAATCTGTTTCCTGCAATTCTGCCTTGATTTCAAATCCTCTTCTTTGCCTTCCCTCAATATATTTGTGGACGAGAGTTATCATTTATAACTCTGCAGGTTTGTGAATTGCAGTGCCCTGAAGCTCCATTTTACAAGTCGGTTTTTTGGGAGCCGGCCGCAAAAGCGCAGGATGGCTTCAGGCCCTGTTCTGGTTCAGGGGGGCAGGCTGAGCCTGTGGTTAATTCTTCTTCCTGATGGGAAAATAGAGTGACCTGTGCCTGTCCCAACACCAAGAGCTAGTCTCTCATTGGTTCCCCGTCTTCCCGTTCATCCTCAGGACAAATTGCAACCTGTACGGAACAGGAGGTTAAAGGTGCTGATGCTCCAAGTAGGGAGATTGCTAGTAAAGTGGCTGGAATGGCGAACCCGAGCACAAAGAGATGAGAAATCAGGTGCGTTTTAGAAACCTTTCCCCATCACACGGTGTACCATCTTCTGGGTTTCTCATGCATGTTTTCGATGTAGGAAGATGCCCTTGAACCTGGAGATTTGGGACCCATGCGATGGGTAGCACGCAGTATTACTTTAAAGGGTCTGCGTTTGCTCACCCAACCTCACCAAACCTCTCAGCCCCAAGAGTGTCCACCCTTATGTCTCATCCAGCTGTGGGTCTAGATATGGTCAATCCAGGTTGCATCACAGCCCCTGAACGAATTGTGTAAGAATTTCTCTCTCTTTCCCTGTCTTTGTTTCATGGGTTTTTAAAAGTAATTTATTTTTATAATGGGGTTTAGCTGCTTTTCACGGCTGTGTTTAGGCCGCTTTACACCCACTTGACCCACTAACAGAGAGATATCAATACATAGGTTTTAAGATTATTACTAGTCAGATATATTCTTGTGCGGTGAATCGGGCGTGTTGAGTCCAGTTCTCTGAGCAAGGAGTAGGTCTTGTCTGTTACATATTGGGTTTATGGAACGGTATCTGAGCTAATTTGAAACTCTTGTTTTATGTATCACCCCACCTCACCTTTCCCGTTAAGCAGCCATAGTGTGTTTTCTGCATGTGTGACTCTGTTCTGTTTTGTAATTCAGTTCAAGTGTAACGGTTTTTACATTCCCTCTATAAGTGACACCTTATGAGAAGTGTCCTTTTCTGTGTGACTTATTTCACTTAGAATCGTCTTACCTAAATCCACTCATCATGCTGCTACTAGCCTTATGACATTGATTTCATGGCTGAGTGATATTCCATTGTACATAAGGACCACAACTTTTTTATCCATTTTTCGCTTTCCTGGGATATTTAAGGTGGAAGGAAGTGGAGGTCCTTGTCAACAGAGCAGCCCTAAACTTTGGGGTGCTTGTGTCTTGCTGATTTTCAATTTTCCCACTTTATCCCCCCATGCGTGGAAGTGCCCTATGCTCTCTAAGCTGTGTTTTTTAGATGTTTCAGGACACACCGTACACTTCTCCAGAGTGGCTGTTGGCAATTTACATCCCGCCCATCAGTGTAGCAAGGCTCCCATTTCTCCATGGCCTGTCCTGCATTTCTGGTTTTGACACTTTTTTCAGCATGGCCCTTTTGACCGATGGGAAGCGAGACTTCTTTGTAGCGCTGATTTGCCTTTCCAGGTTGCTTGGTTGGCCAAAAAGGGCGTATGCGTTTTTTCCTGAATGTATTCAGGAAAAAACGCATACGCCCTTTTTGGCCAAGGGCATCATTGTCAACGTTTTGCCGCTTTTCATGTGCTTTAAAGGCGATTCGAATCTACCTCCTGAAATCTGTTTCCTGCAATTCTGCCTTGATTTCAAATCCTCTTCTTTGCCTTCCCTCAATATATTTGTGGACGAGAGTTATCATTTATAACTCTGCAGGTTTGTGAATTGCAGTGCCCTGAAGCTCCATTTTACAAGTCGGTTTTTTGGGAGCCGGCCGCAAAAGCGCAGGATGGCTTCAGGCCCTGTTCTGGTTCAGGGGGGCAGGCTGAGCCTGTGGTTAATTCTTCTTCCTGATGGGAAAATAGAGTGACCTGTGCCTGTCCCAACACCAAGAGCTAGTCTCTCATTGGTTCCCCGTCTTCCCGTTCATCCTCAGGACAAATTGCAACCTGTACGGAACAGGAGGTTAAAGGTGCTGATGCTCCAAGTAGGGAGATTGCTAGTAAAGTGGCTGGAATGGCGAACCCGAGCACAAAGAGATGAGAAATCAGGTGCGTTTTAGAAACCTTTCCCCATCACACGGTGTACCATCTTCTGGGTTTCTCATGCATGTTTTCGATGTAGGAAGATGCCCTTGAACCTGGAGATTTGGGACCCATGCGATGGGTAGCACGCAGTATTACTTTAAAGGGTCTGCGTTTGCTCACCCAACCTCACCAAACCTCTCAGCCCCAAGAGTGTCCACCCTTATGTCTCATCCAGCTGTGGGTCTAGATATGGTCAATCCAGGTTGCATCACAGCCCCTGAACGAATTGTGTAAGAATTTCTCTCTCTTTCCCTGTCTTTGTTTCATGGGTTTTTAAAAGTAATTTATTTTTATAATGGGGTTTAGCTGCTTTTCACGGCTGTGTTTAGGCCGCTTTACACCCACTTGACCCACTAACAGAGAGATATCAATACATAGGTTTTAAGATTATTACTAGTCAGATATATTCTTGTGCGGTGAATCGGGCGTGTTGAGTCCAGTTCTCTGAGCAAGGAGTAGGTCTTGTCTGTTACATATTGGGTTTATGGAACGGTATCTGAGCTAATTTGAAACTCTTGTTTTATGTATCACCCCACCTCACCTTTCCCGTTAAGCAGCCATAGTGTGTTTTCTGCATGTGTGACTCTGTTCTGTTTTGTAATTCAGTTCAAGTGTAACGGTTTTTACATTCCCTCTATAAGTGACACCTTATGAGAAGTGTCCTTTTCTGTGTGACTTATTTCACTTAGAATCGTCTTACCTAAATCCACTCATCATGCTGCTACTAGCCTTATGACATTGATTTCATGGCTGAGTGATATTCCATTGTACATAAGGACCACAACTTTTTTATCCATTTTTCGCTTTCCTGGGATATTTAAGGTGGAAGGAAGTGGAGGTCCTTGTCAACAGAGCAGCCCTAAACTTTGGGGTGCTTGTGTCTTGCTGATTTTCAATTTTCCCACTTTATCCCCCCATGCGTGGAAGTGCCCTATGCTCTCTAAGCTGTGTTTTTTAGATGTTTCAGGACACACCGTACACTTCTCCAGAGTGGCTGTTGGCAATTTACATCCCGCCCATCAGTGTAGCAAGGCTCCCATTTCTCCATGGCCTGTCCTGCATTTCTGGTTTTGACACTTTTTTCAGCATGGCCCTTTTGACCGATGGGAAGCGAGACTTCTTTGTAGCGCTGATTTGCCTTTCCAGGTTGCTTGGTTGGCCAAAAAGGGCGTATGCGTTTTTTCCTGAATGTATTCAGGAAAAAACGCATACGCCCTTTTTGGCCAAGGGCATCATTGTCAACGTTTTGCCGCTTTTCATGTGCTTTAAAGGCGATTCGAATCTACCTCCTGAAATCTGTTTCCTGCAATTCTGCCTTGATTTCAAATCCTCTTCTTTGCCTTCCCTCAATATATTTGTGGACGAGAGTTATCATTTATAACTCTGCAGGTTTGTGAATTGCAGTGCCCTGAAGCTCCATTTTACAAGTCGGTTTTTTGGGAGCCGGCCGCAAAAGCGCAGGATGGCTTCAGGCCCTGTTCTGGTTCAGGGGGGCAGGCTGAGCCTGTGGTTAATTCTTCTTCCTGATGGGAAAATAGAGTGACCTGTGCCTGTCCCAACACCAAGAGCTAGTCTCTCATTGGTTCCCCGTCTTCCCGTTCATCCTCAGGACAAATTGCAACCTGTACGGAACAGGAGGTTAAAGGTGCTGATGCTCCAAGTAGGGAGATTGCTAGTAAAGTGGCTGGAATGGCGAACCCGAGCACAAAGAGATGAGAAATCAGGTGCGTTTTAGAAACCTTTCCCCATCACACGGTGTACCATCTTCTGGGTTTCTCATGCATGTTTTCGATGTAGGAAGATGCCCTTGAACCTGGAGATTTGGGACCCATGCGATGGGTAGCACGCAGTATTACTTTAAAGGGTCTGCGTTTGCTCACCCAACCTCACCAAACCTCTCAGCCCCAAGAGTGTCCACCCTTATGTCTCATCCAGCTGTGGGTCTAGATATGGTCAATCCAGGTTGCATCACAGCCCCTGAACGAATTGTGTAAGAATTTCTCTCTCTTTCCCTGTCTTTGTTTCATGGGTTTTTAAAAGTAATTTATTTTTATAATGGGGTTTAGCTGCTTTTCACGGCTGTGTTTAGGCCGCTTTACACCCACTTGACCCACTAACAGAGAGATATCAATACATAGGTTTTAAGATTATTACTAGTCAGATATATTCTTGTGCGGTGAATCGGGCGTGTTGAGTCCAGTTCTCTGAGCAAGGAGTAGGTCTTGTCTGTTACATATTGGGTTTATGGAACGGTATCTGAGCTAATTTGAAACTCTTGTTTTATGTATCACCCCACCTCACCTTTCCCGTTAAGCAGCCATAGTGTGTTTTCTGCATGTGTGACTCTGTTCTGTTTTGTAATTCAGTTCAAGTGTAACGGTTTTTACATTCCCTCTATAAGTGACACCTTATGAGAAGTGTCCTTTTCTGTGTGACTTATTTCACTTAGAATCGTCTTACCTAAATCCACTCATCATGCTGCTACTAGCCTTATGACATTGATTTCATGGCTGAGTGATATTCCATTGTACATAAGGACCACAACTTTTTTATCCATTTTTCGCTTTCCTGGGATATTTAAGGTGGAAGGAAGTGGAGGTCCTTGTCAACAGAGCAGCCCTAAACTTTGGGGTGCTTGTGTCTTGCTGATTTTCAATTTTCCCACTTTATCCCCCCATGCGTGGAAGTGCCCTATGCTCTCTAAGCTGTGTTTTTTAGATGTTTCAGGACACACCGTACACTTCTCCAGAGTGGCTGTTGGCAATTTACATCCCGCCCATCAGTGTAGCAAGGCTCCCATTTCTCCATGGCCTGTCCTGCATTTCTGGTTTTGACACTTTTTTCAGCATGGCCCTTTTGACCGATGGGAAGCGAGACTTCTTTGTAGCGCTGATTTGCCTTTCCAGGTTGCTTGGTTGGCCAAAAAGGGCGTATGCGTTTTTTCCTGAATATATTCAGGGAAAAACGCATACGCCCTTTTTGGCCAAGGGCATCATTGTCAACGTTTTGCCGCTTTTCATGTGCTTTAAAGGCGATTCGAATCTACCTCCTGAAATCTGTTTCCTGCAATTCTGCCTTGATTTCAAATCCTCTTCTTTGCCTTCCCTCAATATATTTGTGGACGAGAGTTATCATTTATAACTCTGCAGGTTTGTGAATTGCAGTGCCCTGAAGCTCCATTTTACAAGTCGGTTTTTTGGGAGCCGGCCGCAAAAGCGCAGGATGGCTTCAGGCCCTGTTCTGGTTCAGGGGGGCAGGCTGAGCCTGTGGTTAATTCTTCTTCCTGATGGGAAAATAGAGTGACCTGTGCCTGTCCCAACACCAAGAGCTAGTCTCTCATTGGTTCCCCGTCTTCCCGTTCATCCTCAGGACAAATTGCAACCTGTACGGAACAGGAGGTTAAAGGTGCTGATGCTCCAAGTAGGGAGATTGCTAGTAAAGTGGCTGGAATGGCGAACCCGAGCACAAGGAGATGAGAAATGAGGTGCGTTTTAGAAACCTTTCCCCATCACACGGTGTACCATCTTCTGGGTTTCTCATGCATGTTTTCGATGTAGGAAGATGCCCTTGAACCTGGAGATTTGGGACCCATGCGATGGGTAGCACGCAGTATTACTTTAAAGGGTCTGCGTTTGCTCACCCAACCTCACCAAACCTCTCAGCCCCAAGAGTGTCCACCCTTATGTCTCATCCAGCTGTGGGTCTAGATATGGTCAATCCAGGTTGCATCACAGCCCCTGAACGAATTGTGTAAGAATTTCTCTCTCTTTCCCTGTCTTTGTTTCATGGGTTTTTAAAAGTAATTTATTTTTATAATGGGGTTTAGCTGCTTTTCACGGCTGTGTTTAGGCCGCTTTACACCCACTTGACCCACTAACAGAGAGATATCAATACATAGGTTTAAAGATTATTACTAGTCAGATATATTCTTGTGCGGTGAATCGGGCGTGTTGAGTCCAGTTCTCTGAGCAAGGAGTAGGTCTTGTCTATTCCATATTGGGTTTATGGAACGGTATCTGAGCTAATTTGAAACTCTTGTTTTATGTATCACCCCACCTCACCTTTCCCGTTAAGCAGCCATAGTGTGTTTTCTGCATGTGTGACTCTGTTCTGTTTTGTAATTCAGTTCAAGTGTAACGGTTTTTACATTCCCTCTATAAGTGACACCTTATGAGAAGTGTCCTTTTCTGTGTGACTTATTTCACTTAGAATCGTCTTACCTAAATCCACTCATCATGCTGCTACTAACCTTATGACATTGATTTCATGGCTGAGTGATATTCCATTGTACATAAGGACCACAACTTTTTTATCCATTTTTCGCTTTCCTGGGATATTTAAGGTGGAAGGAAGTGGAGGTCCTTGTCAACAGAGCAGCCCTAAACTTTGGGGTGCTTGTGTCTTGCTGATTTTCAATTTTCCCACTTTATCCCCCCATGCGTGGAAGTGCCCTATGCTCTCTAAGCTGTGTTTTTTAGATGTTTCAGGACACACCGTACACTTCTCCAGAGTGGCTGTTGGCAATTTACATCCCGCCCATCAGTGTAGCAAGGCTCCCATTTCTCCATGGCCTGTCCTGCATTTCTGGTTTTGACACTTTTTTCAGCATGGCCCTTTTGACCGATGGGAAGCGAGACTTCTTTGTAGCGCTGATTTGCCTTTCCAGGTTGCTTGGTTGGCCAAAAAGGGCGTATGCGTTTTTTCCTGAATGTATTCAGGAAAAAACGCATACGCCCTTTTTGGCCAAGGGCATCATTGTCAACGTTTTGCCGCTTTTCATGTGCTTTAAAGGCGATTCGAATCTACCTCCTGAAATCTGTTTCCTGCAATTCTGCCTTGATTTCAAATCCTCTTCTTTGCCTTCCCTCAATATATTTGTGGACGAGAGTTATCATTTATAACTCTGCAGGTTTGTGAATTGCAGTGCCCTGAAGCTCCATTTTACAAGTCGGTTTTTTGGGAGCCGGCCGCAAAAGCGCAGGATGGCTTCAGGCCCTGTTCTGGTTCAGGGGGGCAGGCTGAGCCTGTGGTTAATTCTTCTTCCTGATGGGAAAATAGAGTGACCTGTGCCTCTCCCAACACCAAGAGCTAGTCTCTCATTGGTTCCCCGTCTTCCCGTTCATCCTCAGGACAAATTGCAACCTGTACGGAACAGGAGGTTAAAGGTGCTGATGCTCCAAGTAGGGAGATTGCTAGTAAAGTGGCTGGAATGGCGAACCCGAGCACAAGGAGATGAGAAATGAGGTGCGTTTTAGAAACCTTTCCCCATCACACGGTGTACCATCTTCTGGGTTTCTCATGCATGTTTTCGATGTAGGAAGATGCCCTTGAACCTGGAGATTTGGGACCCATGCGATGGGTAGCACGCAGTATTACTTTAAAGGGTCTGCGTTTGCTCACCCAACCTCACCAAACCTCTCATCCCCAAGAGTGTCCACCCTTATGTCTCATCCAGCTGTGGGTCTAGATATGGTCAATCCAGGTTGCATCACAGCCCCTGAACGAATTGTGGAAGAATTTCTCTCTCTTTCCCTGTCTTTGTTTCATGGGTTTTTAAAAGTAATTTATTTTTATAATGGGGTTTAGCTGCTTTTCACGGCTGTGTTTAGGCCGCTTTACACCCACTTGACCCACTAACAGAGAGATATCAATACATAGGTTTTAAGATTATTACTAGTCAGATATATTCTTGTGCGGTGAATCGGGCGTGTTGAGTCCAGTTCTCTGAGCAAGGAGTAGGTCTTGTCTATTCCATATTGGGTTTATGGAACGGTATCTGAGCTAATTTGAAACTCTTGTTTTATGTATCACCCCACCTCACCTTTCCCGTTAAGCAGCCATAGTGTGTTTTCTGCATGTGTGACTCTGTTCTGTTTTGTAATTCAGTTCAAGTGTAACGGTTTTTACATTCCCTCTATAAGTGACACCTTATGAGAAGTGTCCTTTTCTGTGTGACTTATTTCACTTAGAATCGTCTTACCTAAATCCACTCATCATGCTGCTACTAGCCTTATGACATTGATTTCATGGCTGAGTGATATTCCATTGTACATAAGGACCACAACTTTTTTATCCATTTTTCGCTTTCCTGGGATATTTAAGGTGGAAGGAAGTGGAGGTCCTTGTCAACAGAGCAGCCCTAAACTTTGGGGTGCTTGTGTCTTGCTGATTTTCAATTTTCCCACTTTATCCCCCCATGCGTGGAAGTGCCCTATGCTCTCTAAGCTGTGTTTTTTAGATGTTTCAGGACACACCGTACACTTCTCCAGAGTGGCTGTTGGCAATTTACATCCCGCCCATCAGTGTAGCAAGGCTCCCATTTCTCCATGGCCTGTCCTGCATTTCTGGTTTTGACACTTTTTTCAGCATGGCCCTTTTGACCGATGGGAAGCGAGACTTCTTTGTAGCGCTGATTTGCCTTTCCAGGTTGCTTGGTTGGCCAAAAAGGGCGTATGCGTTTTTTCCTGAATGTATTCAGGAAAAAACGCATACGCCCTTTTTGGCCAAGGGCATCATTGTCAACGTTTTGCCGCTTTTCATGTGCTTTAAAGGCGATTCGAATCTACCTCCTGAAATCTGTTTCCTGCAATTCTGCCTTGATTTCAAATCCTCTTCTTTGCCTTCCCTCAATATATTTGTGGACGAGAGTTATCATTTATAACTCTGCAGGTTTGTGAATTGCAGTGCCCTGAAGCTCCATTTTACAAGTCGGTTTTTTGGGAGCCGGCCGCAAAAGCGCAGGATGGCTTCAGGCCCTGTTCTGGTTCAGGGGGGCAGGCTGAGCCTGTGGTTAATTCTTCTTCCTGATGGGAAAATAGAGTGACCTGTGCCTCTCCCAACACCAAGAGCTAGTCTCTCATTGGTTCCCCGTCTTCCCGTTCATCCTCAGGACAAATTGCAACCTGTACGGAACAGGAGGTTAAAGGTGCTGATGCTCCAAGTAGGGAGATTGCTAGTAAAGTGGCTGGAATGGCGAACCCGAGCACAAGGAGATGAGAAATGAGGTGCGTTTTAGAAACCTTTCCCCATCACACGGTGTACCATCTTCTGGGTTTCTCATGCATGTTTTCGATGTAGGAAGATGCCCTTGAACCTGGAGATTTGGGACCCATGCGATGGGTAGCACGCAGTATTACTTTAAAGGGTCTGCGTTTGCTCACCCAACCTCACCAAACCTCTCATCCCCAAGAGTGTCCACCCTTATGTCTCATCCAGCTGTGGGTCTAGATATGGTCAATCCAGGTTGCATCACAGCCCCTGAACGAATTGTGGAAGAATTTCTCTCTCTTTCCCTGTCTTTGTTTCATGGGTTTTTAAAAGTAATTTATTTTTATAATGGGGTTTAGCTGCTTTTCACGGCTGTGTTTAGGCCGCTTTACACCCACTTGACCCACTAACAGAGAGATATCAATACATAGGTTTTAAGATTATTACTAGTCAGATATATTCTTGTGCGGTGAATCGGGCGTGTTGAGTCCAGTTCTCTGAGCAAGGAGTAGGTCTTGTCTATTCCATATTGGGTTTATGGAACGGTATCTGAGCTAATTTGAAACTCTTGTTTTATGTATCACCCCACCTCACCTTTCCCGTTAAGCAGCCATAGTGTGTTTTCTGCATGTGTGACTCTGTTCTGTTTTGTAATTCAGTTCAAGTGTAACGGTTTTTACATTCCCTCTATAAGTGACACCTTATGAGAAGTGTCCTTTTCTGTGTGACTTATTTCACTTAGAATCGTCTTACCTAAATCCACTCATCATGCTGCTACTAGCCTTATGACATTGATTTCATGGCTGAGTGATATTCCATTGTACATAAGGACCACAACTTTTTTATCCATTTTTCGCTTTCCTGGGATATTTAAGGTGGAAGGAAGTGGAGGTCCTTGTCAACAGAGCAGCCCTAAACTTTGGGGTGCTTGTGTCTTGCTGATTTTCAATTTTCCCACTTTATCCCCCCATGCGTGGAAGTGCCCTATGCTCTCTAAGCTGTGTTTTTTAGATGTTTCAGGACACACCGTACACTTCTCCAGAGTGGCTGTTGGCAATTTACATCCCGCCCATCAGTGTAGCAAGGCTCCCATTTCTCCATGGCCTGTCCTGCATTTCTGGTTTTGACACTTTTTTCAGCATGGCCCTTTTGACCGATGGGAAGCGAGACTTCTTTGTAGCGCTGATTTGCCTTTCCAGGTTGCTTGGTTGGCCAAAAAGGGCGTATGCGTTTTTTCCTGAATGTATTCAGGAAAAAACGCATACGCCCTTTTTGGCCAAGGGCATCATTGTCAACGTTTTGCCGCTTTTCATGTGCTTTAAAGGCGATTCGAATCTACCTCCTGAAATCTGTTTCCTGCAATTCTGCCTTGATTTCAAATCCTCTTCTTTGCCTTCCCTCAATATATTTGTGGACGAGAGTTATCATTTATAACTCTGCAGGTTTGTGAATTGCAGTGCCCTGAAGCTCCATTTTACAAGTCGGTTTTTTGGGAGCCGGCCGCAAAAGCGCAGGATGGCTTCAGGCCATGTTCTGGTTCAGGGGGGCAGGCTGAGCCTGTGGTTAATTCTTCTTCCTGATGGGAAAATAGAGTGACCTGTGCCTGTCCCAACACCAAGAGCTAGTCTCTCATTGGTTCCCCGTCTTCCCGTTCATCCTCAGGACAAATTGCAACCTGTACGGAACAGGAGGTTAAAGGTGCTGATGCTCCAAGTAGGGAGATTGCTAGTAAAGTGGCTGGAATGGCGAACCCGAGCACAAGGAGATGAGAAATGAGGTGCGTTTTAGAAACCTTTCCCCATCACACGGTGTACCATCTTCTGGGTTTCTCATGCATGTTTTCGATGTAGGAAGATGCCCTTGAACCTGGAGATTTGGGACCCATGCGATGGGTAGCACGCAGTATTACTTTAAAGGGTCTGCGTTTGCTCACCCAACCTCACCAAACCTCTCAGCCCCAAGAGTGTCCACCCTTATGTCTCATCCAGCTGTGGGTCTAGATATGGTCAATCCAGGTTGCATCACAGCCCCTGAACGAATTGTGTAAGAATTTCTCTCTCTTTCCCTGTCTTTGTTTCATGGGTTTTTAAAAGTAATTTATTTTTATAATGGGGTGTAGCTGCTTTTCACGGCTGTGTTTAGGCCGCTTTACACCCACTTGACCCACTAACAGAGAGATATCAATACATAGGTTTTAAGATTATTACTAGTCAGATATATTCTTGTGCGGTGAATCGGGCGTGTTGAGTCCAGTTCTCTGAGCAAGGAGTAGGTCTTGTCTGTTACATATTGGGTTTATGGAACGGTATCTGAGCTAATTTGAAACTCTTGTTTTATGTATCACCCCACCTCACCTTTCCCTTTAAGCAGCCATAGTGTGTTTTCTGCATGTGTGACTCTGTTCTGTTTTGTAATTCAGTTCAAGTGTAACGGTTTTTACATTCCCTCTATAAGTGACACCTTATGAGAAGTGTCCTTTTCTGTGTGACTTATTTCACTTAGAATCGTCTTACCTAAATCCACTCATCATGCTGCTACTAGCCTTATGACATTGATTTCATGGCTGAGTGATATTCCATTGTACATAAGGACCACAACTTTTTTATCCATTTTTCGCTTTCCTGGGATATTTAAGGTGGAAGGAAGTGGAGGTCCTTGTCAACAGAGCAGCCCTAAACTTTGGGGTGCTTGTGTCTTGCTGATTTTCAATTTTCCCACTTTATCCCCCCATGCGTGGAAGTGCCCTATGCTCTCTAAGCTGTGTTTTTTAGATGTTTCAGGACACACCGTACACTTCTCCAGAGTGGCTGTTGGCAATTTACATCCCGCCCATCAGTGTAGCAAGGCTCCCATTTCTCCATGGCCTGTCCTGCATTTCTGGTTTTGACACTTTTTTCAGCATGGCCCTTTTGACCGATGGGAAGCGAGACTTCTTTGTAGCGCTGATTTGCCTTTCCAGGTTGCTTGGTTGGCCAAAAAGGGCGTATGCGTTTTTTCCTGAATATATTCAGGGAAAAACGCATACGCCCTTTTTGGCCAAGGGCATCATTGTCAACGTTTTGCCGCTTTTCATGTGCTTTAAAGGCGATTCGAATCTACCTCCTGAAATCTGTTTCCTGCAATTCTGCCTTGATTTCAAATCCTCTTCTTTGCCTTCCCTCAATATATTTGTGGACGAGAGTTATCATTTATAACTCTGCAGGTTTGTGAATTGCAGTGCCCTGAAGCTCCATTTTACAAGTCGGTTTTTTGGGAGCCGGCCGCAAAAGCGCAGGATGGCTTCAGGCCCTGTTCTGGTTCAGGGGGGCAGGCTGAGCCTGTGGTTAATTCTTCTTCCTGATGGGAAAATAGAGTGACCTGTGCCTGTCCCAACACCAAGAGCTAGTCTCTCATTGGTTCCCCGTCTTCCCGTTCATCCTCAGGACAAATTGCAACCTGTACGGAACAGGAGGTTAAAGGTGCTGATGCTCCAAGTAGGGAGATTGCTAGTAAAGTGGCTGGAATGGCGAACCCGAGCACAAGGAGATGAGAAATGAGGTGCGTTTTAGAAACCTTTCCCCATCACACGGTGTACCATCTTCTGGGTTTCTCATGCATGTTTTCGATGTAGGAAGATGCCCTTGAACCTGGAGATTTGGGACCCATGCGATGGGTAGCACGCAGTATTACTTTAAAGGGTCTGCGTTTGCTCACCCAACCTCACCAAACCTCTCAGCCCCAAGAGTGTCCACCCTTATGTCTCATCCAGCTGTGGGTCTAGATATGGTCAATCCAGGTTGCATCACAGCCCCTGAACGAATTGTGTAAGAATTTCTCTCTCTTTCCCTGTCTTTGTTTCATGGGTTTTTAAAAGTAATTTATTTTTATAATGGGGTTTAGCTGCTTTTCACGGCTGTGTTTAGGCCGCTTTACACCCACTTGACCCACTAACAGAGAGATATCAATACATAGGTTTAAAGATTATTACTAGTCAGATATATTCTTGTGCGGTGAATCGGGCGTGTTGAGTCCAGTTCTCTGAGCAAGGAGTAGGTCTTGTCTATTCCATATTGGGTTTATGGAACGGTATCTGAGCTAATTTGAAACTCTTGTTTTATGTATCACCCCACCTCACCTTTCCCGTTAAGCAGCCATAGTGTGTTTTCTGCATGTGTGACTCTGTTCTGTTTTGTAATTCAGTTCAAGTGTAACGGTTTTTACATTCCCTCTATAAGTGACACCTTATGAGAAGTGTCCTTTTCTGTGTGACTTATTTCACTTAGAATCGTCTTACCTAAATCCACTCATCATGCTGCTACTAGCCTTATGACATTGATTTCATGGCTGAGTGATATTCCATTGTACATAAGGACCACAACTTTTTTATCCATTTTTCGCTTTCCTGGGATATTTAAGGTGGAAGGAAGTGGAGGTCCTTGTCAACAGAGCAGCCCTAAACTTTGGGGTGCTTGTGTCTTGCTGATTTTCAATTTTCCCACTTTATCCCCCCATGCGTGGAAGTGCCCTATGCTCTCTAAGCTGTGTTTTTTAGATGTTTCAGGACACACCGTACACTTCTCCAGAGTGGCTGTTGGCAATTTACATCCCGCCCATCAGTGTAGCAAGGCTCCCATTTCTCCATGGCCTGTCCTGCATTTCTGGTTTTGACACTTTTTTCAGCATGGCCCTTTTGACCGATGGGAAGCGAGACTTCTTTGTAGCGCTGATTTGCCTTTCCAGGTTGCTTGGTTGGCCAAAAAGGGCGTATGCGTTTTTTCCTGAATGTATTCAGGAAAAAACGCATACGCCCTTTTTGGCCAAGGGCATCATTGTCAACGTTTTGCCGCTTTTCATGTGCTTTAAAGGCGATTCGAATCTACCTCCTGAAATCTGTTTCCTGCAATTCTGCCTTGATTTCAAATCCTCTTCTTTGCCTTCCCTCAATATATTTGTGGACGAGAGTTATCATTTATAACTCTGCAGGTTTGTGAATTGCAGTGCCCTGAAGCTCCATTTTACAAGTCGGTTTTTTGGGAGCCGGCCGCAAAAGCGCAGGATGGCTTCAGGCCCTGTTCTGGTTCAGGGGGGCAGGCTGAGCCTGTGGTTAATTCTTCTTCCTGATGGGAAAATAGAGTGACCTGTGCCTCTCCCAACACCAAGAGCTAGTCTCTCATTGGTTCCCCGTCTTCCCGTTCATCCTCAGGACAAATTGCAACCTGTACGGAACAGGAGGTTAAAGGTGCTGATGCTCCAAGTAGGGAGATTGCTAGTAAAGTGGCTGGAATGGCGAACCCGAGCACAAGGAGATGAGAAATGAGGTGCGTTTTAGAAACCTTTCCCCATCACACGGTGTACCATCTTCTGGGTTTCTCATGCATGTTTTCGATGTAGGAAGATGCCCTTGAACCTGGAGATTTGGGACCCATGCGATGGGTAGCACGCAGTATTACTTTAAAGGGTCTGCGTTTGCTCACCCAACCTCACCAAACCTCTCATCCCCAAGAGTGTCCACCCTTATGTCTCATCCAGCTGTGGGTCTAGATATGGTCAATCCAGGTTGCATCACAGCCCCTGAACGAATTGTGGAAGAATTTCTCTCTCTTTCCCTGTCTTTGTTTCATGGGTTTTTAAAAGTAATTTATTTTTATAATGGGGTTTAGCTGCTTTTCACGGCTGTGTTTAGGCCGCTTTACACCCACTTGACCCACTAACAGAGAGATATCAATACATAGGTTTTAAGATTATTACTAGTCAGATATATTCTTGTGCGGTGAATCGGGCGTGTTGAGTCCAGTTCTCTGAGCAAGGAGTAGGTCTTGTCTATTCCATATTGGGTTTATGGAACGGTATCTGAGCTAATTTGAAACTCTTGTTTTATGTATCACCCCACCTCACCTTTCCCGTTAAGCAGCCATAGTGTGTTTTCTGCATGTGTGACTCTGTTCTGTTTTGTAATTCAGTTCAAGTGTAACGGTTTTTACATTCCCTCTATAAGTGACACCTTATGAGAAGTGTCCTTTTCTGTGTGACTTATTTCACTTAGAATCGTCTTACCTAAATCCACTCATCATGCTGCTACTAGCCTTATGACATTGATTTCATGGCTGAGTGATATTCCATTGTACATAAGGACCACAACTTTTTTATCCATTTTTCGCTTTCCTGGGATATTTAAGGTGGAAGGAAGTGGAGGTCCTTGTCAACAGAGCAGCCCTAAACTTTGGGGTGCTTGTGTCTTGCTGATTTTCAATTTTCCCACTTTATCCCCCCATGCGTGGAAGTGCCCTATGCTCTCTAAGCTGTGTTTTTTAGATGTTTCAGGACACACCGTACACTTCTCCAGAGTGGCTGTTGGCAATTTACATCCCGCCCATCAGTGTAGCAAGGCTCCCATTTCTCCATGGCCTGTCCTGCATTTCTGGTTTTGACACTTTTTTCAGCATGGCCCTTTTGACCGATGGGAAGCGAGACTTCTTTGTAGCGCTGATTTGCCTTTCCAGGTTGCTTGGTTGGCCAAAAAGGGCGTATGCGTTTTTTCCTGAATGTATTCAGGAAAAAACGCATACGCCCTTTTTGGCCAAGGGCATCATTGTCAACGTTTTGCCGCTTTTCATGTGCTTTAAAGGCGATTCGAATCTACCTCCTGAAATCTGTTTCCTGCAATTCTGCCTTGATTTCAAATCCTCTTCTTTGCCTTCCCTCAATATATTTGTGGACGAGAGTTATCATTTATAACTCTGCAGGTTTGTGAATTGCAGTGCCCTGAAGCTCCATTTTACAAGTCGGTTTTTTGGGAGCCGGCCGCAAAAGCGCAGGATGGCTTCAGGCCCTGTTCTGGTTCAGGGGGGCAGGCTGAGCCTGTGGTTAATTCTTCTTCCTGATGGGAAAATAGAGTGACCTGTGCCTCTCCCAACACCAAGAGCTAGTCTCTCATTGGTTCCCCGTCTTCCCGTTCATCCTCAGGACAAATTGCAACCTGTACGGAACAGGAGGTTAAAGGTGCTGATGCTCCAAGTAGGGAGATTGCTAGTAAAGTGGCTGGAATGGCGAACCCGAGCACAAGGAGATGAGAAATGAGGTGCGTTTTAGAAACCTTTCCCCATCACACGGTGTACCATCTTCTGGGTTTCTCATGCATGTTTTCGATGTAGGAAGATGCCCTTGAACCTGGAGATTTGGGACCCATGCGATGGGTAGCACGCAGTATTACTTTAAAGGGTCTGCGTTTGCTCACCCAACCTCACCAAACCTCTCATCCCCAAGAGTGTCCACCCTTATGTCTCATCCAGCTGTGGGTCTAGATATGGTCAATCCAGGTTGCATCACAGCCCCTGAACGAATTGTGGAAGAATTTCTCTCTCTTTCCCTGTCTTTGTTTCATGGGTTTTTAAAAGTAATTTATTTTTATAATGGGGTTTAGCTGCTTTTCACGGCTGTGTTTAGGCCGCTTTACACCCACTTGACCCACTAACAGAGAGATATCAATACATAGGTTTTAAGATTATTACTAGTCAGATATATTCTTGTGCGGTGAATCGGGCGTGTTGAGTCCAGTTCTCTGAGCAAGGAGTAGGTCTTGTCTATTCCATATTGGGTTTATGGAACGGTATCTGAGCTAATTTGAAACTCTTGTTTTATGTATCACCCCACCTCACCTTTCCCGTTAAGCAGCCATAGTGTGTTTTCTGCATGTGTGACTCTGTTCTGTTTTGTAATTCAGTTCAAGTGTAACGGTTTTTACATTCCCTCTATAAGTGACACCTTATGAGAAGTGTCCTTTTCTGTGTGACTTATTTCACTTAGAATCGTCTTACCTAAATCCACTCATCATGCTGCTACTAGCCTTATGACATTGATTTCATGGCTGAGTGATATTCCATTGTACATAAGGACCACAACTTTTTTATCCATTTTTCGCTTTCCTGGGATATTTAAGGTGGAAGGAAGTGGAGGTCCTTGTCAACAGAGCAGCCCTAAACTTTGGGGTGCTTGTGTCTTGCTGATTTTCAATTTTCCCACTTTATCCCCCCATGCGTGGAAGTGCCCTATGCTCTCTAAGCTGTGTTTTTTAGATGTTTCAGGACACACCGTACACTTCTCCAGAGTGGCTGTTGGCAATTTACATCCCGCCCATCAGTGTAGCAAGGCTCCCATTTCTCCATGGCCTGTCCTGCATTTCTGGTTTTGACACTTTTTTCAGCATGGCCCTTTTGACCGATGGGAAGCGAGACTTCTTTGTAGCGCTGATTTGCCTTTCCAGGTTGCTTGGTTGGCCAAAAAGGGCGTATGCGTTTTTTCCTGAATGTATTCAGGAAAAAACGCATACGCCCTTTTTGGCCAAGGGCATCATTGTCAACGTTTTGCCGCTTTTCATGTGCTTTAAAGGCGATTCGAATCTACCTCCTGAAATCTGTTTCCTGCAATTCTGCCTTGATTTCAAATCCTCTTCTTTGCCTTCCCTCAATATATTTGTGGACGAGAGTTATCATTTATAACTCTGCAGGTTTGTGAATTGCAGTGCCCTGAAGCTCCATTTTACAGGTCGCTTTTTTGGGAGCCGGCCGCAAAAGCGCAGGATGGCTTCAGGCCCTGTTCTGGTTCAGGGGGGCAGGCTGAGCCTGTGGTTAATTCTTCTTCCTGATGGGAAAATAGAGTGACCTGTGCCTGTCCCAACACCAAGAGCTAGTCTCTCATTGGTTCCCCGTCTTCCCGTTCATCCTCAGGACAAATTGCAACCTGTACGGAACAGGAGGTTAAAGGTGCTGATGCTCCAAGTAGGGAGATTGCTAGTAAAGTGGCTGGAATGGCGAACCCGAGCACAAGGAGATGAGAAATGAGGTGCGTTTTAGAAACCTTTCCCCATCACACGGTGTACCATCTTCTGGGTTTCTCATGCATGTTTTCGATGTAGGAAGATGCCCTTGAACCTGGAGATTTGGGACCCATGCGATGGGTAGCACGCAGTATTACTTTAAAGGGTCTGCGTTTGCTCACCCAACCTCACCAAACCTCTCATCCCCAAGAGTGTCCACCCTTATGTCTCATCCAGCTGTGGGTCTAGATATGGTCAATCCAGGTTGCATCACAGCCCCTGAACGAATTGTGGAAGAATTTCTCTCTCTTTCCCTGTCTTTGTTTCATGGGTTTTTAAAAGTAATTTATTTTTATAATGGGGTTTAGCTGCTTTTCACGGCTGTGTTTAGGCCGCTTTACACCCACTTGACCCACTAACAGAGAGATATCAATACATAGGTTTTAAGATTATTACTAGTCAGATATATTCTTGTGCGGTGAATCGGGCGTGTTGAGTCCAGTTCTCTGAGCAAGGAGTAGGTCTTGTCTATTCCATATTGGGTTTATGGAACGGTATCTGAGCTAATTTGAAACTCTTGTTTTATGTATCACCCCACCTCACCTTTCCCGTTAAGCAGCCATAGTGTGTTTTCTGCATGTGTGACTCTGTTCTGTTTTGTAATTCAGTTCAAGTGTAACGGTTTTTACATTCCCTCTATAAGTGACACCTTATGAGAAGTGTCCTTTTCTGTGTGACTTATTTCACTTAGAATCGTCTTACCTAAATCCACTCATCATGCTGCTACTAGCCTTATGACATTGATTTCATGGCTGAGTGATATTCCATTGTACATAAGGACCACAACTTTTTTATCCATTTTTCGCTTTCCTGGGATATTTAAGGTGGAAGGAAGTGGAGGTCCTTGTCAACAGAGCAGCCCTAAACTTTGGGGTGCTTGTGTCTTGCTGATTTTCAATTTTCCCACTTTATCCCCCCATGCGTGGAAGTGCCCTATGCTCTCTAAGCTGTGTTTTTTAGATGTTTCAGGACACACCGTACACTTCTCCAGAGTGGCTGTTGGCAATTTACATCCCGCCCATCAGTGTAGCAAGGCTCCCATTTCTCCATGGCCTGTCCTGCATTTCTGGTTTTGACACTTTTTTCAGCATGGCCCTTTTGACCGATGGGAAGCGAGACTTCTTTGTAGCGCTGATTTGCCTTTCCAGGTTGCTTGGTTGGCCAAAAAGGGCGTATGCGTTTTTTCCTGAATGTATTCAGGAAAAAACGCATACGCCCTTTTTGGCCAAGGGCATCATTGTCAACGTTTTGCCGCTTTTCATGTGCTTTAAAGGCGATTCGAATCTACCTCCTGAAATCTGTTTCCTGCAATTCTGCCTTGATTTCAAATCCTCTTCTTTGCCTTCCCTCAATATATTTGTGGACGAGAGTTATCATTTATAACTCTGCAGGTTTGTGAATTGCAGTGCCCTGAAGCTCCATTTTACAAGTCGGTTTTTTGGGAGCCGGCCGCAAAAGCGCAGGATGGCTTCAGGCCATGTTCTGGTTCAGGGGGGCAGGCTGAGCCTGTGGTTAATTCTTCTTCCTGATGGGAAAATAGAGTGACCTGTGCCTGTCCCAACACCAAGAGCTAGTCTCTCATTGGTTCCCCGTCTTCCCGTTCATCCTCAGGACAAATTGCAACCTGTACGGAACAGGAGGTTAAAGGTGCTGATGCTCCAAGTAGGGAGATTGCTAGTAAAGTGGCTGGAATGGCGAACCCGAGCACAAGGAGATGAGAAATGAGGTGCGTTTTAGAAACCTTTCCCCATCACACGGTGTACCATCTTCTGGGTTTCTCATGCATGTTTTCGATGTAGGAAGATGCCCTTGAACCTGGAGATTTGGGACCCATGCGATGGGTAGCACGCAGTATTACTTTAAAGGGTCTGCGTTTGCTCACCCAACCTCACCAAACCTCTCAGCCCCAAGAGTGTCCACCCTTATGTCTCATCCAGCTGTGGGTCTAGATATGGTCAATCCAGGTTGCATCACAGCCCCTGAACGAATTGTGTAAGAATTTCTCTCTCTTTCCCTGTCTTTGTTTCATGGGTTTTTAAAAGTAATTTATTTTTATAATGGGGTGTAGCTGCTTTTCACGGCTGTGTTTAGGCCGCTTTACACCCACTTGACCCACTAACAGAGAGATATCAATACATAGGTTTTAAGATTATTACTAGTCAGATATATTCTTGTGCGGTGAATCGGGCGTGTTGAGTCCAGTTCTCTGAGCAAGGAGTAGGTCTTGTCTGTTACATATTGGGTTTATGGAACGGTATCTGAGCTAATTTGAAACTCTTGTTTTATGTATCACCCCACCTCACCTTTCCCTTTAAGCAGCCATAGTGTGTTTTCTGCATGTGTGACTCTGTTCTGTTTTGTAATTCAGTTCAAGTGTAACGGTTTTTACATTCCCTCTATAAGTGACACCTTATGAGAAGTGTCCTTTTCTGTGTGACTTATTTCACTTAGAATCGTCTTACCTAAATCCACTCATCATGCTGCTACTAGCCTTATGACATTGATTTCATGGCTGAGTGATATTCCATTGTACATAAGGACCACAACTTTTTTATCCATTTTTCGCTTTCCTGGGATATTTAAGGTGGAAGGAAGTGGAGGTCCTTGTCAACAGAGCAGCCCTAAACTTTGGGGTGCTTGTGTCTTGCTGATTTTCAATTTTCCCACTTTATCCCCCCATGCGTGGAAGTGCCCTATGCTCTCTAAGCTGTGTTTTTTAGATGTTTCAGGACACACCGTACACTTCTCCAGAGTGGCTGTTGGCAATTTACATCCCGCCCATCAGTGTAGCAAGGCTCCCATTTCTCCATGGCCTGTCCTGCATTTCTGGTTTTGACACTTTTTTCAGCATGGCCCTTTTGACCGATGGGAAGCGAGACTTCTTTGTAGCGCTGATTTGCCTTTCCAGGTTGCTTGGTTGGCCAAAAAGGGCGTATGCGTTTTTTCCTGAATATATTCAGGGAAAAACGCATACGCCCTTTTTGGCCAAGGGCATCATTGTCAACGTTTTGCCGCTTTTCATGTGCTTTAAAGGCGATTCGAATCTACCTCCTGAAATCTGTTTCCTGCAATTCTGCCTTGATTTCAAATCCTCTTCTTTGCCTTCCCTCAATATATTTGTGGACGAGAGTTATCATTTATAACTCTGCAGGTTTGTGAATTGCAGTGCCCTGAAGCTCCATTTTACAAGTCGGTTTTTTGGGAGCCGGCCGCAAAAGCGCAGGATGGCTTCAGGCCCTGTTCTGGTTCAGGGGGGCAGGCTGAGCCTGTGGTTAATTCTTCTTCCTGATGGGAAAATAGAGTGACCTGTGCCTGTCCCAACACCAAGAGCTAGTCTCTCATTGGTTCCCCGTCTTCCCGTTCATCCTCAGGACAAATTGCAACCTGTACGGAACAGGAGGTTAAAGGTGCTGATGCTCCAAGTAGGGAGATTGCTAGTAAAGTGGCTGGAATGGCGAACCCGAGCACAAAGAGATGAGAAATCAGGTGCGTTTTAGAAACCTTTCCCCATCACACGGTGTACCATCTTCTGGGTTTCTCATGCATGTTTTCGATGTAGGAAGATGCCCTTGAACCTGGAGATTTGGGACCCATGCGATGGGTAGCACGCAGTATTACTTTAAAGGGTCTGCGTTTGCTCACCCAACCTCACCAAACCTCTCAGCCCCAAGAGTGTCCACCCTTATGTCTCATCCAGCTGTGGGTCTAGATATGGTCAATCCAGGTTGCATCACAGCCCCTGAACGAATTGTGTAAGAATTTCTCTCTCTTTCCCTGTCTTTGTTTCATGGGTTTTTAAAAGTAATTTATTTTTATAATGGGGTTTAGCTGCTTTTCACGGCTGTGTTTAGGCCGCTTTACACCCACTTGACCCACTAACAGAGAGATATCAATACATAGGTTTAAAGATTATTACTAGTCAGATATATTCTTGTGCGGTGAATCGGGCGTGTTGAGTCCAGTTCTCTGAGCAAGGAGTAGGTCTTGTCTATTCCATATTGGGTTTATGGAACGGTATCTGAGCTAATTTGAAACTCTTGTTTTATGTATCACCCCACCTCACCTTTCCCGTTAAGCAGCCATAGTGTGTTTTCTGCATGTGTGACTCTGTTCTGTTTTGTAATTCAGTTCAAGTGTAACGGTTTTTACATTCCCTCTATAAGTGACACCTTATGAGAAGTGTCCTTTTCTGTGTGACTTATTTCACTTAGAATCGTCTTACCTAAATCCACTCATCATGCTGCTACTAGCCTTATGACATTGATTTCATGGCTGAGTGATATTCCATTGTACATAAGGACCACAACTTTTTTATCCATTTTTCGCTTTCCTGGGATATTTAAGGTGGAAGGAAGTGGAGGTCCTTGTCAACAGAGCAGCCCTAAACTTTGGGGTGCTTGTGTCTTGCTGATTTTCAATTTTCCCACTTTATCCCCCCATGCGTGGAAGTGCCCTATGCTCTCTAAGCTGTGTTTTTTAGATGTTTCAGGACACACCGTACACTTCTCCAGAGTGGCTGTTGGCAATTTACATCCCGCCCATCAGTGTAGCAAGGCTCCCATTTCTCCATGGCCTGTCCTGCATTTCTGGTTTTGACACTTTTTTCAGCATGGCCCTTTTGACCGATGGGAAGCGAGACTTCTTTGTAGCGCTGATTTGCCTTTCCAGGTTGCTTGGTTGGCCAAAAAGGGCGTATGCGTTTTTTCCTGAATGTATTCAGGAAAAAACGCATACGCCCTTTTTGGCCAAGGGCATCATTGTCAACGTTTTGCCGCTTTTCATGTGCTTTAAAGGCGATTCGAATCTACCTCCTGAAATCTGTTTCCTGCAATTCTGCCTTGATTTCAAATCCTCTTCTTTGCCTTCCCTCAATATATTTGTGGACGAGAGTTATCATTTATAACTCTGCAGGTTTGTGAATTGCAGTGCCCTGAAGCTCCATTTTACAAGTCGGTTTTTTGGGAGCCGGCCGCAAAAGCGCAGGATGGCTTCAGGCCCTGTTCTGGTTCAGGGGGGCAGGCTGAGCCTGTGGTTAATTCTTCTTCCTGATGGGAAAATAGAGTGACCTGTGCCTCTCCCAACACCAAGAGCTAGTCTCTCATTGGTTCCCCGTCTTCCCGTTCATCCTCAGGACAAATTGCAACCTGTACGGAACAGGAGGTTAAAGGTGCTGATGCTCCAAGTAGGGAGATTGCTAGTAAAGTGGCTGGAATGGCGAACCCGAGCACAAGGAGATGAGAAATGAGGTGCGTTTTAGAAACCTTTCCCCATCACACGGTGTACCATCTTCTGGGTTTCTCATGCATGTTTTCGATGTAGGAAGATGCCCTTGAACCTGGAGATTTGGGACCCATGCGATGGGTAGCACGCAGTATTACTTTAAAGGGTCTGCGTTTGCTCACCCAACCTCACCAAACCTCTCATCCCCAAGAGTGTCCACCCTTATGTCTCATCCAGCTGTGGGTCTAGATATGGTCAATCCAGGTTGCATCACAGCCCCTGAACGAATTGTGGAAGAATTTCTCTCTCTTTCCCTGTCTTTGTTTCATGGGTTTTTAAAAGTAATTTATTTTTATAATGGGGTTTAGCTGCTTTTCACGGCTGTGTTTAGGCCGCTTTACACCCACTTGACCCACTAACAGAGAGATATCAATACATAGGTTTTAAGATTATTACTAGTCAGATATATTCTTGTGCGGTGAATCGGGCGTGTTGAGTCCAGTTCTCTGAGCAAGGAGTAGGTCTTGTCTATTCCATATTGGGTTTATGGAACGGTATCTGAGCTAATTTGAAACTCTTGTTTTATGTATCACCCCACCTCACCTTTCCCGTTAAGCAGCCATAGTGTGTTTTCTGCATGTGTGACTCTGTTCTGTTTTGTAATTCAGTTCAAGTGTAACGGTTTTTACATTCCCTCTATAAGTGACACCTTATGAGAAGTGTCCTTTTCTGTGTGACTTATTTCACTTAGAATCGTCTTACCTAAATCCACTCATCATGCTGCTACTAGCCTTATGACATTGATTTCATGGCTGAGTGATATTCCATTGTACATAAGGACCACAACTTTTTTATCCATTTTTCGCTTTCCTGGGATATTTAAGGTGGAAGGAAGTGGAGGTCCTTGTCAACAGAGCAGCCCTAAACTTTGGGGTGCTTGTGTCTTGCTGATTTTCAATTTTCCCACTTTATCCCCCCATGCGTGGAAGTGCCCTATGCTCTCTAAGCTGTGTTTTTTAGATGTTTCAGGACACACCGTACACTTCTCCAGAGTGGCTGTTGGCAATTTACATCCCGCCCATCAGTGTAGCAAGGCTCCCATTTCTCCATGGCCTGTCCTGCATTTCTGGTTTTGACACTTTTTTCAGCATGGCCCTTTTGACCGATGGGAAGCGAGACTTCTTTGTAGCGCTGATTTGCCTTTCCAGGTTGCTTGGTTGGCCAAAAAGGGCGTATGCGTTTTTTCCTGAATGTATTCAGGAAAAAACGCATACGCCCTTTTTGGCCAAGGGCATCATTGTCAACGTTTTGCCGCTTTTCATGTGCTTTAAAGGCGATTCGAATCTACCTCCTGAAATCTGTTTCCTGCAATTCTGCCTTGATTTCAAATCCTCTTCTTTGCCTTCCCTCAATATATTTGTGGACGAGAGTTATCATTTATAACTCTGCAGGTTTGTGAATTGCAGTGCCCTGAAGCTCCATTTTACAAGTCGGTTTTTTGGGAGCCGGCCGCAAAAGCGCAGGATGGCTTCAGGCCCTGTTCTGGTTCAGGGGGGCAGGCTGAGCCTGTGGTTAATTCTTCTTCCTGATGGGAAAATAGAGTGACCTGTGCCTCTCCCAACACCAAGAGCTAGTCTCTCATTGGTTCCCCGTCTTCCCGTTCATCCTCAGGACAAATTGCAACCTGTACGGAACAGGAGGTTAAAGGTGCTGATGCTCCAAGTAGGGAGATTGCTAGTAAAGTGGCTGGAATGGCGAACCCGAGCACAAGGAGATGAGAAATGAGGTGCGTTTTAGAAACCTTTCCCCATCACACGGTGTACCATCTTCTGGGTTTCTCATGCATGTTTTCGATGTAGGAAGATGCCCTTGAACCTGGAGATTTGGGACCCATGCGATGGGTAGCACGCAGTATTACTTTAAAGGGTCTGCGTTTGCTCACCCAACCTCACCAAACCTCTCATCCCCAAGAGTGTCCACCCTTATGTCTCATCCAGCTGTGGGTCTAGATATGGTCAATCCAGGTTGCATCACAGCCCCTGAACGAATTGTGTAAGAATTTCTCTCTCTTTCCCTGTCTTTGTTTCATGGGTTTTTAAAAGTAATTTATTTTTATAATGGGGTTTAGCTGCTTTTCACGGCTGTGTTTAGGCCGCTTTACACCCACTTGACCCACTAACAGAGAGATATCAATACATAGGTTTTAAGATTATTACTAGTCAGATATATTCTTGTGCGGTGAATCGGGCGTGTTGAGTCCAGTTCTCTGAGCAAGGAGTAGGTCTTGTCTATTCCATATTGGGTTTATGGAACGGTATCTGAGCTAATTTGAAACTCTTGTTTTATGTATCACCCCACCTCACCTTTCCCGTTAAGCAGCCATAGTGTGTTTTCTGCATGTGTGACTCTGTTCTGTTTTGTAATTCAGTTCAAGTGTAACGGTTTTTACATTCCCTCTATAAGTGACACCTTATGAGAAGTGTCCTTTTCTGTGTGACTTATTTCACTTAGAATCGTCTTACCTAAATCCACTCATCATGCTGCTACTAGCCTTATGACATTGATTTCATGGCTGAGTGATATTCCATTGTACATAAGGACCACAACTTTTTTATCCATTTTTCGCTTTCCTGGGATATTTAAGGTGGAAGGAAGTGGAGGTCCTTGTCAACAGAGCAGCCCTAAACTTTGGGGTGCTTGTGTCTTGCTGATTTTCAATTTTCCCACTTTATCCCCCCATGCGTGGAAGTGCCCTATGCTCTCTAAGCTGTGTTTTTTAGATGTTTCAGGACACACCGTACACTTCTCCAGAGTGGCTGTTGGCAATTTACATCCCGCCCATCAGTGTAGCAAGGCTCCCATTTCTCCATGGCCTGTCCTGCATTTCTGGTTTTGACACTTTTTTCAGCATGGCCCTTTTGACCGATGGGAAGCGAGACTTCTTTGTAGCGCTGATTTGCCTTTCCAGGTTGCTTGGTTGGCCAAAAAGGGCGTATGCGTTTTTTCCTGAATGTATTCAGGAAAAAACGCATACGCCCTTTTTGGCCAAGGGCATCATTGTCAACGTTTTGCCGCTTTTCATGTGCTTTAAAGGCGATTCGAATCTACCTCCTGAAATCTGTTTCCTGCAATTCTGCCTTGATTTCAAATCCTCTTCTTTGCCTTCCCTCAATATATTTGTGGACGAGAGTTATCATTTATAACTCTGCAGGTTTGTGAATTGCAGTGCCCTGAAGCTCCATTTTACAGGTCGCTTTTTTGGGAGCCAGCCGCAAAAGCGCAGGATGGCTTCAGGCCCTGTTCTGGTTCAGGGGGGCAGGCTGAGCCTGTGGTTAATTCTTCTTCCTGATGGGAAAATAGAGTGACCTGTGCCTGTCCCAACACCAAGAGCTAGTCTCTCATTGGTTCCCCGTCTTCCCGTTCATCCTCAGGACAAATTGCAACCTGTACGGAACAGGAGGTTAAAGGTGCTGATGCTCCAAGTAGGGAGATTGCTAGTAAAGTGGCTGGAATGGCGAACCCGAGCACAAGGAGATGAGAAATGAGGTGCGTTTTAGAAACCTTTCCCCATCACACGGTGTACCATCTTCTGGGTTTCTCATGCATGTTTTCGATGTAGGAAGATGCCCTTGAACCTGGAGATTTGGGACCCATGCGATGGGTAGCACGCAGTATTACTTTAAAGGGTCTGCGTTTGCTCACCCAACCTCACCAAACCTCTCAGCCCCAAGAGTGTCCACCCTTATGTCTCATCCAGCTGTGGGTCTAGATATGGTCAATCCAGGTTGCATCACAGCCCCTGAACGAATTGTGTAAGAATTTCTCTCTCTTTCCCTGTCTTTGTTTCATGGGTTTTTAAAAGTAATTTATTTTTATAATGGGGTGTAGCTGCTTTTCACGGCTGTGTTTAGGCCGCTTTACACCCACTTGACCCACTAACAGAGAGATATCAATACATAGGTTTTAAGATTATTACTAGTCAGATATATTCTTGTGCGGTGAATCGGGCGTGTTGAGTCCAGTTCTCTGAGCAAGGAGTAGGTCTTGTCTGTTACATATTGGGTTTATGGAACGGTATCTGAGCTTATTTGAAACTCTTGTTTTATGTATCACCCCACCTCACCTTTCCCTTTAAGCAGCCATAGTGTGTTTTCTGCATGTGTGACTCTGTTCTGTTTTGTAATTCAGTTCAAGTGTAACGGTTTTTACATTCCCTCTATAAGTGACACCTTATGAGAAGTGTCCTTTTCTGTGTGACTTATTTCACTTAGAATCGTCTTACCTAAATCCACTCATCATGCTGCTACTAGCCTTATGACATTGATTTCATGGCTGAGTGATATTCCATTGTACATAAGGACCACAACTTTTTTATCCATTTTTCGCTTTCCTGGGATATTTAAGGTGGAAGGAAGTGGAGGTCCTTGTCAACAGAGCAGCCCTAAACTTTGGGGTGCTTGTGTCTTGCTGATTTTCAATTTTCCCACTTTATCCCCCCATGCGTGGAAGTGCCCTATGCTCTCTAAGCTGTGTTTTTTAGATGTTTCAGGACACACCGTACACTTCTCCAGAGTGGCTGTTGGCAATTTACATCCCGCCCATCAGTGTAGCAAGGCTCCCATTTCTCCATGGCCTGTCCTGCATTTCTGGTTTTGACACTTTTTTCAGCATGGCCCTTTTGACCGATGGGAAGCGAGACTTCTTTGTAGCGCTGATTTGCCTTTCCAGGTTGCTTGGTTGGCCAAAAAGGGCGTATGCGTTTTTTCCTGAATATATTCAGGAAAAAACGCATACGCCCTTTTTGGCCAAGGGCATCATTGTCAACGTTTTGCCGCTTTTCATGTGCTTTAAAGGCGATTCGAATCTACCTCCTGAAATCTGTTTCCTGCAATTCTGCCTTGATTTCAAATCCTCTTCTTTGCCTTCCCTCAATATATTTGTGGACGAGAGTTATCATTTATAACTCTGCAGGTTTGTGAATTGCAGTGCCCTGAAGCTCCATTTTACAGGTCGCTTTTTTGGGAGCCGGCCGCAAAAGCGCAGGATGGCTTCAGGCCCTGTTCTGGTTCAGGGGGGCAGGCTGAGCCTGTGGTTAATTCTTCTTCCTGATGGGAAAATAGAGTGACCTGTGCCTGTCCCAACACCAACAGCTAGTCTCTCATTGGTACCCCGTCTTCCCGTTCATCCTCAGGACAAATTGCAACCTGTACGGAACAGGAGGTTAAAGGTGCTGATGCTCCAAGTAGGGAGATTGCTAGTAAAGTGGCTGGAATGGCGAACCCGAGCACAAGGAGATGAGAAATGAGGTGCGTTTTAGAAACCTTTCCCCATCACACGGTGTACCATCTTCTGGGTTTCTCATGCATGTTTTCGATGTAGGAAGATGCCCTTGAACCTGGAGATTTGGGACCCATGCGATGGGTAGCACGCAGTATTACTTTAAAGGGTCTGCGTTTGCTCACCCAACCTCACCAAACCTCTCAGCCCCAAGAGTGTCCACCCTTATGTCTCATCCAGCTGTGGGTCTAGATATGGTCAATCCAGGTTGCATCACAGCCCCTGAACGAATTGTGTAAGAATTTCTCTCTCTTTCCCTGTCTTTGTTTCATGGGTTTTTAAAAGTAATTTATTTTTATAATGGGGTGTAGCTGCTTTTCACGGCTGTGTTTAGGCCGCTTTACACCCACTTGACCCACTAACAGAGAGATATCAATACATAGGTTTTAAGATTATTACTAGTCAGATATATTCTTGTGCGGTGAATCGGGCGTGTTGAGTCCAGTTCTCTGAGCAAGGAGTAGGTCTTGTCTGTTACATATTGGGTTTATGGAACGGTATCTGAGCTTATTTGAAACTCTTGTTTTATGTATCACCCCACCTCACCTTTCCCTTTAAGCAGCCATAGTGTGTTTTCTGCATGTGTGACTCTGTTCTGTTTTGTAATTCAGTTCAAGTGTAACGGTTTTTACATTCCCTCTATAAGTGACACCTTATGAGAAGTGTCCTTTTCTGTGTGACTTATTTCACTTAGAATCGTCTTACCTAAATCCACTCATCATGCTGCTACTAGCCTTATGACATTGATTTCATGGCTGAGTGATATTCCATTGTACATAAGGACCACAACTTTTTTATCCATTTTTCGCTTTCCTGGGATATTTAAGGTGGAAGGAAGTGGAGGTCCTTGTCAACAGAGCAGCCCTAAACTTTGGGGTGCTTGTGTCTTGCTGATTTTCAATTTTCCCACTTTATCCCCCCATGCGTGGAAGTGCCCTATGCTCTCTAAGCTGTGTTTTTTAGATGTTTCAGGACACACCGTACATTTCTCCAGAGTGGCTGTTGGCAATTTACATCCCGCCCATCAGTGTAGCAAGGCTCCCATTTCTCCATGGCCTGTCCTGCATTTCTGGTTTTGACACTTTTTTCAGCATGGCCCTTTTGACCGATGGGAAGCGAGACTTCTTTGTAGCGCTGATTTGCCTTTCCAGGTTGCTTGGTTGGCCAAAAAGGGCGTATGCGTTTTTTCCTGAATATATTCAGGAAAAAACGCATACGCCCTTTTTGGCCAAGGGCATCATTGTCAACGTTTTGCCGCTTTTCATGTGCTTTAAAGGCGATTCGAATCTACCTCCTGAAATCTGTTTCCTGCAATTCTGCCTTGATTTCAAATCCTCTTCTTTGCCTTCCCTCAATATATTTGTGGACGAGAGTTATCATTTATAACTCTGCAGGTTTGTGAATTGCAGTGCCCTGAAGCTCCATTTTACAAGTCGGTTTTTTGGGAGCCGGCCGCAAAAGCGCAGGATGGCTTCAGGCCCTGTTCTGGTTCAGGGGGGCAGGCTGAGCCTGTGGTTAATTCTTCTTCCTGATGGGAAAATAGAGTGACCTGTGCCTCTCCCAACACCAAGAGCTAGTCTCTCATTGGTTCCCCGTCTTCCCGTTCATCCTCAGGACAAATTGCAACCTGTACGGAACAGGAGGTTAAAGGTGCTGATGCTCCAAGTAGGGAGATTGCTAGTAAAGTGGCTGGAATGGCGAACCCGAGCACAAGGAGATGAGAAATGAGGTGCGTTTTAGAAACCTTTCCCCATCACACGGTGTACCATCTTCTGGGTTTCTCATGCATGTTTTCGATGTAGGAAGATGCCCTTGAACCTGGAGATTTGGGACCCATGCGATGAGTAGCACGCAGTATTACTTTAAAGGGTCTGCGTTTGCTCACCCAACCTCACCAAACCTCTCAGCCCCAAGAGTGTCCACCCTTATGTCTCATCCAGCTGTGGGTCTAGATATGGTCAATCCAGGTTGCATCACAGCCCCTGAACGAATTGTGTAAGAATTTCTCTCTCTTTCCCTGTCTTTGTTTCATGGGTTTTTAAAAGTAATTTATTTTTATAATGGGGTGTAGCTGCTTTTCACGGCTGTGTTTAGGCCGCTTTACACCCACTTGACCCACTAACAGAGAGGTATCAATACATAGGTTTTAAGATTATTACTAGTCAGATATATTCTTGTGCGGTGAATCGGGCGTGTTGAGTCCAGTTCTCTGAGCAAGGAGTAGGTCTTGTCTGTTACATATTGGGTTTATGGAACGGTATCTGAGCTAATTTGAAACTCTTGTTTTATGTATCACCCCACCTCACCTTTCCCTTTAAGCAGCCATAGTGTGTTTTCTGCATGTGTGACTCTGTTCTGTTTTGTAATTCAGTTCAAGTGTAACGGTTTTTACATTCCCTCTATAAGTGACACCTTATGAGAAGTGTCCTTTTCTGTGTGACTTATTTCACTTAGAATCGTCTTACCTAAATCCACACATCATGCTGCTACTAGCCTTATGACATTGATTTCATGGCTGAGTGATATTCCATTGTACATAAGGACCACAACTTTTTTATCCATTTTTCGCTTTCCTGGGATATTTAAGGTGGAAGGAAGTGGAGGTCCTTGTCAACAGAGCAGCCCTAAACTTTGGGGTGCTTGTGTCTTGCTGATTTTCAATTTTCCCACTTTATCCCCCCATGCGTGGAAGTGCCCTATGCTCTCTAAGCTGTGTTTTTTAGATGTTTCAGGACACACCGTACACTTCTCCAGAGTGGCTGTTGGCAATTTACATCCCGCCCATCAGTGTAGCAAGGCTCCCATTTCTCCATGGCCTGTCCTGCATTTCTGGTTTTGACACTTTTTTCAGCATGGCCCTTTTGACCGATGGGAAGCGAGACTTCTTTGTAGCGCTGATTTGCCTTTCCAGGTTGCTTGGTTGGCCAAAAAGGGCGTATGCGTTTTTTCCTGAATATATTCAGGAAAAAACGCATACGCCCTTTTTGGCCAAGGGCATCATTGTCAACGTTTTGCCGCTTTTCATGTGCTTTAAAGGCGATTCGAATCTACCTCCTGAAATCTGTTTCCTGCAATTCTGCCTTGATTTCAAATCCTCTTCTTTGCCTTCCCTCAATATATTTGTGGACGAGAGTTATCATTTATAACTCTGCAGGTTTGTGAATTGCAGTGCCCTGAAGCTCCATTTTACAGGTCGCTTTTTTGGGAGCCGGCCGCAAAAGCGCAGGATGGCTTCAGGCCCTGTTCTGGTTCAGGGGGGCAGGCTGAGCCTGTGGTTAATTCTTCTTCCTGATGGGAAAATAGAGTGACCTGTGCCTGTCCCAACACCAAGAGCTAGTCTCTCATTGGTTCCCCGTCTTCCCGTTCATCCTCAGGACAAATTGCAACCTGTACGGAACAGGAGGTTAAAGGTGCTGATGCTCCAAGTAGGGAGATTGCTAGTAAAGTGGCTGGAATGGCGAACCCGAGCACAAGGAGATGAGAAATGAGGTGCGTTTTAGAAACCTTTCCCCATCACACGGTGTACCATCTTCTGGGTTTCTCATGCATGTTTTCGATGTAGGAAGATGCCCTTGAACCTGGAGATTTGGGACCCATGCGATGGGTAGCACGCAGTATTACTTTAAAGGGTCTGCGTTTGCTCACCCAACCTCACCAAACCTCTCAGCCCCAAGAGTGTCCACCCTTATGTCTCATCCAGCTGTGGGTCTAGATATGGTCAATCCAGGTTGCATCACAGCCCCTGAACGAATTGTGTAAGAATTTCTCTCTCTTTCCCTGTCTTTGTTTCATGGGTTTTTAAAAGTAATTTATTTTTATAATGGGGTGTAGCTGCTTTTCACGGCTGTGTTTAGGCCGCTTTACACCCACTTGACCCACTAACAGAGAGATATCAATACATAGGTTTTAAGATTATTACTAGTCAGATATATTCTTGTGCGGTGAATCGGGCGTGTTGAGTCCAGTTCTCTGAGCAAGGAGTAGGTCTTGTCTATTCCATATTGGGTTTATGGAACGGTATCTGAGCTAATTTGAAACTCTTGTTTTATGTATCACCCCACCTCACCTTTCCCGTTAAGCAGCCATAGTGTGTTTTCTGCATGTGTGACTCTGTTCTGTTTTGTAATTCAGTTCAAGTGTAACGGTTTTTACATTCCCTCTATAAGTGACACCTTATGAGAAGTGTCCTTTTCTGTGTGACTTATTTCACTTAGAATCGTCTTACCTAAATCCACTCATCATGCTGCTACTAGCCTTATGACATTGATTTCATGGCTGAGTGATATTCCATTGTACATAAGGACCACAACTTTTTTATCCATTTTTCGCTTTCCTGGGATATTTAAGGTGGAAGGAAGTGGAGGTCCTTGTCAACAGAGCAGCCCTAAACTTTGGGGTGCTTGTGTCTTGCTGATTTTCAATTTTCCCACTTTATCCCCCCATGCGTGGAAGTGCCCTATGCTCTCTAAGCTGTGTTTTTTAGATGTTTCAGGACACACCGTACACTTCTCCAGAGTGGCTGTTGGCAATTTACATCCCGCCCATCAGTGTAGCAAGGCTCCCATTTCTCCATGGCCTGTCCTGCATTTCTGGTTTTGACACTTTTTTCAGCATGGCCCTTTTGACCGATGGGAAGCGAGACTTCTTTGTAGCGCTGATTTGCCTTTCCAGGTTGCTTGGTTGGCCAAAAAGGGCGTATGCGTTTTTTCCTGAATATATTCAGGAAAAAACGCATACGCCCTTTTTGGCCAAGGGCATCATTGTCAACGTTTTGCCGCTTTTCATGTGCTTTAAAGGCGATTCGAATCTACCTCCTGAAATCTGTTTCCTGCAATTCTGCCTTGATTTCAAATCCTCTTCTTTGCCTTCCCTCAATATATTTGTGGACGAGAGTTATCATTTATAACTCTGCAGGTTTGTGAATTGCAGTGCCCTGAAGCTCCATTTTACAAGTCGGTTTTTTGGGAGCCGGCCGCAAAAGCGCAGGATGGCTTCAGGCCCTGTTCTGGTTCAGGGGGGCAGGCTGAGCCTGTGGTTAATTCTTCTTCCTGATGGGAAAATAGAGTGACCTGTGCCTGTCCCAACACCAAGAGCTAGTCTCTCATTGGTTCCCCGTCTTCCCGTTCATCCTCAGGACAAATTGCAACCTGTACGGAACAGGAGGTTAAAGGTGCTGATGCTCCAAGTAGGGAGATTGCTAGTAAAGTGGCTGGAAAGGCGAACCCGAGCACAAGGAGATGAGAAATGAGGTGCGTTTTAGAAACCTTTCCCCATCACACGGTGTACCATCTTCTGGGTTTCTCATGCATGTTTTCGATGTAGGAAGATGCCCTTGAACCTGGAGATTTGGGACCCATGCGATGGGTAGCACGCAGTATTACTTTAAAGGGTCTGCGTTTGCTCACCCAACCTCACCAAACCTCTCAGCCCCAAGAGTGTCCACCCTTATGTCTCATCCAGCTGTGGGTCTAGATATGGTCAATCCAGGTTGCATCACAGCCCCTGAACGAATTGTGTAAGAATTTCTCTCTCTTTCCCTGTCTTTGTTTCATGGGTTTTTAAAAGTAATTTATTTTTATAATGGGGTTTAGCTGCTTTTCACGGCTGTGTTTAGGCCGCTTTACACCCACTTGACCCACTAACAGAGAGATATCAATACATAGGTTTTAAGATTATTACTAGTCAGATATATTCTTGTGTGGTGAATCGGGCGTGTTGAGTCCAGTTCTCTGAGCAAGGAGTAGGTCTTGTCTGTTACATATTGGGTTTATGGAATGGTATCTGAGCTAATTTGAAACTCTTGTTTTATGTATCACCCCACCTCACCTTTCCCTTTAAGCAGCCATAGTGTGTTTTCTGCATGTGTGACTCTGTTCTGTTTTGTAATTCAGTTCAAGTGTAACGGTTTTTACATTCCCTCTATAAGTGACACCTTATGAGAAGTGTCCTTTTCTGTGTGACTTATTTCACTTAGAATCGTCTTACCTAAATCCACTCATCATGCTGCTACTAGCCTTATGACATTGATTTCATGGCTGAGTGATATTCCATTGTACATAAGGACCACAACTTTTTTATCCATTTTTCGCTTTCCTGGGATATTTAAGGTGGAAGGAAGTGGAGGTCCTTGTCAACAGAGCAGCCCTAAACTTTGGGGTGCTTGTGTCTTGCTGATTTTCAATTTTCCCACTTTATCCCCCCATGCGTGGAAGTGCCCTATGCTCTCTAAGCTGTGTTTTTTAGATGTTTCAGGACACACCGTACACTTCTCCAGAGTGGCTGTTGGCAATTTACATCCCGCCCATCAGTGTAGCAAGGCTCCCATTTCTCCATGGCCTGTCCTGCATTTCTGGTTTTGACACTTTTTTCAGCATGGCCCTTTTGACCGATGGGAAACGAGACTTCTTTGTAGCGCTGATTTGCCTTTCCAGGTTGCTTGGTTGGCCAAAAAGGGCGTATGCGTTTTTTCCTGAATATATTCAGGAAAAAACGCATACGCCCTTTTTGGCCAAGGGCATCATTGTCAACGTTTTGCCGCTTTTCATGTGCTTTAAAGGCGATTCGAATCTACCTCCTGAAATCTGTTTCCTGCAATTCTGCCTTGATTTCAAATCCTCTTCTTTGCCTTCCCTCAATATATTTGTGGACGAGAGTTATCATTTATAACTCTGCAGGTTTGTGAATTGCAGTGCCCTGAAGCTCCATTTTACAGGTCGCTTTTTTGGGAGCCGGCCGCAAAAGCGCAGGATGGCTTCAGGCCCTGTTCTGGTTCAGGGGGGCAGGCTGAGCCTGTGGTTAATTCTTCTTCCTGATGGGAAAATAGAGTGACCTGTGCCTGTCCCAACACCAAGAGCTAGTCTCTCATTGGTTCCCCGTCTTCCCGTTCATCCTCAGGACAAATTGCAACCTGTACGGAACAGGAGGTTAAAGGTGCTGATGCTCCAAGTAGGGAGATTGCTAGTAAAGTGGCTGGAATGGCGAACCCGAGCACAAGGAGATGAGAAATGAGGTGCGTTTTAGAAACCTTTCCCCATCACACGGTGTACCATCTTCTGGGTTTCTCATGCATGTTTTCGATGTAGGAAGATGCCCTTGAACCTGGAGATTTGGGACCCATGCGATGGGTAGCACGCAGTATTACTTTAAAGGGTCTGCGTTTGCTCACCCAACCTCACCAAACCTCTCAGCCCCAAGAGTGTCCACCCTTATGTCTCATCCAGCTGTGGGTCTAGATATGGTCAATCCAGGTTGCATCACAGCCCCTGAACGAATTGTGTAAGAATTTCTCTCTCTTTCCCTGTCTTTGTTTCATGGGTTTTTAAAAGTAATTTATTTTTATAATGGGGTGTAGCTGCTTTTCACGGCTGTGTTTAGGCCGCTTTACACCCACTTGACCCACTAACAGAGAGATATCAATACATAGGTTTTAAGATTATTACTAGTCAGATATATTCTTGTGCGGTGAATCGGGCGTGTTGAGTCCAGTTCTCTGAGCAAGGAGTAGGTCTTGTCTATTCCATATTGGGTTTATGGAACGGTATCTGAGCTAATTTGAAACTCTTGTTTTATGTATCACCCCACCTCACCTTTCCCGTTAAGCAGCCATAGTGTGTTTTCTGCATGTGTGACTCTGTTCTGTTTTGTAATTCAGTTCAAGTGTAACGGTTTTTACATTCCCTCTATAAGTGACACCTTATGAGAAGTGTCCTTTTCTGTGTGACTTATTTCACTTAGAATCGTCTTACCTAAATCCACTCATCATGCTGCTACTAGCCTTATGACATTGATTTCATGGCTGAGTGATATTCCATTGTACATAAGGACCACAACTTTTTTATCCATTTTTCGCTTTCCTGGGATATTTAAGGTGGAAGGAAGTGGAGGTCCTTGTCAACAGAGCAGCCCTAAACTTTGGGGTGCTTGTGTCTTGCTGATTTTCAATTTTCCCACTTTATCCCCCCATGCGTGGAAGTGCCCTATGCTCTCTAAGCTGTGTTTTTTAGATGTTTCAGGACACACCGTACATTTCTCCAGAGTGGCTGTTGGCAATTTACATCCCGCCCATCAGTGTAGCAAGGCTCCCATTTCTCCATGGCCTGTCCTGCATTTCTGGTTTTGACACTTTTTTCAGCATGGCCCTTTTGACCGATGGGAAGCGAGACTTCTTTGTAGCGCTGATTTGCCTTTCCAGGTTGCTTGGTTGGCCAAAAAGGGCGTATGCGTTTTTTCCTGAATATATTCAGGAAAAAACGCATACGCCCTTTTTGGCCAAGGGCATCATTGTCAACGTTTTGCCGCTTTTCATGTGCTTTAAAGGCGATTCGAATCTACCTCCTGAAATCTGTTTCCTGCAATTCTGCCTTGATTTCAAATCCTCTTCTTTGCCTTCCCTCAATATATTTGTGGACGAGAGTTATGATTTATAACTCTGCAGGTTTGTGAATTGCAGTGCCCTGAAGCTCCATTTTACAAGTCGGTTTTTTGGGAGCCGGCCGCAAAAGCGCAGGATGGCTTCAGGCCCTGTTCTGGTTCAGGGGGGCAGGCTGAGCCTGTGGTTAATTCTTCTTCCTGATGGGAAAATAGAGTGACCTGTGCCTCTCCCAACACCAAGAGCTAGTCTCTCATTGGTTCCCCGTCTTCCCGTTCATCCTCAGGACAAATTGCAACCTGTACGGAACAGGAGGTTAAAGGTGCTGATGCTCCAAGTAGGGAGATTGCTAGTAAAGTGGCTGGAATGGCGAACCCGAGCACAAGGAGATGAGAAATGAGGTGCGTTTTAGAAACCTTTCCCCATCACACGGTGTACCATCTTCTGGGTTTCTCATGCATGTTTTCGATGTAGGAAGATGCCCTTGAACCTGGAGATTTGGGACCCATGCGATGGGTAGCACGCAGTATTACTTTAAAGGGTCTGCGTTTGCTCACCCAACCTCACCAAACCTCTCAGCCCCAAGAGTGTCCACCCTTATGTCTCATCCAGCTGTGGGTCTAGATATGGTCAATCCAGGTTGCATCACAGCCCCTGAACGAATTGTGTAAGAATTTCTCTCTCTTTCCCTGTCTTTGTTTCATGGGTTTTTAAAAGTAATTTATTTTTATAATGGGGTGTAGCTGCTTTTCACGGCTGTGTTTAGGCCGCTTTACACCCACTTGACCCACTAACAGAGAGATATCAATACATAGGTTTTAAGATTATTACTAGTCAGATATATTCTTGTGCGGTGAATCGGGCGTGTTGAGTCCAGTTCTCTGAGCAAGGAGTAGGTCTTGTCTATTCCATATTGGGTTTATGGAACGGTATCTGAGCTAATTTGAAACTCTTGTTTTATGTATCACCCCACCTCACCTTTCCCTTTAAGCAGCCATAGTGTGTTTTCTGCATGTGTGACTCTGTTCTGTTTTGTAATTCAGTTCAAGTGTAACGGTTTTTACATTCCCTCTATAAGTGACACCTTATGAGAAGTGTCCTTTTCTGTGTGACTTATTTCACTTAGAATCGTCTTACCTAAATCCACTCATCATGCTGCTACTAGCCTTATGACATTGATTTCATGGCTGAGTGATATTCCATTGTACATAAGGACCACAACTTTTTTATCCATTTTTCGCTTTCCTGGGATATTTAAGGTGGAAGGAAGTGGAGGTCCTTGTCAACAGAGCAGCCCTAAACTTTGGGGTGCTTGTGTCTTGCTGATTTTCAATTTTCCCACTTTATCCCCCCATGCGTGGAAGTGCCCTATGCTCTCTAAGCTGTGTTTTTTAGATGTTTCAGGATACACCGTACACTTCTCCAGAGTGGCTGTTGGCAATTTACATCCCGCCCATCAGTGTAGCAAGGCTCCCATTTCTCCATGGCCTGTCCTGCATTTCTGGTTTTGACACTTTTTTCAGCATGGCCCTTTTGACCGATGGGAAGCGAGACTTCTTTGTAGCGCTGATTTGCCTTTCCAGGTTGCTTGGTTGGCCAAAAAGGGCGTATGCGTTTTTTCCTGAATATATTCAGGAAAAAACGCATACGCCCTTTTTGGCCAAGGGCATCATTGTCAACGTTTTGCCGCTTTTCATGTGCTTTAAAGGCGATTCGAATCTACCTCCTGAAATCTGTTTCCTGCAATTCTGCCTTGATTTCAAATCCTCTTCTTTGCCTTCCCTCAATATATTTGTGGACGAGAGTTATGATTTATAACTCTGCAGGTTTGTGAATTGCAGTGCCCTGAAGCTCCATTTTACAAGTCGGTTTTTTGGGAGCCGGCCGCAAAAGCGCAGGATGGCTTCAGGCCCTGTTCTGGTTCAGGGGGGCAGGCTGAGCCTGTGGTTAATTCTTCTTCCTGATGGGAAAATAGAGTGACCTGTGCCTCTCCCAACACCAAGAGCTAGTCTCTCATTGGTTCCCCGTCTTCCCGTTCATCCTCAGGACAAATTGCAACCTGTACGGAACAGGAGGTTAAAGGTGCTGATGCTCCAAGTAGGGAGATTGCTAGTAAAGTGGCTGGAATGGCGAACCCGAGCACAAGGAGATGAGAAATGAGGTGCGTTTTAGAAACCTTTCCCCATCACACGGTGTACCATCTTCTGGGTTTCTCATGCATGTTTTCGATGTAGGAAGATGCCCTTGAACCTGGAGATTTGGGACCCATGCGATGGGTAGCACGCAGTATTACTTTAAAGGGTCTGCGTTTGCTCACCCAACCTCACCAAACCTCTCAGCCCCAAGAGTGTCCACCCTTATGTCTCATCCAGCTGTGGGTCTAGATATGGTCAATCCAGGTTGCATCACAGCCCCTGAACGAATTGTGTAAGAATTTCTCTCTCTTTCCCTGTCTTTGTTTCATGGGTTTTTAAAAGTAATTTATTTTTATAATGGGGTGTAGCTGCTTTTCACGGCTGTGTTTAGGCCGCTTTACACCCACTTGACCCACTAACAGAGAGATATCAATACATAGGTTTTAAGATTATTACTAGTCAGATATATTCTTGTGCGGTGAATCGGGCGTGTTGAGTCCAGTTCTCTGAGCAAGGAGTAGGTCTTGTCTATTCCATATTGGGTTTATGGAACGGTATCTGAGCTAATTTGAAACTCTTGTTTTATGTATCACCCCACCTCACCTTTCCCTTTAAGCAGCCATAGTGTGTTTTCTGCATGTGTGACTCTGTTCTGTTTTGTAATTCAGTTCAAGTGTAACGGTTTTTACATTCCCTCTATAAGTGACACCTTATGAGAAGTGTCCTTTTCTGTGTGACTTATTTCACTTAGAATCGTCTTACCTAAATCCACTCATCATGCTGCTACTAGCCTTATGACATTGATTTCATGGCTGAGTGATATTCCATTGTACATAAGGACCACAACTTTTTTATCCATTTTTCGCTTTCCTGGGATATTTAAGGTGGAAGGAAGTGGAGGTCCTTGTCAACAGAGCAGCCCTAAACTTTGGGGTGCTTGTGTCTTGCTGATTTTCAATTTTCCCACTTTATCCCCCCATGCGTGGAAGTGCCCTATGCTCTCTAAGCTGTGTTTTTTAGATGTTTCAGGATACACCGTACACTTCTCCAGAGTGGCTGTTGGCAATTTACATCCCGCCCATCAGTGTAGCAAGGCTCCCATTTCTCCATGGCCTGTCCTGCATTTCTGGTTTTGACACTTTTTTCAGCATGGCCCTTTTGACCGATGGGAAGCGAGACTTCTTTGTAGCGCTGATTTGCCTTTCCAGGTTGCTTGGTTGGCCAAAAAGGGCGTATGCGTTTTTTCCTGAATATATTCAGGAAAAAACGCATACGCCCTTTTTGGCCAAGGGCATCATTGTCAACGTTTTGCCGCTTTTCATGTGCTTTAAAGGCGATTCGAATCTACCTCCTGAAATCTGTTTCCTGCAATTCTGCCTTGATTTCAAATCCTCTTCTTTGCCTTCCCTCAATATATTTGTGGACGAGAGTTATCATTTATAACTCTGCAGGTTTGTGAATTGCAGTGCCCTGAAGCTCCATTTTACAAGTCGGTTTTTTGGGAGCCGGCCGCAAAAGCGCAGGATGGCTTCAGGCCCTGTTCTGGTTCAGGGGGGCAGGCTGAGCCTGTTGTTAATTCTTCTTCCTGATGGGAAAATAGAGTGACCTGTGCCTCTCCCAACACCAAGAGCTAGTCTCTCATTGGTTCCCCGTCTTCCCGTTCATCCTCAGGACAAATTGCAACCTGTACGGAACAGGAGGTTAAAGGTGCTGATGCTCCAAGTAGGGAGATTGCTAGTAAAGTGGCTGGAATGGCGAACCCGAGCACAAGGAGATGAGAAATGAGGTGCGTTTTAGAAACCTTTCCCCATCACACGGTGTACCATCTTCTGGGTTTCTCATGCATGTTTTCGATGTAGGAAGATGCCCTTGAACCTGGAGATTTGGGACCCATGCGATGGGTAGCACGCAGTATTACTTTAAAGGGTCTGCGTTTGCTCACCCAACCTCACCAAACCTCTCAGCCCCAAGAGTGTCCACCCTTATGTCTCATCCAGCTGTGGGTCTAGATATGGTCAATCCAGGTTGCATCACAGCCCCTGAACGAATTGTGTAAGAATTTCTCTCTCTTTCCCTGTCTTTGTTTCATGGGTTTTTAAAAGTAATTTATTTTTATAATGGGGTTTAGCTGCTTTTCACGGCTGTGTTTAGGCCGCTTTACACCCACTTGACCCACTAACAGAGAGATATCAATACATAGGTTTTAAGATTATTACTAGTCAGATATATTCTTGTGCGGTGAATCGGGCGTGTTGAGTCCAGTTCTCTGAGCAAGGAGTAGGTCTTGTCTGTTACATATTGGGTTTATGGAATGGTATCTGAGCTAATTTGAAACTCTTGTTTTATGTATCACCCCACCTCACCTTTCCCTTTAAGCAGCCATAGTGTGTTTTCTGCATGTGTGACTCTGTTCTGTTTTGTAATTCAGTTCAAGTGTAACGGTTTTTACATTCCCTCTATAAGTGACACCTTATGAGAAGTGTCCTTTTCTGTGTGACTTATTTCACTTAGAATCGTCTTACCTAAATCCACTCATCATGCTGCTACTAGCCTTATGACATTGATTTCATGGCTGAGTGATATTCCATTGTACATAAGGACCACAACTTTTTTATCCATTTTTCGCTTTCCTGGGATATTTAAGGTGGAAGGAAGTGGAGGTCCTTGTCAACAGAGCAGCCCTAAACTTTGGGGTGCTTGTGTCTTGCTGATTTTCAATTTTCCCACTTTATCCCCCCATGCGTGGAAGTGCCCTATGCTCTCTAAGCTGTGTTTTTTAGATGTTTCAGGACACACCGTACACTTCTCCAGAGTGGCTGTTGGCAATTTACATCCCGCCCATCAGTGTAGCAAGGCTCCCATTTCTCCATGGCCTGTCCTGCATTTCTGGTTTTGACACTTTTTTCAGCATGGCCCTTTTGACCGATGGGAAGCGAGACTTCTTTGTAGCGCTGATTTGCCTTTCCAGGTTGCTTGGTTGGCCAAAAAGGGCGTATGCGTTTTTTCCTGAATATATTCAGGAAAAAACGCATACGCCCTTTTTGGCCAAGGGCATCATTGTCAACGTTTTGCCGCTTTTCATGTGCTTTAAAGGCGATTCGAATCTACCTCCTGAAATCTGTTTCCTGCAATTCTGCCTTGATTTCAAATCCTCTTCTTTGCCTTCCCTCAATATATTTGTGGACGAGAGTTATCATTTATAACTCTGCAGGTTTGTGAATTGCAGTGCCCTGAAGCTCCATTTTACAGGTCGCTTTTTTGGGAGCCGGCCGCAAAAGCGCAGGATGGCTTCAGGCCCTGTTCTGGTTCAGGGGGGCAGGCTGAGCCTGTGGTTAATTCTTCTTCCTGATGGGAAAATAGAGTGACCTGTGCCTGTCCCAACACCAAGAGCTAGTCTCTCATTGGTTCCCCGTCTTCCCGTTCATCCTCAGGACAAATTGCAACCTGTACGGAACAGGAGGTTAAAGGTGCTGATGCTCCAAGTAGGGAGATTGCTAGTAAAGTGGCTGGAATGGCGAACCCGAGCACAAGGAGATGAGAAATGAGGTGCGTTTTAGAAACCTTTCCCCATCACACGGTGTACCATCTTCTGGGTTTCTCATGCATGTTTTCGATGTAGGAAGATGCCCTTGAACCTGGAGATTTGGGACCCATGCGATGGGTAGCACGCAGTATTACTTTAAAGGGTCTGCGTTTGCTCACCCAACCTCACCAAACCTCTCAGCCCCAAGAGTGTCCACCCTTATGTCTCATCCAGCTGTGGGTCTAGATATGGTCAATCCAGGTTGCATCACAGCCCCTGAACGAATTGTGTAAGAATTTCTCTCTCTTTCCCTGTCTTTGTTTCATGGGTTTTTAAAAGTAATTTATTTTTATAATGGGGTGTAGCTGCTTTTCACGGCTGTGTTTAGGCCGCTTTACACCCACTTGACCCACTAACAGAGAGATATCAATACATAGGTTTTAAGATTATTACTAGTCAGATATATTCTTGTGCGGTGAATCGGGCGTGTTGAGTCCAGTTCTCTGAGCAAGGAGTAGGTCTTGTCTATTCCATATTGGGTTTATGGAACGGTATCTGAGCTAATTTGAAACTCTTGTTTTATGTATCACCCCACCTCACCTTTCCCGTTAAGCAGCCATAGTGTGTTTTCTGCATGTGTGACTCTGTTCTGTTTTGTAATTCAGTTCAAGTGTAACGGTTTTTACATTCCCTCTATAAGTGACACCTTATGAGAAGTGTCCTTTTCTGTGTGACTTATTTCACTTAGAATCGTCTTACCTAAATCCACTCATCATGCTGCTACTAGCCTTATGACATTGATTTCATGGCTGAGTGATATTCCATTGTACATAAGGACCACAACTTTTTTATCCATTTTTCGCTTTCCTGGGATATTTAAGGTGGAAGGAAGTGGAGGTCCTTGTCAACAGAGCAGCCCTAAACTTTGGGGTGCTTGTGTCTTGCTGATTTTCAATTTTCCCACTTTATCCCCCCATGCGTGGAAGTGCCCTATGCTCTCTAAGCTGTGTTTTTTAGATGTTTCAGGACACACCGTACACTTCTCCAGAGTGGCTGTTGGAAATTTACATCCCGCCCATCAGTGTAGCAAGGCTCCCATTTCTCCATGGCCTGTCCTGCATTTCTGGTTTTGACACTTTTTTCAGCATGGCCCTTTTGACCGATGGGAAGCGAGACTTCTTTGTAGCGCTGATTTGCCTTTCCAGGTTGCTTGGTTGGCCAAAAAGGGCGTATGCGTTTTTTCCTGAATATATTCAGGAAAAATCGCATACGCCCTTTTTGGCCAAGGGCATCATTGTCAACGTTTTGCCGCTTTTCATGTGCTTTAAAGGCGATTCGAATCTACCTCCTGAAATCTGTTTCCTGCAATTCTGCCTTGATTTCAAATCCTCTTCTTTGCCTTCCCTCAATATATTTGTGGACGAGAGTTATCATTTATAACTCTGCAGGTTTGTGAATTGCAGTGCCCTGAAGCTCCATTTTACAAGTCGGTTTTTTGGGAGCCGGCCGCAAAAGCGCAGGATGGCTTCAGGCCCTGTTCTGGTTCCGGGGGGCAGGCTGAGCCTGTGGTTAATTCTTCTTCCTGATGGGAAAATAGAGTGACCTGTGCCTGTCCCAACACCAAGAGCTAGTCTCTCATTGGTTCCCCGTCTTCCCGTTCATCCTCAGGACAAATTGCAACCTGTACGGAACAGGAGGTTAAAGGTGCTGATGCTCCAAGTAGGGAGATTGCTAGTAAAGTGGCTGGAATGGCGAACCCGAGCACAAGGAGATGAGAAATGAGGTGCGTTTTAGAAACCTTTCCCCATCACACGGTGTACCATCTTCTGGGTTTCTCATGCATGTTTTCGATGTAGGAAGATGCCCTTGAACCTGGAGATTTGGGACCCATGCGATGGGTAGCACGCAGTATTACTTTAAAGGGTCTGCGTTTGCTCACCCAACCTCACCAAACCTCTCAGCCCCAAGAGTGTCCACCCTTATGTCTCATCCAGCTGTGGGTCTAGATATGGTCAATCCAGGTTGCATCACAGCCCCTGAACGAATTGTGTAAGAATTTCTCTCTCTTTCCCTGTCTTTGTTTCATGGGTTTTTAAAAGTAATTTATTTTTATAATGGGGTTTAGCTGCTTTTCACGGCTGTGTTTAGGCCGCTTTACACCCACTTGACCCACTAACAGAGAGATATCAATACATAGGTTTTAAGATTATTACTAGTCAGATATATTCTTGTGCGGTGAATCGGGCGTGTTGAGTCCAGTTCTCTGAGCAAGGAGTAGGTCTTGTCTGTTACATATTGGGTTTATGGAATGGTATCTGAGCTAATTTGAAACTCTTGTTTTATGTATCACCCCACCTCACCTTTCCCTTTAAGCAGCCATAGTGTGTTTTCTGCATGTGTGACTCTGTTCTGTTTTGTAATTCAGTTCAAGTGTAACGGTTTTTACATTCCCTCTATAAGTGACACCTTATGAGAAGTGTCCTTTTCTGTGTGACTTATTTCACTTAGAATCGTCTTACCTAAATCCACTCATCATGCTGCTACTAGCCTTATGACATTGATTTCATGGCTGAGTGATATTCCATTGTACATAAGGACCACAACTTTTTTATCCATTTTTCGCTTTCCTGGGATATTTAAGGTGGAAGGAAGTGGAGGTCCTTGTCAACAGAGCAGCCCTAAACTTTGGGGTGCTTGTGTCTTGCTGATTTTCAATTTTCCCACTTTATCCCCCCATGCGTGGAAGTGCCCTATGCTCTCTAAGCTGTGTTTTTTAGATGTTTCAGGACACACCGTACACTTCTCCAGAGTGGCTGTTGGCAATTTACATCCCGCCCATCAGTGTAGCAAGGCTCCCATTTCTCCATGGCCTGTCCTGCATTTCTGGTTTTGACACTTTTTTCAGCATGGCCCTTTTGACCGATGGGAAGCGAGACTTCTTTGTAGCGCTGATTTGCCTTTCCAGGTTGCTTGGTTGGCCAAAAAGGGCGTATGCGTTTTTTCCTGAATATATTCAGGAAAAAACGCATACGCCCTTTTTGGCCAAGGGCATCATTGTCAACGTTTTGCCGCTTTTCATGTGCTTTAAAGGCGATTCGAATCTACCTCCTGAAATCTGTTTCCTGCAATTCTGCCTTGATTTCAAATCCTCTTCTTTGCCTTCCCTCAATATATTTGTGGACGAGAGTTATCATTTATAACTCTGCAGGTTTGTGAATTGCAGTGCCCTGAAGCTCCATTTTACAGGTCGCTTTTTTGGGAGCCGGCCGCAAAAGCGCAGGATGGCTTCAGGCCCTGTTCTGGTTCAGGGGGGCAGGCTGAGCCTGTGGTTAATTCTTCTTCCTGATGGGAAAATAGAGTGACCTGTGCCTGTCCCAACACCAAGAGCTAGTCTCTCATTGGTTCCCCGTCTTCCCGTTCATCCTCAGGACAAATTGCAACCTGTACGGAACAGGAGGTTAAAGGTGCTGATGCTCCAAGTAGGGAGATTGCTAGTAAAGTGGCTGGAATGGCGAACCCGAGCACAAGGAGATGAGAAATGAGGTGCGTTTTAGAAACCTTTCCCCATCACACGGTGTACCATCTTCTGGGTTTCTCATGCATGTTTTCGATGTAGGAAGATGCCCTTGAACCTGGAGATTTGGGACCCATGCGATGGGTAGCACGCAGTATTACTTTAAAGGGTCTGCGTTTGCTCACCCAACCTCACCAAACCTCTCAGCCCCAAGAGTGTCCACCCTTATGTCTCATCCAGCTGTGGGTCTAGATATGGTCAATCCAGGTTGCATCACAGCCCCTGAACGAATTGTGTAAGAATTTCTCTCTCTTTCCCTGTCTTTGTTTCATGGGTTTTTAAAAGTAATTTATTTTTATAATGGGGTGTAGCTGCTTTTCACGGCTGTGTTTAGGCCGCTTTACACCCACTTGACCCACTAACAGAGAGATATCAATACATAGGTTTTAAGATTATTACTAGTCAGATATATTCTTGTGCGGTGAATCGGGCGTGTTGAGTCCAGTTCTCTGAGCAAGGAGTAGGTCTTGTCTATTCCATATTGGGTTTATGGAACGGTATCTGAGCTAATTTGAAACTCTTGTTTTATGTATCACCCCACCTCACCTTTCCCGTTAAGCAGCCATAGTGTGTTTTCTGCATGTGTGACTCTGTTCTGTTTTGTAATTCAGTTCAAGTGTAACGGTTTTTACATTCCCTCTATAAGTGACACCTTATGAGAAGTGTCCTTTTCTGTGTGACTTATTTCACTTAGAATCGTCTTACCTAAATCCACTCATCATGCTGCTACTAGCCTTATGACATTGATTTCATGGCTGAGTGATATTCCATTGTACATAAGGACCACAACTTTTTTATCCATTTTTCGCTTTCCTGGGATATTTAAGGTGGAAGGAAGTGGAGGTCCTTGTCAACAGAGCAGCCCTAAACTTTGGGGTGCTTGTGTCTTGCTGATTTTCAATTTTCCCACTTTATCCCCCCATGCGTGGAAGTGCCCTATGCTCTCTAAGCTGTGTTTTTTAGATGTTTCAGGACACACCGTACACTTCTCCAGAGTGGCTGTTGGAAATTTACATCCCGCCCATCAGTGTAGCAAGGCTCCCATTTCTCCATGGCCTGTCCTGCATTTCTGGTTTTGACACTTTTTTCAGCATGGCCCTTTTGACCGATGGGAAGCGAGACTTCTTTGTAGCGCTGATTTGCCTTTCCAGGTTGCTTGGTTGGCCAAAAAGGGCGTATGCGTTTTTTCCTGAATATATTCAGGAAAAATCGCATACGCCCTTTTTGGCCAAGGGCATCATTGTCAACGTTTTGCCGCTTTTCATGTGCTTTAAAGGCGATTCGAATCTACCTCCTGAAATCTGTTTCCTGCAATTCTGCCTTGATTTCAAATCCTCTTCTTTGCCTTCCCTCAATATATTTGTGGACGAGAGTTATCATTTATAACTCTGCAGGTTTGTGAATTGCAGTGCCCTGAAGCTCCATTTTACAAGTCGGTTTTTTGGGAGCCGGCCGCAAAAGCGCAGGATGGCTTCAGGCCCTGTTCTGGTTCCGGGGGGCAGGCTGAGCCTGTGGTTAATTCTTCTTCCTGATGGGAAAATAGAGTGACCTGTGCCTGTCCCAACACCAAGAGCTAGTCTCTCATTGGTTCCCCGTCTTCCCGTTCATCCTCAGGACAAATTGCAACCTGTACGGAACAGGAGGTTAAAGGTGCTGATGCTCCAAGTAGGGAGATTGCTAGTAAAGTGGCTGGAAAGGCGAACCCGAGCACAAGGAGATGAGAAATGAGGTGCGTTTTAGAAACCTTTCCCCATCACACGGTGTACCATCTTCTGGGTTTCTCATGCATGTTTTCGATGTAGGAAGATGCCCTTGAACCTGGAGATTTGGGACCCATGCGATGGGTAGCACGCAGTATTACTTTAAAGGGTCTGCGTTTGCTCACCCAACCTCACCAAACCTCTCAGCCCCAAGAGTGTCCACCCTTATGTCTCATCCAGCTGTGGGTCTAGATATGGTCAATCCAGGTTGCATCACAGCCCCTGAACGAATTGTGTAAGAATTTCTCTCTCTTTCCCTGTCTTTGTTTCATGGGTTTTTAAAAGTAATTTATTTTTATAATGGGGTTTAGCTGCTTTTCACGGCTGTGTTTAGGCCGCTTTACACCCACTTGACCCACTAACAGAGAGATATCAATACATAGGTTTTAAGATTATTACTAGTCAGATATATTCTTGTGCGGTGAATCGGGCGTGTTGAGTCCAGTTCTCTGAGCAAGGAGTAGGTCTTGTCTGTTACATATTGGGTTTATGGAATGGTATCTGAGCTAATTTGAAACTCTTGTTTTATGTATCACCCCACCTCACCTTTCCCTTTAAGCAGCCATAGTGTGTTTTCTGCATGTGTGACTCTGTTCTGTTTTGTAATTCAGTTCAAGTGTAACGGTTTTTACATTCCCTCTATAAGTGACACCTTATGAGAAGTGTCCTTTTCTGTGTGACTTATTTCACTTAGAATCGTCTTACCTAAATCCACTCATCATGCTGCTACTAGCCTTATGACATTGATTTCATGGCTGAGTGATATTCCATTGTACATAAGGACCACAACTTTTTTATCCATTTTTCGCTTTCCTGGGATATTTAAGGTGGAAGGAAGTGGAGGTCCTTGTCAACAGAGCAGCCCTAAACTTTGGGGTGCTTGTGTCTTGCTGATTTTCAATTTTCCCACTTTATCCCCCCATGCGTGGAAGTGCCCTATGCTCTCTAAGCTGTGTTTTTTAGATGTTTCAGGACACACCGTACACTTCTCCAGAGTGGCTGTTGGCAATTTACATCCCGCCCATCAGTGTAGCAAGGCTCCCATTTCTCCATGGCCTGTCCTGCATTTCTGGTTTTGACACTTTTTTCAGCATGGCCCTTTTGACCGATGGGAAGCGAGACTTCTTTGTAGCGCTGATTTGCCTTTCCAGGTTGCTTGGTTGGCCAAAAAGGGCGTATGCGTTTTTTCCTGAATATATTCAGGAAAAAACGCATACGCCCTTTTTGGCCAAGGGCATCATTGTCAACGTTTTGCCGCTTTTCATGTGCTTTAAAGGCGATTCGAATCTACCTCCTGAAATCTGTTTCCTGCAATTCTGCCTTGATTTCAAATCCTCTTCTTTGCCTTCCCTCAATATATTTGTGGACGAGAGTTATCATTTATAACTCTGCAGGTTTGTGAATTGCAGTGCCCTGAAGCTCCATTTTACAGGTCGCTTTTTTGGGAGCCGGCCGCAAAAGCGCAGGATGGCTTCAGGCCCTGTTCTGGTTCAGGGGGGCAGGCTGAGCCTGTGGTTAATTCTTCTTCCTGATGGGAAAATAGAGTGACCTGTGCCTGTCCCAACACCAAGAGCTAGTCTCTCATTGGTTCCCCGTCTTCCCGTTCATCCTCAGGACAAATTGCAACCTGTACGGAACAGGAGGTTAAAGGTGCTGATGCTCCAAGTAGGGAGATTGCTAGTAAAGTGGCTGGAATGGCGAACCCGAGCACAAGGAGATGAGAAATGAGGTGCGTTTTAGAAACCATTCCCCATCACACGGTGTACCATCTTCTGGGTTTCTCATGCATGTTTTCGATGTAGGAAGATGCCCTTGAACCTGGAGATTTGGGACCCATGCGATGGGTAGCACGCAGTATTACTTTAAAGGGTCTGCGTTTGCTCACCCAACCTCACCAAACCTCTCAGCCCCAAGAGTGTCCACCCTTATGTCTCATCCAGCTGTGGGTCTAGATATGGTCAATCCAGGTTGCATCACAGCCCCTGAACGAATTGTGTAAGAATTTCTCTCTCTTTCCCTGTCTTTGTTTCATGGGTTTTTAAAAGTAATTTATTTTTATAATGGGGTGTAGCTGCTTTTCACGGCTGTGTTTAGGCCGCTTTACACCCACTTGACCCAATAACAGAGAGATATCAATACATAGGTTTTAAGATTATTACTAGTCAGATATATTCTTGTGCGGTGAATCGGGCGTGTTGAGTCCAGTTCTCTGAGCAAGGAGTAGGTCTTGTCTATTCCATATTGGGTTTATGGAACGGTATCTGAGCTAATTTGAAACTCTTGTTTTATGTATCACCCCACCTCACCTTTCCCGTTAAGCAGCCATAGTGTGTTTTCTGCATGTGTGACTCTGTTCTGTTTTGTAATTCAGTTCAAGTGTAACGGTTTTTACATTCCCTCTATAAGTGACACCTTATGAGAAGTGTCCTTTTCTGTGTGACTTATTTCACTTAGAATCGTCTTACCTAAATCCACTCATCATGCTGCTACTAGCCTTATGACATTGATTTCATGGCTGAGTGATATTCCATTGTACATAAGGACCACAACTTTTTTATCCATTTTTCGCTTTCCTGGGATATTTAAGGTGGAAGGAAGTGGAGGTCCTTGTCAACAGAGCAGCCCTAAACTTTGGGGTGCTTGTGTCTTGCTGATTTTCAATTTTCCCACTTTATCCCCCCATGCGTGGAAGTGCCCTATGCTCTCTAAGCTGTGTTTTTTAGATGTTTCAGGACACACCGTACACTTCTCCAGAGTGGCTGTTGGCAATTTACATCCCGCCCATCAGTGTAGCAAGGCTCCCATTTCTCCATGGCCTGTCCTGCATTTCTGGTTTTGACACTTTTTTCAGCATGGCCCTTTTGACCGATGGGAAGCGAGACTTCTTTGTAGCGCTGATTTGCCTTTCCAGGTTGCTTGGTTGGCCAAAAAGGGCGTATGCGTTTTTTCCTGAATATATTCAGGAAAAAACGCATACGCCCTTTTTGGCCAAGGGCATCATTGTCAACGTTTTGCCGCTTTTCATGTGCTTTAAAGGCGATTCGAATCTACCTCCTGAAATCTGTTTCCTGCAATTCTGCCTTGATTTCAAATCCTCTTCTTTGCCTTCCCTCAATATATTTGTGGACGAGAGTTATCATTTATAACTCTGCAGGTTTGTGAATTGCAGTGCCCTGAAGCTCCATTTTACAAGTCGGTTTTTTGGGAGCCGGCCGCAAAAGCGCAGGATGGCTTCAGGCCCTGTTCTGGTTCAGGGGGGCAGGCTGAGCCTGTGGTTAATTCTTCTTCCTGATGGGAAAATAGAGTGACCTGTGCCTGTCCCAACACCAAGAGCTAGTCTCTCATTGGTTCCCCGTCTTCCCGTTCATCCTCAGGACAAATTGCAACCTGTACGGAACAGGAGGTTAAAGGTGCTGATGCTCCAAGTAGGGAGATTGCTAGTAAAGTGGCTGGAATGGCGAACCCGAGCACAAGGAGATGAGAAATGAGGTGCGTTTTAGAAACCTTTCCCCATCACACGGTGTACCATCTTCTGGGTTTCTCATGCATGTTTTCGATGTAGGAAGATGCCCTTGAACCTGGAGATTTGGGACCCATGCGATGGGTAGCACGCAGTATTACTTTAAAGGGTCTGCGTTTGCTCACCCAACCTCACCAAACCTCTCAGCCCCAAGAGTGTCCACCCTTATGTCTCATCCAGCTGTGGGTCTAGATATGGTCAATCCAGGTTGCATCACAGCCCCTGAACGAATTGTGTAAGAATTTCTCTCTCTTTCCCTGTCTTTGTTTCATGGGTTTTTAAAAGTAATTTATTTTTATAATGGGGTGTAGCTGCTTTTCACGGCTGTGTTTAGGCCGCTTTACACCCACTTGACCCACTAACAGAGAGATATCAATACATAGGTTTTAAGATTATTACTAGTCAGATATATTCTTGTGCGGTGAATCGGGCGTGTTGAGTCCAGTTCTCTGAGCAAGGAGTAGGTCTTGTCTGTTACATATTGGGTTTATGGAACGGTATCTGAGCTAATTTGAAACTCTTGTTTTATGTATCACCCCACCTCACCTTTCCCGTTAAGCAGCCATAGTGTGTTTTCTGCATGTGTGACTCTGTTCTGTTTTGTAATTCAGTTCAAGTGTAACGGTTTTTACATTCCCTCTATAAGTGACACCTTATGAGAAGTGTCCTTTTCTGTGTGACTTATTTCACTTAGAATCGTCTTACCTAAATCCACTCATCATGCTGCTACTAGCCTTATGACATTGATTTCATGGCTGAGTGATATTCCATTGTACATAAGGACCACAACTTTTTTATCCATTTTTCGCTTTCCTGGGATATTTAAGGTGGAAGGAAGTGGAGGTCCTTGTCAACAGAGCAGCCCTAAACTTTGGGGTGCTTGTGTCTTGCTGATTTTCAATTTTCCCACTTTATCCCCCCATGCGTGGAAGTGCCCTATGCTCTCTAAGCTGTGTTTTTTAGATGTTTCAGGATACACCGTACACTTCTCCAGAGTGGCTGTTGGCAATTTACATCCCGCCCATCAGTGTAGCAAGGCTCCCATTTCTCCATGGCCTGTCCTGCATTTCTGGTTTTGACACTTTTTTCAGCATGGCCCTTTTGACCGATGGGAAGCGAGACTTCTTTGTAGCGCTGATTTGCCTTTCCAGGTTGCTTGGTTGGCCAAAAAGGGCGTATGCGTTTTTTCCTGAATATATTCAGGAAAAAACGCATACGCCCTTTTTGGCCAAGGGCATCATTGTCAACGTTTTGCCGCTTTTCATGTGCTTTAAAGGCGATTCGAATCTACCTCCTGAAATCTGTTTCCTGCAATTCTGCCTTGATTTCAAATCCTCTTCTTTGCCTTCCCTCAATATATTTGTGGACGAGAGTTATCATTTATAACTCTGCAGGTTTGTGAATTGCAGTGCCCTGAAGCTCCATTTTACAAGTCGGTTTTTTGGGAGCCGGCCGCAAAAGCGCAGGATGGCTTCAGGCCCTGTTCTGGTTCAGGGGGGCAGGCTGAGCCTGTGGTTAATTCTTCTTCCTGATGGGAAAATAGAGTGACCTGTGCCTCTCCCAACACCAAGAGCTAGTCTCTCATTGGTTCCCCGTCTTCCCGTTCATCCTCAGGACAAATTGCAACCTGTACGGAACAGGAGGTTAAAGGTGCTGATGCTCCAAGTAGGGAGATTGCTAGTAAAGTGGCTGGAATGGCGAACCCGAGCACAAGGAGATGAGAAATGAGGTGCGTTTTAGAAACCTTTCCCCATCACACGGTGTACCATCTTCTGGGTTTCTCATGCATGTTTTCGATGTAGGAAGATGCCCTTGAACCTGGAGATTTGGGACCCATGCGATGGGTAGCACGCAGTATTACTTTAAAGGGTCTGCGTTTGCTCACCCAACCTCACCAAACCTCTCAGCCCCAAGAGTGTCCACCCTTATGTCTCATCCAGCTGTGGGTCTAGATATGGTCAATCCAGGTTGCATCACAGCCCCTGAACGAATTGTGTAAGAATTTCTCTCTCTTTCCCTGTCTTTGTTTCATGGGTTTTTAAAAGTAATTTATTTTTATAATGGGGTGTAGCTGCTTTTCACGGCTGTGTTTAGGCCGCTTTACACCCACTTGACCCACTAACAGAGAGATATCAATACATAGGTTTTAAGATTATTACTAGTCAGATATATTCTTGTGCGGTGAATCGGGCGTGTTGAGTCCAGTTCTCTGAGCAAGGAGTAGGTCTTGTCTGTTACATATTGGGTTTATGGAACGGTATCTGAGCTAATTTGAAACTCTTGTTTTATGTATCACCCCACCTCACCTTTCCCTTTAAGCAGCCATAGTGTGTTTTCTGCATGTGTGACTCTGTTCTGTTTTGTAATTCAGTTCAAGTGTAACGGTTTTTACATTCCCTCTATAAGTGACACCTTATGAGAAGTGTCCTTTTCTGTGTGACTTATTTCACTTAGAATCGTCTTACCTAAATCCACTCATCATGCTGCTACTAGCCTTATGACATTGATTTCATGGCTGAGTGATATTCCATTGTACATAAGGACCACAACTTTTTTATCCATTTTTCGCTTTCCTGGGATATTTAAGGTGGAAGGAAGTGGAGGTCCTTGTCAACAGAGCAGCCCTAAACTTTGGGGTGCTTGTGTCTTGCTGATTTTCAATTTTCCCACTTTATCCCCCCATGCGTGGAAGTGCCCTATGCTCTCTAAGCTGTGTTTTTTAGATGTTTCAGGACACACCGTACACTTCTCCAGAGTGGCTGTTGGCAATTTACATCCCGCCCATCAGTGTAGCAAGGCTCCCATTTCTCCATGGCCTGTCCTGCATTTCTGGTTTTGACACTTTTTTCAGCATGGCCCTTTTGACCGATGGGAAGCGAGACTTCTTTGTAGCGCTGATTTGCCTTTCCAGGTTGCTTGGTTGGCCAAAAAGGGCGTATGCGTTTTTTCCTGAATATATTAAGGAAAAAACGCATACGCCCTTTTTGGCCAAGGGCATCATTGTCAACGTTTTGCCGCTTTTCATGTGCTTTAAAGGCGATTCGAATCTACCTCCTGAAATCTGTTTCCTGCAATTCTGCCTTGATTTCAAATCCTCTTCTTTGCCTTCCCTCAATATATTTGTGGACGAGAGTTATCATTTATAACTCTGCAGGTTTGTGAATTGCAGTGCCCTGAAGCTCCATTTTACAGGTCGGTTTTTTGGGAGCCGGCCGCAAAAGCGCAGGATGGCTTCAGGCCCTGTTCTGGTTCAGGGGGGCAGGCTGAGCCTGTGGTTAATTCTTCTTCCTGATGGGAAAATAGAGTGACCTGTGCCTGTCCCAACACCAAGAGCTAGTCTCTCATTGGTTCCCCGTCTTCCCGTTCATCCTCAGGACAAATTGCAACCTGTACGGAACAGGAGGTTAAAGGTGCTGATGCTCCAAGTAGGGAGATTGCTAGTAAAGTGGCTGGAATGGCGAACCCGAGCACAAGGAGATGAGAAATGAGGTGCGTTTTAGAAACCTTTCCCCATCACACGGTGTACCATCTTCTGGGTTTCTCATGCATGTTTTCGATGTAGGAAGATGCCCTTGAACCTGGAGATTTGGGACCCATGCGATGGGTAGCACGCAGTATTACTTTAAAGGGTCTGCGTTTGCTCACCCAACCTCACCAAACCTCTCAGCCCCAAGAGTGTCCACCCTTATGTCTCATCCAGCTGTGGGTCTAGATATGGTCAATCCAGGTTGCATCACAGCCCCTGAACGAATTGTGTAAGAATTTCTCTCTCTTTCCCTGTCTTTGTTTCATGGGTTTTTAAAAGTAATTTATTTTTATAATGGGGTGTAGCTGCTTTTCACGGCTGTGTTTAGGCCGCTTTACACCCACTTGACCCACTAACAGAGAGATATCAATACATAGGTTTTAAGATTATTACTAGTCAGATATATTCTTGTGCGGTGAATCGGGCGTGTTGAGTCCAGTTCTCTGAGCAAGGAGTAGGTCTTGTCTGTTACATATTGGGTTTATGGAACGGTATCTGAGCTAATTTGAAACTCTTGTTTTATGTATCACCCCACCTCACCTTTCCCTTTAAGCAGCCATAGTGTGTTTTCTGCATGTGTGACTCTGTTCTGTTTTGTAATTCAGTTCAAGTGTAACGGTTTTTACATTCCCTCTATAAGTGACACCTTATGAGAAGTGTCCTTTTCTGTGTGACTTATTTCACTTAGAATCGTCTTACCTAAATCCACTCATCATGTTGCTACTAGCCTTATGACATTGATTTCATGGCTGAGTGATATTCCATTGTACATAAGGACCACAACTTTTTTATCCATTTTTCGCTTTCCTGGGATATTTAAGGTGGAAGGAAGTGGAGGTCCTTGTCAACAGAGCAGCCCTAAACTTTGGGGTGCTTGTGTCTTGCTGATTTTCAATTTTCCCACTTTATCCCCCCATGCGTGGAAGTGCCCTATGCTCTCTAAGCTGTGTTTTTTAGATGTTTCAGGACACACCGTACACTTCTCCAGAGTGGCTGTTGGCAATTTACATCCCGCCCATCAGTGTAGCAAGGCTCCCATTTCTCCATGGCCTGTCCTGCATTTCTGGTTTTGACACTTTTTTCAGCATGGCCCTTTTGACCGATGGGAAGCGAGACTTCTTTGTAGCGCTGATTTGCCTTTCCAGGTTGCTTGGTTGGCCAAAAAGGGCGTATGCGTTTTTTCCTGAATATATTCAGGAAAAAACGCATACGCCCTTTTTGGCCAAGGGCATCATTGTCAACGTTTTGCCGCTTTTCATGTGCTTTAAAGGCGATTCGAATCTACCTCCTGAAATCTGTTTCCTGCAATTCTGCCTTGATTTCAAATCCTCTTCTTTGCCTTCCCTCAATATATTTGTGGACGAGAGTTATCATTTATAACTCTGCAGGTTTGTGAATTGCAGTGCCCTGAAGCTCCATTTTACAGGTCGCTTTTTTGGGAGCCGGCCGCAAAAGCGCAGGATGGCTTCAGGCCCTGTTCTGGTTCAGGGGGGCAGGCTGAGCCTGTGGTTAATTCTTCTTCCTGATGGGAAAATAGAGTGACCTGTGCCTCTCCCAACACCAAGAGCTAGTCTCTCATTGGTTCCCCGTCTTCCCGTTCATCCTCAGGACAAATTGCAACCTGTACGGAACAGGAGGTTAAAGGTGCTGATGCTCCAAGTAGGGAGATTGCTAGTAAAGTGGCTGGAATGGCGAACCCGAGCACAAGGAGATGAGAAATGAGGTGCGTTTTAGAAACCTTTCCCCATCACACGGTGTACCATCTTCTGGGTTTCTCATGCATGTTTTCGATGTAGGAAGATGCCCTTGAACCTGGAGATTTGGGACCCATGCGATGGGTAGCACGCAGTATTACTTTAAAGGGTCTGCGTTTGCTCACCCAACCTCACCAAACCTCTCAGCCCCAAGAGTGTCCACCCTTATGTCTCATCCAGCTGTGGGTCTAGATATGGTCAATCCAGGTTGCATCACAGCCCCTGAACGAATTGTGTAAGAATTTCTCTCTCTTTCCCTGTCTTTGTTTCATGGGTTTTTAAAAGTAATTTATTTTTATAATGGGGTGTAGCTGCTTTTCACGGCTGTGTTTAGGCCGCTTTACACCCACTTGACCCACTAACAGAGAGATATCAATACATAGGTTTTAAGATTATTACTAGTCAGATATATTCTTGTGCGGTGAATCGGGCGTGTTGAGTCCAGTTCTCTGAGCAAGGAGTAGGTCTTGTCTGTTACATATTGGGTTTATGGAACGGTATCTGAGCTAATTTGAAACTCTTGTTTTATGTATCACCCCACCTCACCTTTCCCTTTAAGCAGCCATAGTGTGTTTTCTGCATGTGTGACTCTGTTCTGTTTTGTAATTCAGTTCAAGTGTAACGGTTTTTACATTCCCTCTATAAGTGACACCTTATGAGAAGTGTCCTTTTCTGTGTGACTTATTTCACTTAGAATCGTCTTACCTAAATCCACTCATCATGTTGCTACTAGCCTTATGACATTGATTTCATGGCTGAGTGATATTCCATTGTACATAAGGACCACAACTTTTTTATCCATTTTTCGCTTTCCTGGGATATTTAAGGTGGAAGGAAGTGGAGGTCCTTGTCAACAGAGCAGCCCTAAACTTTGGGGTGCTTGTGTCTTGCTGATTTTCAATTTTCCCACTTTATCCCCCCATGCGTGGAAGTGCCCTATGCTCTCTAAGCTGTGTTTTTTAGATGTTTCAGGACACACCGTACACTTCTCCAGAGTGGCTGTTGGCAATTTACATCCCGCCCATCAGTGTAGCAAGGCTCCCATTTCTCCATGGCCTGTCCTGCATTTCTGGTTTTGACACTTTTTTCAGCATGGCCCTTTTGACCGATGGGAAGCGAGACTTCTTTGTAGCGCTGATTTGCCTTTCCAGGTTGCTTGGTTGGCCAAAAAGGGCGTATGCGTTTTTTCCTGAATATATTCAGGAAAAAACGCATACGCCCTTTTTGGCCAAGGGCATCATTGTCAACGTTTTGCCGCTTTTCATGTGCTTTAAAGGCGATTCGAATCTACCTCCTGAAATCTGTTTCCTGCAATTCTGCCTTGATTTCAAATCCTCTTCTTTGCCTTCCCTCAATATATTTGTGGACGAGAGTTATCATTTATAACTCTGGAGGTTTGTGAATTGCAGTGCCCTGAAGCTCCATTTTACAGGTCGCTTTTTTGGGAGCCGGCCGCAAAAGCGCAGGATGGCTTCAGGCCCTGTTCTGGTTCAGGGGGGCAGGCTGAGCCTGTGGTTAATTCTTCTTCCTGATGGGAAAATAGAGTGACCTGTGCCTGTCCCAACACCAAGAGCTAGTCTCTCATTGGTTCCCCGTCTTCCCGTTCATCCTCAGGACAAATTGCAACCTGTACGGAACAGGAGGTTAAAGGTGCTGATGCTCCAAGTAGGGAGATTGCTAGTAAAGTGGCTGGAATGGCGAACCCGAGCACAAGGAGATGAGAAATGAGGTGCGTTTTAGAAACCTTTCCCCATCACACGGTGTACCATCTTCTGGGTTTCTCATGCATGTTTTCGATGTAGGAAGATGCCCTTGAACCTGGAGATTTGGGACCCATGCGATGGGTAGCACGCAGTATTACTTTAAAGGGTCTGCGTTTGCTCACCCAACCTCACCAAACCTCTCAGCCCCAAGAGTGTCCACCCTTATGTCTCATCCAGCTGTGGGTCTAGATATGGTCAATCCAGGTTGCATCACAGCCCCTGAACGAATTGTGTAAGAATTTCTCTCTCTTTCCCTGTCTTTGTTTCATGGGTTTTTAAAAGTAATTTATTTTTATAATGGGGTGTAGCTGCTTTTCACGGCTGTGTTTAGGCCGCTTTACACCCACTTGACCCACTAACAGAGAGATATCAATACATAGGTTTTAAGATTATTACTAGTCAGATATATTCTTGTGCGGTGAATCGGGCGTGTTGAGTCCAGTTCTCTGAGCAAGGAGTAGGTCTTGTCTGTTACATATTGGGTTTATGGAACGGTATCTGAGCTAATTTGAAACTCTTGTTTTATGTATCACCCCACCTCACCTTTCCCTTTAAGCAGCCATAGTGTGTTTTCTGCATGTGTGACTCTGTTCTGTTTTGTAATTCAGTTCAAGTGTAACGGTTTTTACATTCCCTCTATAAGTGACACCTTATGAGAAGTGTCCTTTTCTGTGTGACTTATTTCACTTAGAATCGTCTTACCTAAATCCACTCATCATGCTGCTACTAGCCTTATGACATTGATTTCATGGCTGAGTGATATTCCATTGTACATAAGGACCACAACTTTTTTATCCATTTTTCGCTTTCCTAGGATATTTAAGGTGGAAGGAAGTGGAGGTCCTTGTCAACAGAGCAGCCCTAAACTTTGGGGTGCTTGTGTCTTGCTGATTTTCAATTTTCCCACTTTATCCCCCCATGCGTGGAAGTGCCCTATGCTCTCTAAGCTGTGTTTTTTAGATGTTTCAGGACACACCGTACACTTCTCCAGAGTGGCTGTTGGCAATTTACATCCCGCCCATCAGTGTAGCAAGGCTCCCATTTCTCCATGGCCTGTCCTGCATTTCTGGTTTTGACACTTTTTTCAGCATGGCCCTTTTGACCGATGGGAAGCGAGACTTCTTTGTAGCGCTGATTTGCCTTTCCAGGTTGCTTGGTTGGCCAAAAAGGGCGTATGCGTTTTTTCCTGAATATATTCAGGAAAAAACGCATACGCCCTTTTTGGCCAAGGGCATCATTGTCAACGTTTTGCCGCTTTTCATGTGCTTTAAAGGCGATTCGAATCTACCTCCTGAAATCTGTTTCCTGCAATTCTGCCTTGATTTCAAATCCTCTTCTTTGCCTTCCCTCAATATATTTGTGGACGAGAGTTATCATTTATAACTCTGCAGGTTTGTGAATTGCAGTGCCCTGAAGCTCCATTTTACAAGTCGGTTTTTTGGGAGCCGGCCGCAAAAGCGCAGGATGGCTTCAGGCCCTGTTCTGGTTCAGGGGGGCAGGCTGAGCCTGTGGTTAATTCTTCTTCCTGATGGGAAAATAGAGTGACCTGTGCCTCTCCCAACACCAAGAGCTAGTCTCTCATTGGTTCCCCGTCTTCCCGTTCATCCTCAGGACAAATTGCAACCTGTACGGAACAGGAGGTTAAAGGTGCTGATGCTCCAAGTAGGGAGATTGCTAGTAAAGTGGCTGGAATGGCGAACCCGAGCACAAGGAGATGAGAAATGAGGTGCGTTTTAGAAACCTTTCCCCATCACACGGTGTACCATCTTCTGGGTTTCTCATGCATGTTTTCGATGTAGGAAGATGCCCTTGAACCTGGAGATTTGGGACCCATGCGATGGGTAGCACGCAGTATTACTTTAAAGGGTCTGCGTTTGCTCACCCAACCTCACCAAACCTCTCAGCCCCAAGAGTGTCCACCCTTATGTCTCATCCAGCTGTGGGTCTAGATATGGTCAATCCAGGTTGCATCACAGCCCCTGAACGAATTGTGTAAGAATTTCTCTCTCTTTCCCTGTCTTTGTTTCCTGGGTTTTTAAAAGTAATTTATTTTTATAATGGGGTGTAGCTGCTTTTCACGGCTGTGTTTAGGCCGCTTTACACCCACTTGACCCACTAACAGAGAGATATCAATACATAGGTTTTAAGATTATTACTAGTCAGATATATTCTTGTGCGGTGAATCGGGCGTGTTGAGTCCAGTTCTCTGAGCAAGGAGTAGGTCTTGTCTGTTACATATTGGGTTTATGGAACGGTATCTGAGCTAATTTGAAACTCTTGTTTTATGTATCACCCCACCTCACCTTTCCCTTTAAGCAGCCATAGTGTGTTTTCTGCATGTGTGACTCTGTTCTGTTTTGTAATTCAGTTCAAGTGTAACGGTTTTTACATTCCCTCTATAAGTGACACCTTATGAGAAGTGTCCTTTTCTGTGTGACTTATTTCACTTAGAATCGTCTTACCTAAATCCACTCATCATGCTGCTCCTAGCCTTATGACATTGATTTCATGGCTGAGTGATATTCCATTGTACATAAGGACCACAACTTTTTTATCCATTTTTCGCTTTCCTGGGATATTTAAGGTGGAAGGAAGTGGAGGTCCTTGTCAACAGAGCAGCCCTAAACTTTGGGGTGCTTGTGTCTTGCTGATTTTCAATTTTCCCACTTTATCCCCCCATGCGTGGAAGTGCCCTATGCTCTCTAAGCTGTGTTTTTTAGATGTTTCAGGACACACCGTACACTTCTCCAGAGTGGCTGTTGGCAATTTACATCCCGCCCATCAGTGTAGCAAGGCTCCCATTTCTCCATGGCCTGTCCTGCATTTCTGGTTTTGACACTTTTTTCAGCATGGCCCTTTTGACCGATGGGAAGCGAGACTTCTTTGTAGCGCTGATTTGCCTTTCCAGGTTGCTTGGTTGGCCAAAAAGGGCGTATGCGTTTTTTCCTGAATATATTCAGGAAAAAACGCATACGCCCTTTTTGGCCAAGGGCATCATTGTCAACGTTTTGCCGCTTTTCATGTGCTTTAAAGGCGATTCGAATCTACCTCCTGAAATCTGTTTCCTGCAATTCTGCCTTGATTTCAAATCCTCTTCTTTGCCTTCCCTCAATATATTTGTGGACGAGAGTTATCATTTATAACTCTGCAGGTTTGTGAATTGCAGTGCCCTGAAGCTCCATTTTACAGGTCGCTTTTTTGGGAGCCGGCCGCAAAAGCGCAGGATGGCTTCAGGCCCTGTTCTGGTTCAGGGGGGCAGGCTGAGCCTGTGGTTAATTCTTCTTCCTGATGGGAAAATAGAGTGACCTGTGCCTGTCCCAACACCAAGAGCTAGTCTCTCATTGGTTCCCCGTCTTCCCGTTCATCCTCAGGACAAATTGCAACCTGTACGGAACAGGAGGTTAAAGGTGCTGATGCTCCAAGTAGGGAGATTGCTAGTAAAGTGGCTGGAATGGCGAACCCGAGCACAAGGAGATGAGAAATGAGGTGCGTTTTAGAAACCTTTCCCCATCACACGGTGTACCATCTTCTGGGTTTCTCATGCATGTTTTCGATGTAGGAAGATGCCCTTGAACCTGGAGATTTGGGACCCATGCGATGGGTAGCACGCAGTATTACTTTAAAGGGTCTGCGTTTGCTCACCCAACCTCACCAAACCTCTCAGCCCCAAGAGTGTCCACCCTTATGTCTCATCCATCTGTGGGTCTAGATATGGTCAATCCAGGTTGCATCACAGCCCCTGAACGAATTGTGTAAGAATTTCTCTCTCTTTCCCTGTCTTTGTTTCCTGGGTTTTTAAAAGTAATTTATTTTTATAATGGGGTGTAGCTGCTTTTCACGGCTGTGTTTAGGCCGCTTTACACCCACTTGACCCACTAACAGAGAGATATCAATACATAGGTTTTAAGATTATTACTAGTCAGATATATTCTTGTGCGGTGAATCGGGCGTGTTGAGTCCAGTTCTCTGAGCAAGGAGTAGGTCTTGTCTGTTACATATTGGGTTTATGGAACGGTATCTGAGCTAATTTGAAACTCTTGTTTTATGTATCACCCCACCTCACCTTTCCCTTTAAGCAGCCATAGTGTGTTTTCTGCATGTGTGACTCTGTTCTGTTTTGTAATTCAGTTCAAGTGTAACGGTTTTTACATTCCCTCTATAAGTGACACCTTATGAGAAGTGTCCTTTTCTGTGTGACTTATTTCACTTAGAATCGTCTTACCTAAATCCACTCATCATGTTGCTACTAGCCTTATGACATTGATTTCATGGCTGAGTGATATTCCATTGTACTTAAGGACCACAACTTTTTTATCCATTTTTCGCTTTCCTGGGATATTTAAGGTGGAAGGAAGTGGAGGTCCTTGTCAACAGAGCAGCCCTAAACTTTGGGGTGCTTGTGTCTTGCTGATTTTCAATTTTCCCACTTTATCCCCCCATGCGTGGAAGTGCCCTATGCTCTCTAAGCTGTGTTTTTTAGATGTTTCAGGACACACCGTACACTTCTCCAGAGTGGCTGTTGGCAATTTACATCCCGCCCATCAGTGTAGCAAGGCTCCCATTTCTCCATGGCCTGTCCTGCATTTCTGGTTTTGACACTTTTTTCAGCATGGCCCTTTTGACCGATGGGAAGCGAGACTTCTTTGTAGCGCTGATTTGCCTTTCCAGGTTGCTTGGTTGGCCAAAAAGGGCGTATGCGTTTTTTCCTGAATATATTCAGGAAAAAACGCATACGCCCTTTTTGGCCAAGGGCATCATTGTCAACGTTTTGCCGCTTTTCATGTGCTTTAAAGGCGATTCGAATCTACCTCCTGAAATCTGTTTCCTGCAATTCTGCCTTGATTTCAAATCCTCTTCTTTGCCTTCCCTCAATATATTTGTGGACGAGAGTTATCATTTATAACTCTGCAGGTTTGTGAATTGCAGTGCCCTGAAGCTCCATTTTACAAGTCGGTTTTTTGGGAGCCGGCCGCAAAAGCGCAGGATGGCTTCAGGCCCTGTTCTGGTTCAGGGGGGCAGGCTGAGCCTGTGGTTAATTCTTCTTCCTGATGGGAAAATAGAGTGACCTGTGCCTCTCCCAACACCAAGAGCTAGTCTCTCATTGGTTCCCCGTCTTCCCGTTCATCCTCAGGACAAATTGCAACCTGTACGGAACAGGAGGTTAAAGGTGCTGATGCTCCAAGTAGGGAGATTGCTAGTAAAGTGGCTGGAATGGCGAACCCGAGCACAAGGAGATGAGAAATGAGGTGCGTTTTAGAAACCTTTCCCCATCACACGGTGTACCATCTTCTGGGTTTCTCATGCATGTTTTCGATGTAGGAAGATGCCCTTGAACCTGGAGATTTGGGACCCATGCGATGGGTAGCACGCAGTATTACTTTAAAGGGTCTGCGTTTGCTCACCCAACCTCACCAAACCTCTCAGCCCCAAGAGTGTCCACCCTTATGTCTCATCCAGCTGTGGGTCTAGATATGGTCAATCCAGGTTGCATCACAGCCCCTGAACGAATTGTGTAAGAATTTCTCTCTCTTTCCCTGTCTTTGTTTCCTGGGTTTTTAAAAGTAATTTATTTTTATAATGGGGTGTAGCTGCTTTTCACGGCTGTGTTTAGGCCGCTTTACACCCACTTGACCCACTAACAGAGAGATATCAATACATAGGTTTTAAGATTATTACTAGTCAGATATATTCTTGTGCGGTGAATCGGGCGTGTTGAGTCCAGTTCTCTGAGCAAGGAGTAGGTCTTGTCTGTTACATATTGGGTTTATGGAACGGTATCTGAGCTAATTTGAAACTCTTGTTTTATGTATCACCCCACCTCACCTTTCCCTTTAAGCAGCCATAGTGTGTTTTCTGCATGTGTGACTCTGTTCTGTTTTGTAATTCAGTTCAAGTGTAACGGTTTTTACATTCCCTCTATAAGTGACACCTTATGAGAAGTGTCCTTTTCTGTGTGACTTATTTCACTTAGAATCGTCTTACCTAAATCCACTCATCATGCTGCTACTAGCCTTATGACATTGATTTCATGGCTGAGTGATATTCCATTGTACATAAGGACCACAACTTTTTTATCCATTTTTCGCTTTCCTGGGATATTTAAGGTGGAAGGAAGTGGAGGTCCTTGTCAACAGAGCAGCCCTAAACTTTGGGGTGCTTGTGTCTTGCTGATTTTCAATTTTCCCACTTTATCCCCCCATGCGTGGAAGTGCCCTATGCTCTCTAAGCTGTGTTTTTTAGATGTTTCAGGACACACCGTACACTTCTCCAGAGTGGCTGTTGGCAATTTACATCCCGCCCATCAGTGTAGCAAGGCTCCCATTTCTCCATGGCCTGTCCTGCATTTCTGGTTTTGACACTTTTTTCAGCATGGCCCTTTTGACCGATGGGAAGCGAGACTTCTTTGGAGCGCTGATTTGCCTTTCCAGGTTGCTTGGTTGGCCAAAAAGGGCGTATGCGTTTTTTCCTGAATATATTCAGGAAAAAACGCATACGCCCTTTTTGGCCAAGGGCATCATTGTCAACGTTTTGCCGCTTTTCATGTGCTTTAAAGGCGATTCGAATCTACCTCCTGAAATCTGTTTCCTGCAATTCTGCCTTGATTTCAAATCCTCTTCTTTGCCTTCCCTCAATATATTTGTGGACGAGAGTTATCATTTATAACTCTGCAGGTTTGTGAATTGCAGTGCCCTGAATCTCCATTTTACAAGTCGCTTTGTTGGGAGCCGGCCGCAAAAGCGCAGGATGGCTTCAGGCCCTGTTCTGGTTCAGGGGGGCAGGCTGAGCCTGTGGTTAATTCTTCTTCCTGATGGGAAAATAGAGTGACCTGTGCCTCTCCCAACACCAAGAGCTAGTCTCTCATTGGTTCCCCGTCTTCCCGTTCATCCTCAGGACAAATTGCAACCTGTACGGAACAGGAGGTTAAAGGTGCTGATGCTCCAAGTAGGGAGATTGCTAGTAAAGTGGCTGGAATGGCGAACCCGAGCACAAGGAGATGAGAAATGAGGTGCGTTTTAGAAACCTTTCCCCATCACACGGTGTACCATCTTCTGGGTTTCTCATGCATGTTTTCGATGTAGGAAGATGCCCTTGAACCTGGAGATTTGGGACCCATGCGATGGGTAGCACGCAGTATTACTTTAAAGGGTCTGCGTTTGCTCACCCAACCTCACCAAACCTCTCAGCCCCAAGAGTGTCCACCCTTATGTCTCATCCAGCTGTGGGTCTAGATATGGTCAATCCAGGTTGCATCACAGCCCCTGAACGAATTGTGTAAGAATTTCTCTCTCTTTCCCTGTCTTTGTTTCATGGGTTTTTAAAAGTAATTTATTTTTATAATGGGGTTTAGCTGCTTTTCACGGCTGTGTTTAGGCCGCTTTACACCCACTTGACCCACTAACAGAGAGATATCAATACATAGGTTTTAAGATTATTACTAGTCAGATATATTCTTGTGCGGTGAATCGGGCGTGTTGAGTCCAGTTCTCTGAGCAAGGAGTAGGTCTTGTCTATTCCATATTGGGTTTATGGAACGGTATCTGAGCTAATTTGAAACTCTTGTTTTATGTATCACCCCACCTCACCTTTCCCTTTAAGCAGCCATAGTGTGTTTTCTGCATGTGTGACTCTGTTCTGTTTTGTAATTCAGTTCAAGTGTAACGGTTTTTACATTCCCTCTATAAGTGACACCTTATGAGAAGTGTCCTTTTCTGTGTGACTTATTTCACTTAGAATCGTCTTACCTAAATCCACTCATCATGCTGCTACTAGCCTTATGACATTGATTTCATGGCTGAGTGATATTCCATTGTACATAAGGACCACAACTTTTTTATCCATTTTTCGCTTTCCTGGGATATTTAAGGTGGAAGGAAGTGGAGGTCCTTGTCAACAGAGCAGCCCTAAACTTTGGGGTGCTTGTGTCTTGCTGATTTTCAATTTTCCCACTTTATCCCCCCATGCGTGGAAGTGCCCTATGCTCTCTAAGCTGTGTTTTTTAGATGTTTCAGGACACACCGTACACTTCTCCAGAGTGGCTGTTGGCAATTTACATCCCGCCCATCAGTGTAGCAAGGCTCCCATTTCTCCATGGCCTGTCCTGCATTTCTGGTTTTGACACTTTTTTCAGCATGGCCCTTTTGACCGATGGGAAGCGAGACTTCTTTGGAGCGCTGATTTGCCTTTCCAGGTTGCTTGGTTGGCCAAAAAGGGCGTATGCGTTTTTTCCTGAATGTATTCAGGAAAAAACGCATACGCCCTTTTTGGCCAAGGGCATCATTGTCAACGTTTTGCCGCTTTTCATGTGCTTTAAAGGCGATTCGAATCTACCTCCTGAAATCTGTTTCCTGCAATTCTGCCTTGATTTCAAATCCTCTTCTTTGCCTTCCCTCAATATATTTGTGGACGAGAGTTATCATTTATAACTCTGCAGGTTTGTGAATTGCAGTGCCCTGAAGCTCCATTTTCCAAGTCGGTTTTTTGGGAGCCGGCCGCAAAAGCGCAGGATGGCTTCAGGCCCTGTTCTGGTTCAGGGGGGCAGGCTGAGCCTGTGGTTAATTCTTCTTCCTGATGGGAAAATAGAGTGACCTGTGCCTGTCCCAACACCAAGAGCTAGTCTCTCATTGGTTCCCCGTCTTCCCGTTCATCCTCAGGACAAATTGCAACCTGTACGGAACAGGAGGTTAAAGGTGCTGATGCTCCAAGTAGGGAGATTGCTAGTAAAGTGGCTGGAATGGCGAACCCGAGCACAAGGAGATGAGAAATGAGGTGCGTTTTAGAAACCTTTCCCCATCACACGGTGTACCATCTTCTGGGTTTCTCATGCATGTTTTCGATGTAGGAAGATGCCCTTGAACCTGGAGATTTGGGACCCATGCGATGGGTAGCACGCAGTATTACTTTAAAGGGTCTGCGTTTGCTCACCCAACCTCACCAAACCTCTCAGCCCCAAGAGTGTCCACCCTTATGTCTCATCCAGCTGTGGGTCTAGATATGGTCAATCCAGGTTGCATCACAGCCCCTGAACGAATTGTGTAAGAATTTCTCTCTCTTTCCCTGTCTTTGTTTCATGGGTTTTTAAAAGTAATTTATTTTTATAATGGGGTGTAGCTGCTTTTCACGGCTGTGTTTAGGCCGCTTTACACCCACTTGACCCACTAACAGAGAGATATCAATACATAGGTTTTAAGATTATTACTAGTCAGATATATTCTTGTGCGGTGAATCGGGCGTGTTGAGTCCAGTTCTCTGAGCAAGGAGTAGGTCTTGTCTGTTACATATTGGGTTTATGGAACGGTATCTGAGCTAATTTGAAACTCTTGTTTTATGTATCACCCCACCTCACCTTTCCCTTTAAGCAGCCATAGTGTGTTTTCTGCATGTGTGACTCTGTTCTGTTTTGTAATTCAGTTCAAGTGTAACGGTTTTTACATTCCCTCTATAAGTGACACCTTATGAGAAGTGTCCTTTTCTGTGTGACTTATTTCACTTAGAATCGTCTTACCTAAATCCACTCATCATGCTGCTCCTAGCCTTATGACATTGATTTCATGGCTGAGTGATATTCCATTGTACATAAGGACCACAACTTTTTTATCCATTTTTCGCTTTCCTGGGATATTTAAGGTGGAAGGAAGTGGAGGTCCTTGTCAACAGAGCAGCCCTAAACTTTGGGGTGCTTGTGTCTTGCTGATTTTCAATTTTCCCACTTTATCCCCCCATGCGTGGAAGTGCCCTATGCTCTCTAAGCTGTGTTTTTTAGATGTTTCAGGACACACCGTACACTTCTCCAGAGTGGCTGTTGGCAATTTACATCCCGCCCATCAGTGTAGCAAGGCTCCCATTTCTCCATGGCCTGTCCTGCATTTCTGGTTTTGACACTTTTTTCAGCATGGCCCTTTTGACCGATGGGAAGCGAGACTTCTTTGTAGCGCTGATTTGCCTTTCCAGGTTGCTTGGTTGGCCAAAAAGGGCGTATGCGTTTTTTCCTGAATATATTCAGGAAAAAACGCATACGCCCTTTTTGGCCAAGGGCATCATTGTCAACGTTTTGCCGCTTTTCATGTGCTTTAAAGGCGATTCGAATCTACCTCCTGAAATCTGTTTCCTGCAATTCTGCCTTGATTTCAAATCCTCTTCTTTGCCTTCCCTCAATATATTTGTGGACGAGAGTTATCATTTATAACTCTGCAGGTTTGTGAATTGCAGTGCCCTGAAGCTCCATTTTACAGGTCGCTTTTTTGGGAGCAGGCCGCAAAAGCGCAGGATGGCTTCAGGCCCTGTTCTGGTTCAGGGGGGCAGGCTGAGCCTGTGGTTAATTCTTCTTCCTGATGGGAAAATAGAGTGACCTGTGCCTGTCCCAACACCAAGAGCTAGTCTCTCATTGGTTCCCCGTCTTCCCGTTCATCCTCAGGACAAATTGCAACCTGTACGGAACAGGAGGTTAAAGGTGCTGATGCTCCAAGTAGGGAGATTGCTAGTAAAGTGGCTGGAATGGCGAACCCGAGCACAAGGAGATGAGAAATGAGGTGCGTTTTAGAAACCTTTCCCCATCACACGGTGTACCATCTTCTGGGTTTCTCATGCATGTTTTCGATGTAGGAAGATGCCCTTGAACCTGGAGATTTGGGACCCATGCGATGGGTAGCACGCAGTATTACTTTAAAGGGTCTGCGTTTGCTCACCCAACCTCACCAAACCTCTCAGCCCCAAGAGTGTCCACCCTTATGTCTCATCCAGCTGTGGGTCTAGATATGGTCAATCCAGGTTGCATCACAGCCCCTGAACGAATTGTGTAAGAATTTCTCTCTCTTTCCCTGTCTTTGTTTCATGGGTTTTTAAAAGTAATTTATTTTTATAATGGGGTGTAGCTGCTTTTCACGGCTGTGTTTAGGCCGCTTTACACCCACTTGACCCACTAACAGAGAGATATCAATACATAGGTTTTAAGATTATTACTAGTCAGATATATTCTTGTGCGGTGAATCGGGCGTGTTGAGTCCAGTTCTCTGAGCAAGGAGTAGGTCTTGTCTGTTACATATTGGGTTTATGGAACGGTATCTGAGCTAATTTGAAACTCTTGTTTTATGTATCACCCCACCTCACCTTTCCCTTTAAGCAGCCATAGTGTGTTTTCTGCATGTGTGACTCTGTTCTGTTTTGTAATTCAGTTCAAGTGTAACGGTTTTTACATTCCCTCTATAAGTGACACCTTATGAGAAGTGTCCTTTTCTGTGTGACTTATTTCACTTAGAATCGTCTTACCTAAATCCACTCATCATGCTGCTACTAGCCTTATGACATTGATTTCATGGCTGAGTGATATTCCATTGTACATAAGGACCACAACTTTTTTATCCATTTTTCGCTTTCCTGGGATATTTAAGGTGGAAGGAAGTGGAGGTCCTTGTCAACAGAGCAGCCCTAAACTTTGGGGTGCTTGTGTCTTGCTGATTTTCAATTTTCCCACTTTATCCCCCCATGCGTGGAAGTGCCCTATGCTCTCTAAGCTGTGTTTTTTAGATGTTTCAGGACACACCGTACACTTCTCCAGAGTGGCTGTTGGCAATTTACATCCCGCCCATCAGTGTAGCAAGGCTCCCATTTCTCCATGGCCTGTCCTGCATTTCTGGTTTTGACACTTTTTTCAGCATGGCCCTTTTGACCGATGGGAAGCGAGACTTCTTTGTAGCGCTGATTTGCCTTTCCAGGTTGCTTGGTTGGCCAAAAAGGGCGTATGCGTTTTTTCCTGAATATATTCAGGAAAAAACGCATACGCCCTTTTTGGCCAAGGGCATCATTGTCAACGTTTTGCCGCTTTTCATGTGCTTTAAAGGCGATTCGAATCTACCTCCTGAAATCTGTTTCCTGCAATTCTGCCTTGATTTCAAATCCTCTTCTTTGCCTTCCCTCAATATATTTGTGGACGAGAGTTATCATTTATAACTCTGCAGGTTTGTGAATTGCAGTGCCCTGAAGCTCCATTTTACAGGTCGCTTTTTTGGGAGCAGGCCGCAAAAGCGCAGGATGGCTTCAGGCCCTGTTCTGGTTCAGGGGGGCAGGCTGAGCCTGTGGTTAATTCTTCTTCCTGATGGGAAAATAGAGTGACCTGTGCCTGTCCCAACACCAAGAGCTAGTCTCTCATTGGTTCCCCGTCTTCCCGTTCATCCTCAGGACAAATTGCAACCTGTACGGAACAGGAGGTTAAAGGTGCTGATGCTCCAAGTAGGGAGATTGCTAGTAAAGTGGCTGGAATGGCGAACCCGAGCACAAGGAGATGAGAAATGAGGTGCGTTTTAGAAACCTTTCCCCATCACACGGTGTACCATCTTCTGGGTTTCTCATGCATGTTTTCGATGTAGGAAGATGCCCTTGAACCTGGAGATTTGGGACCCATGCGATGGGTAGCATGCAGTATTACTTTAAAGGGTCTGCGTTTGCTCACCCAACCTCACCAAACCTCTCAGCCCCAAGAGTGTCCACCCTTATGTCTCATCCATCTGTGGGTCTAGATATGGTCAATCCATGTTGCATCACAGCCCCTGAACGAATTGTGTAAGAATTTCTCTCTCTTTCCCTGTCTTTGTTTCATGGGTTTTTAAAAGTAATTTATTTTTATAATGGGGTTTAGCTGCTTTTCACGGCTGTGTTTAGGCCGCTTTACACCCACTTGACCCACTAACAGAGAGATATCAATACATAGGTTTTAAGATTATTACTAGTCAGATATATTCTTGTGCGGTGAATCGGGCGTGTTGAGTCCAGTTCTCTGAGCAAGGAGTAGGTCTTGTCTATTCCATATTGGGTTTATGGAACGGTATCTGAGCTAATTTGAAACTCTTGTTTTATGTATCACCCCACCTCACCTTTCCCGTTAAGCAGCCATAGTGTGTTTTCTGCATGTGTGACTCTGTTCTGTTTTGTAATTCAGTTCAAGTGTAACAGTTTTTACATTCCCTCTATAAGTGACACCTTATGAGAAGTGTCCTTTTCTGTGTGACTTATTTCACTTAGAATCGTCTTACCTAAATCCACTCATCATGCTGCTACTAGCCTTATGACATTGATTTCATGGCTGAGTGATATTCCATTGTACATAAGGACCACAACTTTTTTATCCATTTTTCGCTTTCCTGGGATATTTAAGGTGGAAGGAAGTGGAGGTCCTTGTCAACAGAGCAGCCCTAAACTTTGGGGTGCTTGTGTCTTGCTGATTTTCAATTTTCCCACTTTATCTCCCCATGCGTGGAAGTGCCCTATGCTCTCTAAGCTGTGTTTTTTAGATGTTTCAGGACACACCGTACACTTCTCCAGAGTGGCTGTTGGCAATTTACATCCCGCCCATCAGTGTAGCAAGGCTCCCATTTCTCCATGGCCTGTCCTGCATTTCTGGTTTTGACACTTTTTTCAGCATGGCCCTTTTGACCGATGGGAAGCGAGACTTCTTTGTAGCGCTGATTTGCCTTTCCAGGTTGCTTGGTTGGCCAAAAAGGGCGTATGCATTTTTTCCTGAATATATTCAGGAAAAAACGCATACGCCCTTTTTGGCCAAGGGCATCATTGTCAACGTTTTGCCGCTTTTCATGTGCTTTAAAGGCGATTCGAATCTACCTCCTGAAATCTGTTTCCTGCAATTCTGCCTTGATTTCAAATCCTCTTCTTTGCCTTCCCTCAATATATTTGTGGACGAGAGTTATCATTTATAACTCTGCAGGTTTGTGAATTGCAGTGCCCTGAAGCTCCATTTTACAGGTCGCTTTTTTGGGAGCCGGCCGCAAAAGCGCAGGATGGCTTCAGGCCCTGTTCTGGTTCAGGGGGGCAGGCTGAGCCTGTGGTTAATTCTTCTTCCTGATGGGAAAATAGAGTGACCTGTGCCTGTCCCAACACCAAGAGCTAGTCTCTCATTGGTTCCCCGTCTTCCCGTTCATCCTCAGGACAAATTGCAACCTGTACGGAACAGGAGGTTAAAGGTGCTGATGCTCCAAGTAGGGAGATTGCTAGTAAAGTGGCTGGAATGGCGAACCCGAGCACAAGGAGATGAGAAATGAGGTGCGTTTTAGAAACCTTTCCCCATCACACGGTGTACCATCTTCTGGGTTTCTCATGCATGTTTTCGATGTAGGAAGATGCCCTTGAACCTGGAGATTTGGGACCCATGCGATGGGTAGCACGCAGTATTACTTTAAAGGGTCTGCGTTTGCTCACCCAACCTCACCAAACCTCTCAGCCCCAAGAGTGTCCACCCTTATGTCTCATCCAGCTGTGGGTCTAGATATGGTCAATCCAGGTTGCATCACAGCCCCTGAACGAATTGTGTAAGAATTTCTCTCTCTTTCCCTGTCTTTGTTTCATGGGTTTTTAAAAGTAATTTATTTTTATAATGGGGTGTAGCTGCTTTTCACGGCTGTGTTTAGGCCGCTTTACACCCACTTGACCCACTAACAGAGAGATATCAATACATAGGTTTTAAGATTATTACTAGTCAGATATATTCTTGTGCGGTGAATCGGGCGTGTTGAGTCCAGTTCTCTGAGCAAGGAGTAGGTCTTGTCTGTTACATATTGGGTTTATGGAACGGTATCTGAGCTAATTTGAAACTCTTGTTTTATGTATCACCCCACCTCACCTTTCCCTTTAAGCAGCCATAGTGTGTTTTCTGCATGTGTGACTCTGTTCTGTTTTGTAATTCAGTTCAAGTGTAACGGTTTTTACATTCCCTCTATAAGTGACACCTTATGAGAAGTGTCCTTTTCTGTGTGACTTATTTCACTTAGAATCGTCTTACCTAAATCCACTCATCATGCTGCTACTAGCCTTATGACATTGATTTCATGGCTGAGTGATATTCCATTGTACATAAGGACCACAACTTTTTTTTCCATTTTTCGCTTTCCTGGGATGTTTAAGGTGGAAGGAAGTGGAGGTCCTTGTCAACAGAGCAGCCCTAAACTTTGGGGTGCTTGTGTCTTGCTGATTTTCAATTTTCCCACTTTATCCCCCCATGCGTGGAAGTGCCCTATGCTCTCTAAGCTGTGTTTTTTAGATGTTTCAGGACACACCGTACACTTCTCCAGAGTGGCTGTTGGCAATTTACATCCCGCCCATCAGTGTAGCAAGGCTCCCATTTCTCCATGGCCTGTCCTGCATTTCTGGTTTTGACACTTTTTTCAGCATGGCCCTTTTGACCGATGGGAAGCGAGACTTCTTTGTAGCGCTGATTTGCCTTTCCAGGTTGCTTGGTTGGCCAAAAAGGGCGTATGCGTTTTTTCCTGAATATATTCAGGAAAAAACGCATACGCCCTTTTTGGCCAAGGGCATCATTGTCAACGTTTTGCCGCTTTTCATGTGCTTTAAAGGCGATTCGAATCTACCTCCTGAAATCTGTTTCCTGCAATTCTGCCTTGATTTCAAATCCTCTTCTTTGCCTTCCCTCAATATATTTGTGGACGAGAGTTATCATTTATAACTCTGCAGGTTTGTGAATTGCAGTGCCCTGAAGCTCCATTTTACAAGTCGATTTTTTGGGAGCCGGCCGCAAAAGCGCGGGATGGCTTCAGGCCCTGTTCTGGTTCAGGGGGGCAGGCTGAGCCTGTGGTTAATTCTTCTTCCTGATGGGAAAATAGAGTGACCTGTGCCTGTCCCAACACCAAGAGCTAGTCTCTCATTGGTTCCCCGTCTTCCCGTTCATCCTCAGGACAAATTGCAACCTGTACGGAACAGGAGGTTAAAGGTGCTGATGCTCCAAGTAGGGAGATTGCTAGTAAAGTGGCTGGAATGGCGAACCCGAGCACAAGGAGATGAGAAATGAGGTGCGTTTTAGAAACCTTTCCCCATCACACGGTGTACCATCTTCTGGGTTTCTCATGCATGTTTTCGATGTAGGAAGATGCCCTTGAACCTGGAGATTTGGGACCCATGCGATGGGTAGCACGCAGTATTACTTTAAAGGGTCTGCGTTTGCTCACCCAACCTCACCAAACCTCTCAGCCCCAAGAGTGTCCACCCTTATGTCTCATCCAGCTGTGGGTCTAGATATGGTCAATCCAGGTTGCATCACAGCCCCTGAACGAATTGTGTAAGAATTTCTCTCTTTCCCTGTCTTTGTTTCATGGGTTTTTAAAAGTAATTTATTTTTATAATGGGGTTTAGCTGCTTTTCACGGCTGTGTTTAGGCCGCTTTACACCCACTTGACCCACTAACAGAGAGATATCAATACATAGGTTTTAAGATTATTACTAGTCAGATATATTCTTGTGCGGTGAATCGGGCGTGTTGAGTCCAGTTCTCTGAGCAAGGAGTAGGTCTTGTCTATTACATATTGGGTTTATGGAACGGTATCTGAGCTAATTTGAAACTCTTGTTTTATGTATCACCCCACCTCACCTTTCCCGTTAAGCAGCCATAGTGTGTTTTCTGCATGTGTGACTCTGTTCTGTTTTGTAATTCAGTTCAAGTGTAACGGTTTTTACATTCCCTCTATAAGTGACACCTTATGAGAAGTGTCCTTTTCTGTGTGACTTATTTCACTTAGAATCGTCTTACCTAAATCCACTCATCATGCTGCTACTAGCCTTATGACATTGATTTCATGGCTGAGTGATATTCCATTGTACATAAGGACCACAACTTTTTTATCCATTTTTCGCTTTCCTGGGATATTTAAGGTGGAAGGAAGTGGAGGTCCTTGTCAACAGAGCAGCCCTAAACTTTGGGGTGCTTGTGTCTTGCTGATTTTCAATTTTCCCACTTTATCCCCCCATGCGTGGAAGTGCCCTATGCTCTCTAAGCTGTGTTTTTTAGATGTTTCAGGACACACCGTACACTTCTCCAGAGTGGCTGTTGGCAATTTACATCCCGCCCATCAGTGTAGCAAGGCTCCCATTTCTCCATGGCCTGTCCTGCATTTCTGGTTTTGACACTTTTTTCAGCATGGCCCTTTTGACCGATGGGAAGCGAGACTTCTTTGTAGCGCTGATTTGCCTTTCCAGGTTGCTTGGTTGGCCAAAAAGGGCGTATGCGTTTTTTCCTGAATATATTCAGGAAAAAACGCATACGCCCTTTTTGGCCAAGGGCATCATTGTCAACGTTTTGCCGCTTTTCATGTGCTTTAAAGGCGATTCGAATCTACCTCCTGAAATCTGTTTCCTGCAATTCTGCCTTGATTTCAAATCCTCTTCTTTGCCTTCCCTCAATATATTTGTGGACGAGAGTTATCATTTATAACTCTGCAGGTTTGTGAATTGCAGTGCCCTGAAGCTCCATTTTACAAGTCGCTTTTTTGGGAGCCGGCCGCAAAAGCGCAGGATGGCTTCAGGCCCTGTTCTGGTTCAGGGGGGCAGGCTGAGCCTGTGGTTAATTCTTCTTCCTGATGGGAAAAGAGAGTGACCTGTGCCTGTCCCAACACCAAGAGCTAGTCTCTCATTGGTTCCCCGTCTTCCCGTTCATCCTCAGGACAAATTGCAACCTGTACGGAACAGGAGGTTAAAGGTGCTGATGCTCCAAGTAGGGAGATTGCTAGTAAAGTGGCTGGAATGGCGAACCCGAGCACAAGGAGATGAGAAATGAGGTGCGTTTTAGAAACCTTTCCCCATCACACGGTGTACCATCTTCTGGGTTTCTCATGCATGTTTTCGATGTAGGAAGATGCCCTTGAACCTGGAGATTTGGGACCCATGCGATGGGTAGCACGCAGTATTACTTTAAAGGGTCTGCGTTTGCTCACCCAACCTCACCAAACCTCTCAGCCCCAAGAGTGTCCACCCTTATGTCTCATCCAGCTGTGGGTCTAGATATGGTCAATCCAGGTTGCATCACAGCCCCTGAACGAATTGTGTAAGAATTTCTCTCTCTTTCCCTGTCTTTGTTTCATGGGTTTTTAAAAGTAATTTATTTTTATAATGGGGTGTAGCTGCTTTTCACGGCTGTGTTTAGGCCGCTTTACACCCACTTGACCCACTAACAGAGAGATATCAATACATAGGTTTTAAGATTATTACTAGTCAGATATATTCTTGTGCGGTGAATCGGGCGTGTTGAGTCCAGTTCTCTGAGCAAGGAGTAGGTCTTGTCTGTTACATATTGGGTTTATGGAACGGTATCTGAGCTAATTTGAAACTCTTGTTTTATGTATCACCCCACCTCACCTTTCCCTTTAAGCAGCCATAGTGTGTTTTCTGCATGTGTGACTCTGTTCTGTTTTGTAATTCAGTTCAAGTGTAACGGTTTTTACATTCCCTCTATAAGTGACACCTTATGAGAAGTGTCCTTTTCTGTGTGACTTATTTCACTTAGAATCGTCTTACCTAAATCCACTCATCATGCTGCTACTAGCCTTATGACATTGATTTCATGGCTGAGTGATATTCCATTGTACATAAGGACCACAACTTTTTTATCCATTTTTCGCTTTCCTGGGATATTTAAGGTGGAAGGAAGTGGAGGTCCTTGTCAACAGAGCAGCCCTAAACTTTGGGGTGCTTGTGTCTTGCTGATTTTCAATTTTCCCACTTTATCCCCCCATGCGTGGAAGTGCCCTATGCTCTCTAAGCTGTGTTTTTTAGATGTTTCAGGACACACCGTACACTTCTCCAGAGTGGCTGTTGGCAATTTACATCCCGCCCATCAGTGTAGCAAGGCTCCCATTTCTCCATGGCCTGTCCTGCATTTCTGGTTTTGACACTTTTTTCAGCATGGCCCTTTTGACCGATGGGAAGCGAGACTTCTTTGTAGCGCTGATTTGCCTTTCCAGGTTGCTTGGTTGGCCAAAAAGGGCGTATGCGTTTTTTCCTGAATATATTCAGGAAAAAACGCATACGCCCTTTTTGGCCAAGGGCATCATTGTCAACGTTTTGCCGCTTTTCATGTGCTTTAAAGGCGATTCGAATCTACCTCCTGAAATCTGTTTCCTGCAATTCTGCCTTGATTTCAAATCCTCTTCTTTGCCTTCCCTCAATATATTTGTGGACGAGAGTTATCATTTATAACTCTGCAGGTTTGTGAATTGCAGTGCCCTGAAGCTCCATTTTACAGGTCGCTTTTTTGGGAGCAGGCCGCAAAAGCGCAGGATGGCTTCAGGCCCTGTTCTGGTTCAGGGGGGCAGGCTGAGCCTGTGGTTAATTCTTCTTCCTGATGGGAAAATAGAGTGACCTGTGCCTGTCCCAACACCAAGAGCTAGTCTCTCATTGGTTCCCCGTCTTCCCGTTCATCCTCAGGACAAATTGCAACCTGTACGGAACAGGAGGTTAAAGGTGCTGATGCTCCAAGTAGGGAGATTGCTAGTAAAGTGGCTGGAATGGCGAACCCGAGCACAAGGAGATGAGAAATGAGGTGCGTTTTAGAAACCTTTCCCCATCACACGGTGTACCATCTTCTGGGTTTCTCATGCATGTTTTCGATGTAGGAAGATGCCCTTGAACCTGGAGATTTGGGACCCATGCGATGGGTAGCATGCAGTATTACTTTAAAGGGTCTGCGTTTGCTCACCCAACCTCACCAAACCTCTCAGCCCCAAGAGTGTCCACCCTTATGTCTCATCCATCTGTGGGTCTAGATATGGTCAATCCATGTTGCATCACAGCCCCTGAACGAATTGTGTAAGAATTTCTCTCTCTTTCCCTGTCTTTGTTTCATGGGTTTTTAAAAGTAATTTATTTTTATAATGGGGTTTAGCTGCTTTTCACGGCTGTGTTTAGGCCGCTTTACACCCACTTGACCCACTAACAGAGAGATATCAATACATAGGTTTTAAGATTATTACTAGTCAGATATATTCTTGTGCGGTGAATCGGGCGTGTTGAGTCCAGTTCTCTGAGCAAGGAGTAGGTCTTGTCTATTCCATATTGGGTTTATGGAACGGTATCTGAGCTAATTTGAAACTCTTGTTTTATGTATCACCCCACCTCACCTTTCCCGTTAAGCAGCCATAGTGTGTTTTCTGCATGTGTGACTCTGTTCTGTTTTGTAATTCAGTTCAAGTGTAACAGTTTTTACATTCCCTCTATAAGTGACACCTTATGAGAAGTGTCCTTTTCTGTGTGACTTATTTCACTTAGAATCGTCTTACCTAAATCCACTCATCATGCTGCTACTAGCCTTATGACATTGATTTCATGGCTGAGTGATATTCCATTGTACATAAGGACCACAACTTTTTTATCCATTTTTCGCTTTCCTGGGATATTTAAGGTGGAAGGAAGTGGAGGTCCTTGTCAACAGAGCAGCCCTAAACTTTGGGGTGCTTGTGTCTTGCTGATTTTCAATTTTCCCACTTTATCTCCCCATGCGTGGAAGTGCCCTATGCTCTCTAAGCTGTGTTTTTTAGATGTTTCAGGACACACCGTACACTTCTCCAGAGTGGCTGTTGGCAATTTACATCCCGCCCATCAGTGTAGCAAGGCTCCCATTTCTCCATGGCCTGTCCTGCATTTCTGGTTTTGACACTTTTTTCAGCATGGCCCTTTTGACCGATGGGAAGCGAGACTTCTTTGTAGCGCTGATTTGCCTTTCCAGGTTGCTTGGTTGGCCAAAAAGGGCGTATGCATTTTTTCCTGAATATATTCAGGAAAAAACGCATACGCCCTTTTTGGCCAAGGGCATCATTGTCAACGTTTTGCCGCTTTTCATGTGCTTTAAAGGCGATTCGAATCTACCTCCTGAAATCTGTTTCCTGCAATTCTGCCTTGATTTCAAATCCTCTTCTTTGCCTTCCCTCAATATATTTGTGGACGAGAGTTATCATTTATAACTCTGCAGGTTTGTGAATTGCAGTGCCCTGAAGCTCCATTTTACAGGTCGCTTTTTTGGGAGCCGGCCGCAAAAGCGCAGGATGGCTTCAGGCCCTGTTCTGGTTCAGGGGGGCAGGCTGAGCCTGTGGTTAATTCTTCTTCCTGATGGGAAAATAGAGTGACCTGTGCCTGTCCCAACACCAAGAGCTAGTCTCTCATTGGTTCCCCGTCTTCCCGTTCATCCTCAGGACAAATTGCAACCTGTACGGAACAGGAGGTTAAAGGTGCTGATGCTCCAAGTAGGGAGATTGCTAGTAAAGTGGCTGGAATGGCGAACCCGAGCACAAGGAGATGAGAAATGAGGTGCGTTTTAGAAACCTTTCCCCATCACACGGTGTACCATCTTCTGGGTTTCTCATGCATGTTTTCGATGTAGGAAGATGCCCTTGAACCTGGAGATTTGGGACCCATGCGATGGGTAGCACGCAGTATTACTTTAAAGGGTCTGCGTTTGCTCACCCAACCTCACCAAACCTCTCAGCCCCAAGAGTGTCCACCCTTATGTCTCATCCAGCTGTGGGTCTAGATATGGTCAATCCAGGTTGCATCACAGCCCCTGAACGAATTGTGTAAGAATTTCTCTCTCTTTCCCTGTCTTTGTTTCATGGGTTTTTAAAAGTAATTTATTTTTATAATGGGGTGTAGCTGCTTTTCACGGCTGTGTTTAGGCCGCTTTACACCCACTTGACCCACTAACAGAGAGATATCAATACATAGGTTTTAAGATTATTACTAGTCAGATATATTCTTGTGCGGTGAATCGGGCGTGTTGAGTCCAGTTCTCTGAGCAAGGAGTAGGTCTTGTCTGTTACATATTGGGTTTATGGAACGGTATCTGAGCTAATTTGAAACTCTTGTTTTATGTATCACCCCACCTCACCTTTCCCTTTAAGCAGCCATAGTGTGTTTTCTGCATGTGTGACTCTGTTCTGTTTTGTAATTCAGTTCAAGTGTAACGGTTTTTACATTCCCTCTATAAGTGACACCTTATGAGAAGTGTCCTTTTCTGTGTGACTTATTTCACTTAGAATCGTCTTACCTAAATCCACTCATCATGCTGCTACTAGCCTTATGACATTGATTTCATGGCTGAGTGATATTCCATTGTACATAAGGACCACAACTTTTTTTTCCATTTTTCGCTTTCCTGGGATGTTTAAGGTGGAAGGAAGTGGAGGTCCTTGTCAACAGAGCAGCCCTAAACTTTGGGGTGCTTGTGTCTTGCTGATTTTCAATTTTCCCACTTTATCCCCCCATGCGTGGAAGTGCCCTATGCTCTCTAAGCTGTGTTTTTTAGATGTTTCAGGACACACCGTACACTTCTCCAGAGTGGCTGTTGGCAATTTACATCCCGCCCATCAGTGTAGCAAGGCTCCCATTTCTCCATGGCCTGTCCTGCATTTCTGGTTTTGACACTTTTTTCAGCATGGCCCTTTTGACCGATGGGAAGCGAGACTTCTTTGTAGCGCTGATTTGCCTTTCCAGGTTGCTTGGTTGGCCAAAAAGGGCGTATGCGTTTTTTCCTGAATATATTCAGGAAAAAACGCATACGCCCTTTTTGGCCAAGGGCATCATTGTCAACGTTTTGCCGCTTTTCATGTGCTTTAAAGGCGATTCGAATCTACCTCCTGAAATCTGTTTCCTGCAATTCTGCCTTGATTTCAAATCCTCTTCTTTGCCTTCCCTCAATATATTTGTGGACGAGAGTTATCATTTATAACTCTGCAGGTTTGTGAATTGCAGTGCCCTGAAGCTCCATTTTACAAGTCGATTTTTTGGGAGCCGGCCGCAAAAGCGCGGGATGGCTTCAGGCCCTGTTCTGGTTCAGGGGGGCAGGCTGAGCCTGTGGTTAATTCTTCTTCCTGATGGGAAAATAGAGTGACCTGTGCCTGTCCCAACACCAAGAGCTAGTCTCTCATTGGTTCCCCGTCTTCCCGTTCATCCTCAGGACAAATTGCAACCTGTACGGAACAGGAGGTTAAAGGTGCTGATGCTCCAAGTAGGGAGATTGCTAGTAAAGTGGCTGGAATGGCGAACCCGAGCACAAGGAGATGAGAAATGAGGTGCGTTTTAGAAACCTTTCCCCATCACACGGTGTACCATCTTCTGGGTTTCTCATGCATGTTTTCGATGTAGGAAGATGCCCTTGAACCTGGAGATTTGGGACCCATGCGATGGGTAGCACGCAGTATTACTTTAAAGGGTCTGCGTTTGCTCACCCAACCTCACCAAACCTCTCAGCCCCAAGAGTGTCCACCCTTATGTCTCATCCAGCTGTGGGTCTAGATATGGTCAATCCAGGTTGCATCACAGCCCCTGAACGAATTGTGTAAGAATTTCTCTCTTTCCCTGTCTTTGTTTCATGGGTTTTTAAAAGTAATTTATTTTTATAATGGGGTTTAGCTGCTTTTCACGGCTGTGTTTAGGCCGCTTTACACCCACTTGACCCACTAACAGAGAGATATCAATACATAGGTTTTAAGATTATTACTAGTCAGATATATTCTTGTGCGGTGAATCGGGCGTGTTGAGTCCAGTTCTCTGAGCAAGGAGTAGGTCTTGTCTATTACATATTGGGTTTATGGAACGGTATCTGAGCTAATTTGAAACTCTTGTTTTATGTATCACCCCACCTCACCTTTCCCGTTAAGCAGCCATAGTGTGTTTTCTGCATGTGTGACTCTGTTCTGTTTTGTAATTCAGTTCAAGTGTAACGGTTTTTACATTCCCTCTATAAGTGACACCTTATGAGAAGTGTCCTTTTCTGTGTGACTTATTTCACTTAGAATCGTCTTACCTAAATCCACTCATCATGCTGCTACTAGCCTTATGACATTGATTTCATGGCTGAGTGATATTCCATTGTACATAAGGACCACAACTTTTTTATCCATTTTTCGCTTTCCTGGGATATTTAAGGTGGAAGGAAGTGGAGGTCCTTGTCAACAGAGCAGCCCTAAACTTTGGGGTGCTTGTGTCTTGCTGATTTTCAATTTTCCCACTTTATCCCCCCATGCGTGGAAGTGCCCTATGCTCTCTAAGCTGTGTTTTTTAGATGTTTCAGGACACACCGTACACTTCTCCAGAGTGGCTGTTGGCAATTTACATCCCGCCCATCAGTGTAGCAAGGCTCCCATTTCTCCATGGCCTGTCCTGCATTTCTGGTTTTGACACTTTTTTCAGCATGGCCCTTTTGACCGATGGGAAGCGAGACTTCTTTGTAGCGCTGATTTGCCTTTCCAGGTTGCTTGGTTGGCCAAAAAGGGCGTATGCGTTTTTTCCTGAATATATTCAGGAAAAAACGCATACGCCCTTTTTGGCCAAGGGCATCATTGTCAACGTTTTGCCGCTTTTCATGTGCTTTAAAGGCGATTCGAATCTACCTCCTGAAATCTGTTTCCTGCAATTCTGCCTTGATTTCAAATCCTCTTCTTTGCCTTCCCTCAATATATTTGTGGACGAGAGTTATCATTTATAACTCTGCAGGTTTGTGAATTGCAGTGCCCTGAAGCTCCATTTTACAAGTCGCTTTTTTGGGAGCCGGCCGCAAAAGCGCAGGATGGCTTCAGGCCCTGTTCTGGTTCAGGGGGGCAGGCTGAGCCTGTGGTTAATTCTTCTTCCTGATGGGAAAAGAGAGTGACCTGTGCCTGTCCCAACACCAAGAGCTAGTCTCTCATTGGTTCCCCGTCTTCCCGTTCATCCTCAGGACAAATTGCAACCTGTACGGAACAGGAGGTTAAAGGTGCTGATGCTCCAAGAAGGGAGATTGCTAGTAAAGTGGCTGGAATGGCGAACCCGAGCACAAGGAGATGAGAAATGAGGTGCGTTTTAGAAACCTTTCCCCATCACACGGTGTACCATCTTCTGGGTTTCTCATGCATGTTTTCGATGTAGGAAGATGCCCTTGAACCTGGAGATTTGGGACCCATGCGATGGGTAGCACGCAGTATTACTTTAAAGGGTCTGCGTTTGCTCACCCAACCTCACCAAACCTCTCAGCCCCAAGAGTGTCCACCCTTATGTCTCATCCAGCTGTGGGTCTAGATATGGTCAATCCAGGTTGCATCACAGCCCCTGAACGAATTGTGTAAGAATTTCTCTCTCTTTCCCTGTCTTTGTTTCATGGGTTTTTAAAAGTAATTTATTTTTATAATGGGGTGTAGCTGCTTTTCACGGCTGTGTTTAGGCCGCTTTACACCCACTTGACCCACTAACAGAGAGATATCAATACATAGGTTTTAAGATTATTACTAGTCAGATATATTCTTGTGCGGTGAATCGGGCGTGTTGAGTCCAGTTCTCTGAGCAAGGAGTAGGTCTTGTCTGTTACATATTGGGTTTATGGAACGGTATCTGAGCTAATTTGAAACTCTTGTTTTATGTATCACCCCACCTCACCTTTCCCTTTAAGCAGCCATAGTGTGTTTTCTGCATGTGTGACTCTGTTCTGTTTTGTAATTCAGTTCAAGTGTAACGGTTTTTACATTCCCTCTATAAGTGACACCTTATGAGAAGTGTCCTTTTCTGTGTGACTTATTTCACTTAGAATCGTCTTACCTAAATCCACTCATCATGCTGCTACTAGCCTTATGACATTGATTTCATGGCTGAGTGATATTCCATTGTACATAAGGACCACAACTTTTTTATCCATTTTTCGCTTTCCTGGGATATTTAAGGTGGAAGGAAGTGGAGGTCCTTGTCAACAGAGCAGCCCTAAACTTTGGGGTGCTTGTGTCTTGCTGATTTTCAATTTTCCCACTTTATCCCCCCATGCGTGGAAGTGCCCTATGCTCTCTAAGCTGTGTTTTTTAGATGTTTCAGGACACACCGTACACTTCTCCAGAGTGGCTGTTGGCAATTTACATCCCGCCCATCAGTGTAGCAAGGCTCCCATTTCTCCATGGCCTGTCCTGCATTTCTGGTTTTGACACTTTTTTCAGCATGGCCCTTTTGACCGATGGGAAGCGAGACTTCTTTGTAGCGCTGATTTGCCTTTCCAGGTTGCTTGGTTGGCCAAAAAGGGCGTATGCGTTTTTTCCTGAATATATTCAGGAAAAAACGCATACGCCCTTTTTGGCCAAGGGCATCATTGTCAACGTTTTGCCGCTTTTCATGTGCTTTAAAGGCGATTCGAATCTACCTCCTGAAATCTGTTTCCTGCAATTCTGCCTTGATTTCAAATCCTCTTCTTTGCCTTCCCTCAATATATTTGTGGACGAGAGTTATCATTTATAACTCTGCAGGTTTGTGAATTGCAGTGCCCTGAAGCTCCATTTTACAAGTCGCTTTTTTGGGAGCCGGCCGCAAAAGCGCAGGATGGCTTCAGGCCCTGTTCTGGTTCAGGGGGGCAGGCTGAGCCTGTGGTTAATTCTTCTTCCTGATGGGAAAATAGAGTGACCTGTGCCTGTCCCAACACCAAGAGCTAGTCTCTCATTGGTTCCCCGTCTTCCCGTTCATCCTCAGGACAAATTGCAACCTGTACGGAACAGGAGGTTAAAGGTGCTGATGCTCCAAGTAGGGAGATTGCTAGTAAAGTGGCTGGAATGGCGAACCCGAGCACAAGGAGATGAGAAATGAGGTGCGTTTTAGAAACCTTTCCCCATCACACGGTGTACCATCTTCTGGGTTTCTCATGCATGTTTTCGATGTAGGAAGATGCCCTTGAACCTGGAGATTTGGGACCCATGCGATGGGTAGCACGCAGTATTACTTTAAAGGGTCTGCGTTTGCTCACCCAACCTCACCAAACCTCTCAGCCCCAAGAGTGTCCACCCTTATGTCTCATCCAGCTGTGGGTCTAGATATGGTCAATCCAGGTTGCATCACAGCCCCTGAACGAATTGTGTAAGAATTTCTCTCTCTTTCCCTGTCTTTGTTTCATGGGTTTTTAAAAGTAATTTATTTTTATAATGGGGTGTAGCTGCTTTTCACGGCTGTGTTTAGGCCGCTTTACACCCACTTGACCCACTAACAGAGAGATATCAATACATAGGTTTTAAGATTATTACTAGTCAGATATATTCTTGTGCGGTGAATCGGGCGTGTTGAGTCCAGTTCTCTGAGCAAGGAGTAGGTCTTGTCTGTTACATATTGGGTTTATGGAACGGTATCTGAGCTAATTTGAAACTCTTGTTTTATGTATCACCCCACCTCACCTTTCCCTTTAAGCAGCCATAGTGTGTTTTCTGCATGTGTGACTCTGTTCTGTTTTGTAATTCAGTTCAAGTGTAACGGTTTTTACATTCCCTCTATAAGTGACACCTTATGAGAAGTGTCCTTTTCTGTGTGACTTATTTCACTTAGAATCGTCTTACCTAAATCCACTCATCATGCTGCTACTAGCCTTATGACATTGATTTCATGGCTGAGTGATATTCCATTGTACATAAGGACCACAACTTTTTTATCCATTTTTCGCTTTCCTGGGATATTTAAGGTGGAAGGAAGTGGAGGTCCTTGTCAACAGAGCAGCCCTAAACTTTGGGGTGCTTGTGTCTTGCTGATTTTCAATTTTCCCACTTTATCCCCCCATGCGTGGAAGTGCCCTATGCTCTCTAAGCTGTGTTTTTTAGATGTTTCAGGACACACCGTACACTTCTCCAGAGTGGCTGTTGGCAATTTACATCCCGCCCATCAGTGTAGCAAGGCTCCCATTTCTCCATGGCCTGTCCTGCATTTCTGGTTTTGACACTTTTTTCAGCATGGCCCTTTTGACCGATGGGAAGCGAGACTTCTTTGTAGCGCTGATTTGCCTTTCCAGGTTGCTTGGTTGGCCAAAAAGGGCGTATGCGTTTTTTCCTGAATATATTCAGGAAAAAACGCATACGCCCTTTTTGGCCAAGGGCATCATTGTCAACGTTTTGCCGCTTTTCATGTGCTTTAAAGGCGATTCGAATCTACCTCCTGAAATCTGTTTCCTGCAATTCTGCCTTGATTTCAAATCCTCTTCTTTGCCTTCCCTCAATATATTTGTGGACGAGAGTTATCATTTATAACTCTGCAGGTTTGTGAATTGCAGTGCCCTGAAGCTCCATTTTACAAGTCGGTTTTTTGGGAGCCGGCCGCAAAAGCGCAGGATGGCTTCAGGCCCTGTTCTGGTTCAGGGGGGCAGGCTGAGCCTGTGGTTAATTCTTCTTCCTGATGGGAAAATAGAGTGACCTGTGCCTGTCCCAACACCAAGATCTAGTCTCTCATTGGTTCCCCATCTTCCCGTTCATCCTCAGGACAAATTGCAACCTGTACGGAACAGGAGGTTAAAGGTGCTGATGCTCCAAGTAGGGAGATTGCTAGTAAAGTGGCTGGAATGGCGAACCTGAGCACAAGGAGATGAGAAATGAGGTGCGTTTTAGAAACCTTTCCCCATCACACGGTGTACCATCTTCTGGGTTTCTCATGCATGTTTTCGATGTAGGAAGATGCCCTTGAACCTGGAGATTTGGGACCCATGCGATGGGTAGCACGCAGTATTACTTTAAAGGGTCTGCGTTTGCTCACCCAACCTCACCAAACCTCTCAGCCCCAAGAGTGTCCACCCTTATGTCTCATCCAGCTGTGGGTCCAGATATGGTCAATCCAGGTTGCATCACAGCCCCTGAACGAATTGTGTAAGAATTTCTCTCTCTTTCCCTGTCTTTGTTTCATGGGTTTTTAAAAGTAATTTATTTTTATAATGGGGTTTAGCTGCTTTTCACGGCTGTGTTTAGGCCGCTTTACACCCACTTGACCCACTAACAGAGAGATATCAATACATAGGTTTTAAGATTATTACTAGTCAGATATATTCTTGTGCGGTGAATCGGGCGTGTTGAGTCCAGTTCTCTGAGCAAGGAGTAGGTCTTGTCTGTTACATATTGGGTTTATGGAACGGTATCTGAGCTAATTTGAAACTCTTGTTTTATGTATCACCCGACCTCACCTTTCCCTTTAAGCAGCCATAGTGTGTTTTCTGCATGTGTGACTCTGTTCTGTTTTGTAATTCAGTTCAAGTGTAACGGTTTTTACATTCCCTCTATAAGTGACACCTTATGAGAAGTGTCCTTTTCTGTGTGACTTATTTCACTTAGAATCGTCTTACCTAAATCCACTCATCATGCTGCTACTAGCCTTATGACATTGATTTCATGGCTGAGTGATATTCCATTGTACATAAGGACCACAACTTTTTTATCCATTTTTCGCTTTCCTGGGATATTTAAGGTGGAAGGAAGTGGAGGTCCTTGTCAACAGAGCAGCCCTAAACTTTGGGGTGCTTGTGTCTTGCTGATTTTCAATTTTCCCACTTTATCCCCCCATGCGTGGAAGTGCCCTATGCTCTCTAAGCTGTGTTTTTTAGATGTTTCAGGACACACCGTACACTTCTCCAGAGTGGCTGTTGGCAATTTACATCCCGCCCATCAGTGTAGCAAGGCTCCCATTTCTCCATGGCCTGTCCTGCATTTCTGGTTTTGACACTTTTTTCAGCATGGCCCTTTTGACCGATGGGAAGCGAGACTTCTTTGTAGCGCTGATTTGCCTTTCCAGGTTGCTTGGTTGGCCAAAAAGGGCGTATGCGTTTTTTCCTGAATATATTCAGGAAAAAACGCATACGCCCTTTTTGGCCAAGGGCATCATTGTCAACGTTTTGCCGCTTTTCATGTGCTTTAAAGGCGATTCGAATCTACCTCCTGAAATCTGTTTCCTGCAATTCTGCCTTGATTTCAAATCCTCTTCTTTGCCTTCCCTCAATATATTTGTGGACGAGAGTTATCATTTATAACTCTGCAGGTTTGTGAATTGCAGTGCCCTGAAGCTCCATTTTACAAGTCGCTTTTTTGGGAGCCGGCCGCAAAAGCGCAGGATGGCTTCAGGCCCTGTTCTGGTTCAGGGGGGCAGGCTGAGCCTGTGGTTAATTCTTCTTCCTGATGGGAAAATAGAGTGACCTGTGCCTCTCCCAACACCAAGAGCTAGTCTCTCATTGGTTCCCCGTCTTCCCGTTCATCCTCAGGACAAATTGCAACCTGTACGGAACAGGAGGTTAAAGGTGCTGATGCTCCAAGTAGGGAGATTGCTAGTAAAGTGGCTGGAATGGCGAACCCGAGCACAAGGAGATGAGAAATGAGGTGCGTTTTAGAAACCTTTCCCCATCACACGGTGTACCATCTTCTGGGTTTCTCATGCATGTTTTCGATGTAGGAAGATGCCCTTGAACCTGGAGATTTGGGACCCATGCGATGGGTAGCACGCAGTATTACTTTAAAGGGTCTGCGTTTGCTCACCCAACCTCACCAAACCTCTCAGCCCCAAGAGTGTCCACCCTTATGTCTCATCCAGCTGTGGGTCTAGATATGGTCAATCCAGGTTGCATCACAGCCCCTGAACGAATTGTGTAAGAATTTCTCTCTCTTTCCCTGTCTTTGTTTCATGGGTTTTTAAAAGTAATTTATTTTTATAATGGGGTGTAGCTGCTTTTCACGGCTGTGTTTAGGCCGCTTTACACCCACTTGACCCACTAACAGAGAGATATCAATACATAGGTTTTAAGATTATTACTAGTCAGATATATTCTTGTGCGGTGAATCGGGCGTGTTGAGTCCAGTTCTCTGAGCAAGGAGTAGGTCTTGTCTGTTACATATTGGGTTTATGGAACGGTATCTGAGCTAATTTGAAACTCTTGTTTTATGTATCACCCCACCTCACCTTTCCCGTTAAGCAGCCATAGTGTGTTTTCTGCATGTGTGACTCTGTTCTGTTTTGTAATTCAGTTCAAGTGTAACGGTTTTTACATTCCCTCTATAAGTGACACCTTATGAGAAGTGTCCTTTTCTGTGTGACTTATTTCACTTAGAATCGTCTTACCTAAATCCACTCATCATGCTGCTACTAGCCTTATGACATTGATTTCATGGCTGAGTGATATTCCATTGTACATAAGGACCACAACTTTTTTATCCATTTTTCGCTTTCCTGGGATATTTAAGGTGGAAGGAAGTGGAGGTCCTTGTCAACAGAGCAGCCCTAAACTTTGGGGTGCTTGTGTCTTGCTGATTTTCAATTTTCCCACTTTATCCCCCCATGCGTGGAAGTGCCCTATGCTCTCTAAGCTGTGTTTTTTAGATGTTTCAGGACACACCGTACACTTCTCCAGAGTGGCTGTTGGCAATTTACATCCCGCCCATCAGTGTAGCAAGGCTCCCATTTCTCCATGGCCTGTACTGCATTTCTGGTTTTGACACTTTTTTCAGCATGGCCCTTTTGACCGATGGGAAGCGAGACTTCTTTGGAGCGCTGATTTGCCTTTCCAGGTTGCTTGGTTGGCCAAAAAGGGCGTATGCGTTTTTTCCTGAATGTATTCAGGAAAAAACGCATACGCCCTTTTTGGCCAAGGGCATCATTGTCAACGTTTTGCCGCTTTTCATGTGCTTTAAAGGCGATTCGAACCTACCTCCTGAAATCTGTTTCCTGCAATTCTGCCTTGATTTCAAATCCTCTTCTTTGCCTTCCCTCAATATATTTGTGGACGAGAGTTATCATTTATAACTCTGCAGGTTTGTGAATTGCAGTGCCCTGAAGCTCCATTTTACAAGTCGGTTTTTTGGGAGCCGGCCGCAAAAGCTCAGGATGGCTTCAGGCCCTGTTCTGGTTCAGGGGGGCAGGCTGAGCCTGTGGTTAATTCTTCTTCCTGATGGGAAAATAGAGTGACCTGTGCCTGTCCCAACACCAAGAGCTAGTCTCTCATTGGTTCCCCGTCTTCCCGTTCATCCTCAGGACAAATTGCAACCTGTACGGAACAGGAGGTTAAAGGTGCTGATGCTCCAAGTAGGGAGATTGCTAGTAAAGTGGCTGGAATGGCGAACCCGAGCACAAGGAGATGAGAAATGAGGTGCGTTTTAGAAACCTTTCCCCATCACACGGTGTACCATCTTCTGGGTTTCTCATGCATGTTTTCGATGTAGGAAGATGCCCTTGAACCTGGAGATTTGGGACCCATGCGATGGGTAGCACGCAGTATTACTTTAAAGGGTCTGCGTTTGCTCACCCAACCTCACCAAACCTCTCAGCCCCAAGAGTGTCCACCCTTATGTCTCATCCAGCTATGGGTCTAGATATGGTCAATCCAGGTTGCATCACAGCCCCTGAACGAATTGTGTAAGAATTTCTCTCTCTTTCCCTGTCTTTGTTTCATGGGTTTTTAAAAGTAATTTATTTTTATAATGGGGTGTAGCTGCTTTTCACGGCTGTGTTTAGGCCGCTTTACACCCACTTGACCCACTAACAGAGAGATATCAATACATAGGTTTTAAGATTATTACTAGTCAGATATATTCTTGTGCGGTGAATCGGGCGTGTTGAGTCCAGTTCTCTGAGCAAGGAGAAGGTCTTGTCTGTTACATATTGGGTTTATGGAATGGTATCTGAGCTAATTTGAAACTCTTGTTTTATGTATCACCCCACCTCACCTTTCCCTTTAAGCAGCCATAGTGTGTTTTCTGCATGTGTGACTCTGTTCTGTTTTGTAATTCAGTTCAAGTGTAACGGTTTTTACATTCCCTCTATAAGTGACACCTTATGAGAAGTGTCCTTTTCTGTGTGACTTATTTCACTTAGAATCGTCTTACCTAAATCCACTCATCATGCTGCTACTAGCCTTATGACATTGATTTCATGGCTGAGTGATATTCCATTGTACATAAGGACCACAACTTTTTTATCCATTTTTCGCTTTCCTGGGATATTTAAGGTGGAAGGAAGTGGAGGTCCTTGTCAACAGAGCAGCCCTAAACTTTGGGGTGCTTGTGTCTTGCTGATTTTCAATTTTCCCACTTTATCCCCCCATGCGTGGAAGTGCCCTATGCTCTCTAAGCTGTGTTTTTTAGATGTTTCAGGACACACCGTACACTTCTCCAGAGTGGCTGTTGGCAATTTACATCCCGCCCATCAGTGTAGCAAGGCTCCCATTTCTCCATGGCCTGTCCTGCATTTCTGGTTTTGACACTTTTTTCAGCATGGCCCTTTTGACCGATGGGAAGCGAGACTTCTTTGTAGCGCTGATTTGCCTTTCCAGGTTGCTTGGTTGGCCAAAAAGGGCGTATGCGTTTTTTCCTGAATATATTCAGGAAAAAACGCATATGCCCTTTTTGGCCAAGGGCATCATTGTCAACGTTTTGCCGCTTTTCATGTGCTTTAAAGGCGATTCGAATCTACCTCCTGAAATCTGTTTCCTGCAATTCTGCCTTGATTTCAAATCCTCTTCTTTGCCTTCCCTCAATATATTTGTGGACGAGAGTTATCATTTATAACTCTGCAGGTTTGTGAATTGCAGTGCCCTGAAGCTCCATTTTACAAGTCGCTTTTTTGGGAGCCGGCCGCAAAAGCGCAGGATGGCTTCAGGCCCTGTTCTGGTTCAGGGGGGCAGGCTGAGCCTGTGGTTAATTCTTCTTCCTGATGGGAAAATAGAGTGACCTGTGCCTGTCCCAACACCAAGAGCTAGTCTCTCATTGGTTCCCCGTCTTCCCGTTCATCCTCAGGACAAATTGCAACCTGTACGGAACAGGAGGTTAAAGGTGCTGATGCTCCAAGTAGGGAGATTGCTAGTAAAGTGGCTGGAATGGCGAACCCGAGCACAAGGAGATGAGAAATGAGGTGCGTTTTAGAAACCTTTCCCCATCACACGGTGTACCATCTTCTGGGTTTCTCATGCATGTTTTCGATGTAGGAAGATGCCCTTGAACCTGGAGATTTGGGACCCATGCGATGGGTAGCACGCAGTATTACTTTAAAGGGTCTGCGTTTGCTCACCCAACCTCACCAAACCTCTCAGCCCCAAGAGTGTCCACCCTTATGTCTCATCCAGCTGTGGGTCTAGATATGGTCAATCCAGGTTGCATCACAGCCCCTGAACGAATTGTGTAAGAATTTCTCTCTCTTTCCCTGTCTTTGTTTCATGGGTTTTTAAAAGTAATTTATTTTTATAATGGGGTGTAGCTGCTTTTCACGGCTGTGTTTAGGCCGCTTTACACCCACTTGACCCACTAACAGAGAGATATCAATACATAGGTTTTAAGATTATTACTAGTCAGATATATTCTTGTGCGGTGAATCGGGCGTGTTGAGTCCAGTTCTCTGAGCAAGGAGTAGGTCTTGTCTGTTACATATTGGGTTTATGGAACGGTATCTGAGCTAATTTGAAACTCTTGTTTTATGTATCACCCCACCTCACCTTTCCCGTTAAGCAGCCATAGTGTGTTTTCTGCATGTGTGACTCTGTTCTGTTTTGTAATTCAGTTCAAGTGTAACGGTTTTTACATTCCCTCTATAAGTGACACCTTATGAGAAGTGTCCTTTTCTGTGTGACTTATTTCACTTAGAATCGTCTTACCTAAATCCACTCATCATGCTGCTACTAGCCTTATGACATTGATTTCATGGCTGAGTGATATTCCATTGTACATAAGGACCACAACTTTTTTATCCATTTTTCGCTTTCCTGGGATATTTAAGGTGGAAAGAAGTGGAGGTCCTTGTCAACAGAGCAGCCCTAAACTTTGGGGTGCTTGTGTCTTGCTGATTTTCAATTTTCCCACTTTATCCCCCCATGCGTGGAAGTGCCCTATGCTCTCTAAGCTGTGTTTTTTAGATGTTTCAGGACACACCGTACACTTCTCCAGAGTGGCTGTTGGCAATTTACATCCCGCCCATCAGTGTAGCAAGGCTCCCATTTCTCCATGGCCTGTACTGCATTTCTGGTTTTGACACTTTTTTCAGCATGGCCCTTTTGACCGATGGGAAGCGAGACTTCTTTGGAGCGCTGATTTGCCTTTCCAGGTTGCTTGGTTGGCCAAAAAGGGCGTATGCGTTTTTTCCTGAATGTATTCAGGAAAAAACGCATACGCCCTTTTTGGCCAAGGGCATCATTGTCAACGTTTTGCCGCTTTTCATGTGCTTTAAAGGCGATTCGAACCTACCTCCTGAAATCTGTTTCCTGCAATTCTGCCTTGATTTCAAATCCTCTTCTTTGCCTTCCCTCAATATATTTGTGGACGAGAGTTATCATTTATAACTCTGCAGGTTTGTGAATTGCAGTGCCCTGAAGCTCCATTTTACAAGTCGGTTTTTTGGGAGCCGGCCGCAAAAGCGCAGGATGGCTTCAGGCCCTGTTCTGGTTCAGGGGGGCAGGCTGAGCCTGTGGTTAATTCTTCTTCCTGATGGGAAAATAGAGTGACCTGTGCCTGTCCCAACACCAAGAGCTAGTCTCTCATTGGTTCCCCGTCTTCCCGTTCATCCTCAGGACAAATTGCAACCTGTACGGAACAGGAGGTTAAAGGTGCTGATGCTCCAAGTAGGGAGATTGCTAGTAAAGTGGCTGGAATGGCGAACCCGAGCACAAGGAGATGAGAAATGAGGTGCGTTTTAGAAACCTTTCCCCATCACACGGTGTACCATCTTCTGGGTTTCTCATGCATGTTTTCGATGTAGGAAGATGCCCTTGAACCTGGAGATTTGGGACCCATGCGATGGGTAGCACGCAGTATTACTTTAAAGGGTCTGCGTTTGCTCACCCAACCTCACCAAACCTCTCAGCCCCAAGAGTGTCCACCCTTATGTCTCATCCAGCTATGGGTCTAGATATGGTCAATCCAGGTTGCATCACAGCCCCTGAACGAATTGTGTAAGAATTTCTCTCTCTTTCCCTGTCTTTGTTTCATGGGTTTTTAAAAGTAATTTATTTTTATAATGGGGTGTAGCTGCTTTTCACGGCTGTGTTTAGGCCGCTTTACACCCACTTGACCCACTAACAGAGAGATATCAATACATAGGTTTTAAGATTATTACTAGTCAGATATATTCTTGTGCGGTGAATCGGGCGTGTTGAGTCCAGTTCTCTGAGCAAGGAGTAGGTCTTGTCTGTTACATATTGGGTTTATGGAACGGTATCTGAGCTAATTTGAAACTCTTGTTTTATGTATCACCCCACCTCACCTTTCCCTTTAAGCAGCCATAGTGTGTTTTCTGCATGTGTGACTCTGTTCTGTTTTGTAATTCAGTTCAAGTGTAACGGTTTTTACATTCCCTCTATAAGTGACACCTTATGAGAAGTGTCCTTTTCTGTGTGACTTATTTCACTTAGAATCGTCTTACCTAAATCCACTCATCATGTTGCTACTAGCCTTATGACATTGATTTCATGGCTGAGTGATATTCCATTGTACATAAGGACCACAACTTTTTTATCCATTTTTCGCTTTCCTGGGATATTTAAGGTGGAAGGAAGTGGAGGTCCTTGTCAACAGAGCAGCCCTAAACTTTGGGGTGCTTGTGTCTTGCTGATTTTCAATTTTCCCACTTTATCCCCCCATGCGTGGAAGTGCCCTATGCTCTCTAAGCTGTGTTTTTTAGATGTTTCAGGACACACCGTACACTTCTCCAGAGTGGCTGTTGGCAATTTACATCCCGCCCATCAGTGTAGCAAGGCTCCCATTTCTCCATGGCCTGTCCTGCATTTCTGGTTTTGACACTTTTTTCAGCATGGCCCTTTTGACCGATGGGAAGCGAGACTTCTTTGTAGCGCTGATTTGCCTTTCCAGGTTGCTTGGTTGGCCAAAAAGGGCGTATGCGTTTTTTCCTGAATATATTCAGGAAAAAACGCATACGCCCTTTTTGGCCAAGGGCATCATTGTCAACGTTTTGCCGCTTTTCATGTGCTTTAAAGGCGATTCGAATCTACCTCCTGAAATCTGTTTCCTGCAATTCTGCCTTGATTTCAAATCCTCTTCTTTGCCTTCCCTCAATATATTTGTGGACGAGAGTTATCATTTATAACTCTGCAGGTTTGTGAATTGCAGTGCCCTGAAGCTCCATTTTACAAGTCGCTTTTTTGGGAGCCGGCCGCAAAAGCGCAGGATGGCTTCAGGCCCTGTTCTGGTTCAGGGGGGCAGGCTGAGCCTGTGGTTAATTCTTCTTCCTGATGGGAAAATAGAGTGACCTGTGCCTCTCCCAACACCAAGAGCTAGTCTCTCATTGGTTCCCCGTCTTCCCGTTCATCCTCAGGACAAATTGCAACCTGTACGGAACAGGAGGTTAAAGGTGCTGATGCTCCAAGTAGGGAGATTGCTAGTAAAGTGGCTGGAATGGCGAACCCGAGCACAAGGAGATGAGAAATGAGGTGCGTTTTAGAAACCTTTCCCCATCACACGGTGTACCATCTTCTGGGTTTCTCATGCATGTTTTCGATGTAGGAAGATGCCCTTGAACCTGGAGATTTGGGACCCATGCGATGGGTAGCACGCAGTATTACTTTAAAGGGTCTGCGTTTGCTCACCCAACCTCACCAAACCTCTCAGCCCCAAGAGTGTCCACCCTTATGTCTCATCCAGCTGTGGGTCTAGATATGGTCAATCCAGGTTGCATCACAGCCCCTGAACGAATTGTGTAAGAATTTCTCTCTCTTTCCCTGTCTTTGTTTCATGGGTTTTTAAAAGTAATTTATTTTTATAATGGGGTTTAGCTGCTTTTCACGGCTGTGTTTAGGCCGCTTTACACCCACTTGACCCACTAACAGAGAGATATCAATACATAGGTTTTAAGATTATTACTAGTCAGATATATTCTTGTGCGGTGAATCGGGCGTGTTGAGTCCAGTTCTCTGAGCAAGGAGTAGGTCTTGTCTATTCCATATTGGGTTTATGGAACGGTATCTGAGCTAATTTGAAACTCTTGTTTTATGTATCACCCCACCTCACCTTTCCCTTTAAGCAGCCATAGTGTGTTTTCTGCATGTGTGACTCTGTTCTGTTTTGTAATTCAGTTCAAGTGTAACGGTTTTTACATTCCCTCTATAAGTGACACCTTATGAGAAGTGTCCTTTTCTGTGTGACTTATTTCACTTAGAATCGTCTTACCTAAATCCACTCATCATGCTGCTACTAGCCTTATGACATTGATTTCATGGCTGAGTGATATTCCATTGTACATAAGGACCACAACTTTTTTATCCATTTTTCGCTTTCCTAGGATATTTAAGGTGGAAGGAAGTGGAGGTCCTTGTCAACAGAGCAGCCCTAAACTTTGGGGTGCTTGTGTCTTGCTGATTTTTAATTTTCCCACTTTATCCCCCCATGCGTGGAAGTGCCCTATGCTCTCTAAGCTGTGTTTTTTAGATGTTTCAGGACACACCGTACACTTCTCCAGAGTGGCTGTTGGCAATTTACATCCCGCCCATCAGTGTAGCAAGGCTCCCATTTCTCCATGGCCTGTCCTGCATTTCTGGTTTTGACACTTTTTTCAGCATGGCCCTTTTGACCGATGGGAAGCGAGACTTCTTTGTAGCGCTGATTTGCCTTTCCAGGTTGCTTGGTTGGCCAAAAAGGGCGTATGCGTTTTTTCCTGAATATATTCAGGAAAAAACGCATACGCCCTTTTTGGCCAAGGGCATCATTGTCAACGTTTTGCCGCTTTTCATGTGCTTTAAAGGCGATTCGAATCTACCTCCTGAAATCTGTTTCCTGCAATTCTGCCTTGATTTCAAATCCTCTTCTTTGCCTTCCCTCAATATATTTGTGGACGAGAGTTATCATTTATAACTCTGCAGGTTTGTGAATTGCAGTGCCCTGAAGCTCCATTTTACAAGTCGCTTTTTTGGGAGCCGGCCGCAAAAGCGCAGGATGGCTTCAGGCCCTGTTCTGGTTCAGGGGGGCAGGCTGAGCCTGTGGTTAATTCTTCTTCCTGATGGGAAAATAGAGTGACCTGTGCCTCTCCCAACACCAAGAGCTAGTCTCTCATTGGTTCCCCGTCTTCCCGTTCATCCTCAGGACAAATTGCAACCTGTACGGAACAGGAGGTTAAAGGTGCTGATGCTCCAAGTAGGGAGATTGCTAGTAAAGTGGCTGGAATGGCGAACCCGAGCACAAGGAGATGAGAAATGAGGTGCGTTTTAGAAACCTTTCCCCATCACACGGTGTACCATCTTCTGGGTTTCTCATGCATGTTTTCGATGTAGGAAGATGCCCTTGAACCTGGAGATTTGGGACCCATGCGATGGGTAGCACGCAGTATTACTTTAAAGGGTCTGCGTTTGCTCACCCAACCTCACCAAACCTCTCAGCCCCAAGAGTGTCCACCCTTATGTCTCATCCAGCTGTGGGTCTAGATATGGTCAATCCAGGTTGCATCACAGCCCCTGAACGAATTGTGTAAGAATTTCTCTCTCTTTCCCTGTCTTTGTTTCATGGGTTTTTAAAAGTAATTTATTTTTATAATGGGGTGTAGCTGCTTTTCACGGCTGTGTTTAGGCCGCTTTACACCCACTTGACCCACTAACAGAGAGATATCAATACATAGGTTTTAAGATTATTACTAGTCAGATATATTCTTGTGCGGTGAATCGGGCGTGTTGAGTCCAGTTCTCTGAGCAAGGAGTAGGTCTTGTCTGTTACATATTGGGTTTATGGAACGGTATCTGAGCTAATTTGAAACTCTTGTTTTATGTATCACCCCACCTCACCTTTCCCGTTAAGCAGCCATAGTGTGTTTTCTGCATGTGTGACTCTGTTCTGTTTTGTAATTCAGTTCAAGTGTAACGGTTTTTACATTCCCTCTATAAGTGACACCTTATGAGAAGTGTCCTTTTCTGTGTGACTTATTTCACTTAGAATCGTCTTACCTAAATCCACTCATCATGCTGCTACTAGCCTTATGACATTGATTTCATGGCTGAGTGATATTCCATTGTACATAAGGACCACAACTTTTTTATCCATTTTTCGCTTTCCTGGGATATTTAAGGTGGAAGGAAGTGGAGGTCCTTGTCAACAGAGCAGCCCTAAACTTTGGGGTGCTTGTGTCTTGCTGATTTTCAATTTTCCCACTTTATCCCCCCATGCGTGGAAGTGCCCTATGCTCTCTAAGCTGTGTTTTTTAGATGTTTCAGGACACACCGTACACTTCTCCAGAGTGGCTGTTGGCAATTTACATCCCGCCCATCAGTGTAGCAAGGCTCCCATTTCTCCATGGCCTGTCCTGCATTTCTGGTTTTGACACTTTTTTCAGCATGGCCCTTTTGACCGATGGGAAGCGAGACTTCTTTGGAGCGCTGATTTGCCTTTCCAGGTTGCTTGGTTGGCCAAAAAGGGCGTATGCGTTTTTTCCTGAATGTATTCAGGAAAAAACGCATACGCCCTTTTTGGCCAAGGGCATCATTGTCAACGTTTTGCCGCTTTTCATGTGCTTTAAAGGCGATTCGAATCTACCTCCTGAAATCTGTTTCCTGCAATTCTGCCTTGATTTCAAATCCTCTTCTTTGCCTTCCCTCAATATATTTGTGGACGAGAGTTATCATTTATAACTCTGCAGGTTTGTGAATTGCAGTGCCCTGAAGCTCCATTTTACAAGTCGGTTTTTTGGGAGCCGGCCGCAAAAGCGCAGGATGGCTTCAGGCCCTGTTCTGGTTCCGGGGGGCAGGCTGAGCCTGTGGTTAATTCTTCTTCCTGATGGGAAAATAGAGTGACCTGTGCCTGTCCCAACACCAAGAGCTAGTCTCTCATTGGTTCCCCGTCTTCCCGTTCATCCTCAGGACAAATTGCAACCTGTACGGAACAGGAGGTTAAAGGTGCTGATGCTCCAAGTAGGGAGATTGCTAGTAAAGTGGCTGGAATGGCGAACCCGAGCACAAGGAGATGAGAAATGAGGTGCGTTTTAGAAACCTTTCCCCATCACACGGTGTACCATCTTCTGGGTTTCTCATGCATGTTTTCGATGTAGGAAGATGCCCTTGAACCTGGAGATTTGGGACCCATGCGATGGGTAGCACGCAGTATTACTTTAAAGGGTCTGCGTTTGCTCACCCAACCTCACCAAACCTCTCAGCCCCAAGAGTGTCCACCCTTATGTCTCATCCAGCTATGGGTCTAGATATGGTCAATCCAGGTTGCATCACAGCCCCTGAACGAATTGTGTAAGAATTTCTCTCTCTTTCCCTGTCTTTGTTTCATGGGTTTTTAAAAGTAATTTATTTTTATAATGGGGTGTAGCTGCTTTTCACGGCTGTGTTTAGGCCGCTTTACACCCACTTGACCCACTAACAGAGAGATATCAATACATAGGTTTTAAGATTATTACTAGTCAGATATATTCTTGTGCGGTGAATCGGGCGTGTTGAGTCCAGTTCTCTGAGCAAGGAGTAGGTCTTGTCTGTTACATATTGGGTTTATGGAACGGTATCTGAGCTAATTTGAAACTCTTGTTTTATGTATCACCCCACCTCACCTTTCCCTTTAAGCAGCCATAGTGTGTTTTCTGCATGTGTGACTCTGTTCTGTTTTGTAATTCAGTTCAAGTGTAACGGTTTTTACATTCCCTCTATAAGTGACACCTTATGAGAAGTGTCCTTTTCTGTGTGACTTATTTCACTTAGAATCGTCTTACCTAAATCCACTCATCATGTTGCTACTAGCCTTATGACATTGATTTCATGGCTGAGTGATATTCCATTGTACATAAGGACCACAACTTTTTTATCCATTTTTCGCTTTCCTGGGATATTTAAGGTGGAAGGAAGTGGAGGTCCTTGTCAACAGAGCAGCCCTAAACTTTGGGGTGCTTGTGTCTTGCTGATTTTCAATTTTCCCACTTTATCCCCCCATGCGTGGAAGTGCCCTATGCTCTCTAAGCTGTGTTTTTTAGATGTTTCAGGACACACCGTACACTTCTCCAGAGTGGCTGTTGGCAATTTACATCCCGCCCATCAGTGTAGCAAGGCTCCCATTTCTCCATGGCCTGTCCTGCATTTCTGGTTTTGACACTTTTTTCAGCATGGCCCTTTTGACCGATGGGAAGCGAGACTTCTTTGTAGCGCTGATTTGCCTTTCCAGGTTGCTTGGTTGGCCAAAAAGGGCGTATGCGTTTTTTCCTGAATATATTCAGCAAAAAACGCATACGCCCTTTTTGGCCAAGGGCATCATTGTCAACGTTTTGCCGCTTTTCATGTGCTTTAAAGGCGATTCGAATCTACCTCCTGAAATCTGTTTCCTGCAATTCTGCCTTGATTTCAAATCCTCTTCTTTGCCTTCCCTCAATATATTTGTGGACGAGAGTTATCATTTATAACTCTGCAGGTTTGTGAATTGCAGTGCCCTGAAGCTCCATTTTACAAGTCGCTTTTTTGGGAGCCGGCCGCAAAAGCGCAGGATGGCTTCATGCCCTGTTCTGGTTCAGGGGGGCAGGCTGAGCCTGTGGTTAATTCTTCTTCCTGATGGGAAAATAGAGTGACCTGTGCCTGTCCCAACACCAAGAGCTAGTCTCTCATTGGTTCCCCATCTTCCCGTTCATCCTCAGGACAAATTGCAACCTGTACGGAACAGGAGGTTAAAGGTGCTGATGCTCCAAGTAGGGAGATTGCTAGTAAAGTGGCTGGAATGGCGAACCCGAGCACAAGGAGATGAGAAATGAGGTGCGTTTTAGAAACCTTTCCCCATCACACGGTGTACCATCTTCTGGGTTTCTCATGCATGTTTTCGATGTAGGAAGATGCCCTTGAACCTGGAGATTTGGGACCCATGCGATGGGTAGCACGCAGTATTACTTTAAAGGGTCTGCGTTTGCTCACCCAACCTCACCAAACCTCTCAGCCCCAAGAGTGTCCACCCTTATGTCTCATCCAGCTGTGGGTCTAGATATGGTCAATCCAGGTTGCATCACAGCCCCTGAACGAATTGTGTAAGAATTTCTCTCTCTTTCCCTGTCTTTGTTTCATGGGTTTTTAAAAGTAATTTATTTTTATAATGGGGTTTAGCTGCTTTTCACGGCTGTGTTTAGGCCGCTTTACACCCACTTGACCCACTAACAGAGAGATATCAATACATAGGTTTTAAGATTATTACTAGTCAGATATATTCTTGTGCGGTGAATCGGGCGTGTTGAGTCCAGTTCTCTGAGCAAGGAGTAGGTCTTGTCTATTCCATATTGGGTTTATGGAACGGTATCTGAGCTAATTTGAAACTCTTGTTTTATGTATCACCCCACCTCACCTTTCCCGTTAAGCAGCCATAGTGTGTTTTCTGCATGTGTGACTCTGTTCTGTTTTGTAATTCAGTTCAAGTGTAACAGTTTTTACATTCCCTCTATAAGTGACACCTTATGAGAAGTGTCCTTTTCTGTGTGACTTATTTCACTTAGAATCGTCTTACCTAAATCCACTCATCATGCTGCTACTAGCCTTATGACATTGATTTCATGGCTGAGTGATATTCCATTGTACATAAGGACCACAACTTTTTTATCCATTTTTCGCTTTCCTGGGATATTTAAGGTGGAAGGAAGTGGAGGTCCTTGTCAACAGAGCAGCCCTAAACTTTGGGGTGCTTGTGTCTTGCTGATTTTCAATTTTCCCACTTTATCCCCCCATGCGTGGAAGTGCCCTATGCTCTCTAAGCTGTGTTTTTTAGATGTTTCAGGACACACCGTACACTTCTCCAGAGTGGCTGTTGGCAATTTACATCCCGCCCATCAGTGTAGCAAGGCTCCCATTTCTCCATGGCCTGTCCTGCATTTCTGGTTTTGACACCTTTTTCAGCATGTCCCTTTTGACCGATGGGAAGCGAGACTTCTTTGTAGCGCTGATTTGCCTTTCCAGGTTGCTTGGTTGGCCAAAAAGGGCGTATGCGTTTTTTCCTGAATATATTCAGGAAAAAACGCATACGCCCTTTTTGGCCAAGGGCATCATTGTCAACGTTTTGCCGCTTTTCATGTGCTTTAAAGGCGATTCGAATCTACCTCCTGAAATCTGTTTCCTGCAATTCTGCCTTGATTTCAAATCCTCTTCTTTGCCTTCCCTCAATATATTTGTGGACGAGAGTTATCATTTATAACTCTGCAGGTTTGTGAATTGCAGTGCCCTGAAGCTCCATTTTACAAGTCGCTTTTTTGGGAGCCGGCCGCAAAAGCGCAGGATGGCTTCAGGCCCTGTTCTGGTTCAGGGGGGCAGGCTGAGCCTGTGGTTAATTCTTCTTCCTGATGGGAAAATAGAGTGACCTGTGCCTCTCCCAACACCAAGAGCTAGTCTCTCATTGGTTCCCCATCTTCCCGTTCATCCTCAGGACAAATTGCAACCTGTACGGAACAGGAGGTTAAAGGTGCTGATGCTCCAAGTAGGGAGATTGCTAGTAAAGTGGCTGGAATGGCGAACCCGAGCACAAGGAGATGAGAAATGAGGTGCGTTTTAGAAACCTTTCCCCATCACACGGTGTACCATCTTCTGGGTTTCTCATGCATGTTTTCGATGTAGGAAGATGCCCTTGAACCTGGAAATTTGGGACCCATGCGATGGGTAGCACGCAGTATTACTTTAAAGGGTCTGCGTTTGCTCACCCAACCTCACCAAACCTCTCAGCCCCAAGAGTGTCCACCCTTATGTCTCATCCAGCTGTGGGTCTAGATATGGTCAATCCAGGTTGCATCACAGCCCCTGAACGAATTGTGTAAGAATTTCTCTCTCTTTCCCTGTCTTTGTTTCATGGGTTTTTAAAAGTAATTTATTTTTATAATGGGGTTTAGCTGCTTTTCACGGCTGTGTTTAGGCCGCTTTACACCCACTTGACCCACTAACAGAGAGATATCAATACATAGGTTTTAAGATTATTACTAGTCAGATATATTCTTGTGCGGTGAATCGGGCGTGTTGAGTCCAGTTCTCTGAGCAAGGAGTAGGTCTTGTCTATTCCATATTGGGTTTATGGAACGGTATCTGAGCTAATTTGAAACTCTTGTTTTATGTATCACCCCACCTCACCTTTCCCGTTAAGCAGCCATAGTGTGTTTTCTGCATGTGTGACTCTGTTCTGTTTTGTAATTCAGTTCAAGTGTAACAGTTTTTACATTCCCTCTATAAGTGACACCTTATGAGAAGTGTCCTTTTCTGTGTGACTTATTTCACTTAGAATCGTCTTACCTAAATCCACTCATCATGCTGCTACTAGCCTTATGACATTGATTTCATGGCTGAGTGATATTCCATTGTACATAAGGACCACAACTTTTTTATCCATTTTTCGCTTTCCTGGGATATTTAAGGTGGAAGGAAGTGGAGGTCCTTGTCAACAGAGCAGCCCTAAACTTTGGGGTGCTTGTGTCTTGCTGATTTTCAATTTTCCCACTTTATCCCCCCATGCGTGGAAGTGCCCTATGCTCTCTAAGCTGTGTTTTTTAGATGTTTCAGGACACACCGTACACTTCTCCAGAGTGGCTGTTGGCAATTTACATCCCGCCCATCAGTGTAGCAAGGCTCCCATTTCTCCATGGCCTGTCCTGCATTTCTGGTTTTGACACCTTTTTCAGCATGTCCCTTTTGACCGATGGGAAGCGAGACTTCTTTGTAGCGCTGATTTGCCTTTCCAGGTTGCTTGGTTGGCCAAAAAGGGCGTATGCGTTTTTTCCTGAATATATTCAGGAAAAAACGCATACGCCCTTTTTGGCCAAGGGCATCATTGTCAACGTTTTGCCGCTTTTCATGTGCTTTAAAGGCGATTCGAATCTACCTCCTGAAATCTGTTTCCTGCAATTCTGCCTTGATTTCAAATCCTCTTCTTTGCCTTCCCTCAATATATTTGTGGACGAGAGTTATCATTTATAACTCTGCAGGTTTGTGAATTGCAGTGCCCTGAAGCTCCATTTTACAAGTCGCTTTTTTGGGAGCCGGCCGCAAAAGCGCAGGATGGCTTCAGGCCCTGTTCTGGTTCAGGGGGGCAGGCTGAGCCTGTGGTTAATTCTTCTTCCTGATGGGAAAATAGAGTGACCTGTGCCTCTCCCAACACCAAGAGCTAGTCTCTCATTGGTTCCCCATCTTCCCGTTCATCCTCAGGACAAATTGCAACCTGTACGGAACAGGAGGTTAAAGGTGCTGATGCTCCAAGTAGGGAGATTGCTAGTAAAGTGGCTGGAATGGCGAACCCGAGCACAAGGAGATGAGAAATGAGGTGCGTTTTAGAAACCTTTCCCCATCACACGGTGTACCATCTTCTGGGTTTCTCATGCATGTTTTCGATGTAGGAAGATGCCCTTGAACCTGGAGATTTGGGACCCATGCGATGGGTAGCACGCAGTATTACTTTAAAGGGTCTGCGTTTGCTCACCCAACCTCACCAAACCTCTCAGCCCCAAGAGTGTCCACCCTTATGTCTCATCCAGCTGTGGGTCTAGATATGGTCAATCCAGGTTGCATCACAGCCCCTGAACGAATTGTGTAAGAATTTCTCTCTCTTTCCCTGTCTTTGTTTCATGGGTTTTTAAAAGTAATTTATTTTTATAATGGGGTGTAGCTGCTTTTCACGGCTGTGTTTAGGCCGCTTTACACCCACTTGACCCACTAACAGAGAGATATCAATACATAGGTTTTAAGATTATTACTAGTCAGATATATTCTTGTGCGGTGAATCGGGCGTGTTGAGTCCAGTTCTCTGAGCAAGGAGTAGGTCTTGTCTGTTACATATTGGGTTTATGGAACGGTATCTGAGCTAATTTGAAACTCTTGTTTTATGTATCACCCCACCTCACCTTTCCCTTTAAGCAGCCATAGTGTGTTTTCTGCATGTGTGACTCTGTTCTGTTTTGTAATTCAGTTCAAGTGTAACGGTTTTTACATTCCCTCTATAAGTGACACCTTATGAGAAGTGTCCTTTTCTGTGTGACTTATTTCACTTAGAATCGTCTTACCTAAATCCACTCATCATGCTGCTACTAGCCTTATGACATTGATTTCATGGCTGAGTGATATTCCATTGTACATAAGGACCACAACTTTTTTATCCATTTTTCGCTTTCCTGGGATATTTAAGGTGGAAGGAAGTGGAGGTCCTTGTCAACAGAGCAGCCCTAAACTTTGGGGTGCTTGTGTCTTGCTGATTTTCAATTTTCCCACTTTATCCCCCCAGGCGTGGAAGTGCCCTATGCTCTCTAAGCTGTGTTTTTTAGATGTTTCAGGACACACCGTACACTTCTCCAGAGTGGCTGTTGGCAATTTACATCCCGCCCATCAGTGTAGCAAGGCTCCCATTTCTCCATGGCCTGTCCTGCATTTCTGGTTTTGACACTTTTTTCAGCATGGCCCTTTTGACCGATGGGAAGCGAGACTTCTTTGTAGCGCTGATTTGCCTTTCCAGGTTGCTTGGTTGGCCAAAAAGGGCGTATGCGTTTTTTCCTGAATATATTCAGGAAAAAACGCATACGCCCTTTTTGGCCAAGGGCATCATTCTCAACGTTTTGCCGCTTTTCATGTGCTTTAAAGGCGATTCGAATCTACCTCCTGAAATCTGTTTCCTGCAATTCTGCCTTGATTTCAAATCCTCTTCTTTGCCTTCCCTCAATATATTTGTGGACGAGAGTTATCATTTATAACTCTGCAGGTTTGTGAATTGCAGTGCCCTGAAGCTCCATTTTACAGGTCGCTTTTTTGGGAGCCGGCCGCAAAAGCGCAGGATGGCTTCAGGCCCTGTTCTGGTTCAGGGGGGCAGGCTGAGCCTGTGGTTAATTCTTCTTCCTGATGGGAAAATAGAGTGACCTGTGCCTGTCCCAACACCAAGAGCTAGTCTCTCATTGGTTCCCCGTCTTCCCGTTCATCCTCAGGACAAATTGCAACCTGTACGGAACAGGAGGTTAAAGGTGCTGATGCTCCAAGTAGGGAGATTGCTAGTAAAGTGGCTGGAATGGCGAACCCGAGCACAAGGAGATGAGAAATGAGGTGCGTTTTAGAAACCTTTCCCCATCACACGGTGTACCATCTTCTGGGTTTCTCATGCATGTTTTCGATGTAGGAAGATGCCCTTGAACCTGGAGATTTGGGACCCATGCGATGGGTAGCACGCAGTATTACTTTAAAGGGTCTGCGTTTGCTCACCCAACCTCACCAAACCTCTCAGCCCCAAGAGTGTCCACCCTTATGTCTCATCCAGCTGTGGGTCTAGATATGGTCAATCCAGGTTGCATCACAGCCCCTGAACGAATTGTGTAAGAATTTCTCTCTCTTTCCCTGTCTTTGTTTCATGGGTTTTTAAAAGTAATTTATTTTTATAATGGGGTGTAGCTGCTTTTCACGGCTGTGTTTAGGCCGCTTTACACCCACTTGACCCACTAACAGAGAGATATCAATACATAGGTTTTAAGATTATTACTAGTCAGATATATTCTTGTGCGGTGAATCGGGCGTGTTGAGTCCAGTTCTCTGAGCAAGGAGTAGGTCTTGTCTGTTACATATTGGGTTTATGGAACGGTATCTGAGCTAATTTGAAACTCTTGTTTTATGTATCACCCCACCTCACCTTTCCCTTTAAGCAGCCATAGTGTGTTTTCTGCATGTGTGACTCTGTTCTGTTTTGTAATTCAGTTCAAGTGTAACGGTTTTTACATTCCCTCTATAAGTGACACCTTATGAGAAGTGTCCTTTTCTGTGTGACTTATTTCACTTAGAATCGTCTTACCTAAATCCACTCATCATGTTGCTACTAGCCTTATGACATTGATTTCATGGCTGAGTGATATTCCATTGTACATAAGGACCACAACTTTTTTATCCATTTTTCGCTTTCCTGGGATATTTAAGGTGGAAGGAAGTGGAGGTCCTTGTCAACAGAGCAGCCCTAAACTTTGGGGTGCTTGTGTCTTGCTGATTTTCAATTTTCCCACTTTATCCCCCCATGCGTGGAAGTGCCCTATGCTCTCTAAGCTGTGTTTTTTAGATGTTTCAGGACACACCGTACACTTCTCCAGAGTGGCTGTTGGCAATTTACATCCCGCCCATCAGTGTAGCAAGGCTCCCATTTCTCCATGGCCTGTCCTGCATTTCTGGTTTTGACACTTTTTTCAGCATGGCCCTTTTGACCGATGGGAAGCGAGACTTCTTTGTAGCGCTGATTTGCCTTTCCAGGTTGCTTGGTTGGCCAAAAAGGGCGTATGCGTTTTTTCCTGAATATATTCAGGAAAAAACGCATACGCCCTTTTTGGCCAAGGGCATCATTGTCAACGTTTTGCCGCTTTTCATGTGCTTTAAAGGCGATTCGAATCTACCTCCTGAAATCTGTTTCCTGCAATTCTGCCTTGATTTCAAATCCTCTTCTTTGCCTTCCCTCAATATATTTGTGGACGAGAGTTATCATTTATAACTCTGCAGGTTTGTGAATTGCAGTGCCCTGAAGCTCCATTTTACAAGTCGCTTTTTTGGGAGCCGGCCGCAAAAGCGCAGGATGGCTTCAGGCCCTGTTCTGGTTCAGGGGGGCAGGCTGAGCCTGTGGTTAATTCTTCTTCCTGATGGGAAAATAGAGTGACCTGTGCCTCTCCCAACACCAAGAGCTAGTCTCTCATTGGTTCCCCGTCTTCCCGTTCATCCTCAGGACAAATTGCAACCTGTACGGAACAGGAGGTTAAAGGTGCTGATGCTCCAAGTAGGGAGATTGCTAGTAAAGTGGCTGGAATGGCGAACCCGAGCACAAGGAGATGAGAAATGAGGTGCGTTTTAGAAACCTTTCCCCATCACACGGTGTACCATCTTCTGGGTTTCTCATGCATGTTTTCGATGTAGGAAGATGCCCTTGAACCTGGAGATTTGGGACCCATGCGATGGGTAGCACGCAGTATTACTTTAAAGGGTCTGCGTTTGCTCACCCAACCTCACCAAACCTCTCAGCCCCAAGAGTGTCCACCCTTATGTCTCATCCAGCTGTGGGTCTAGATATGGTCAATCCAGGTTGCATCACAGCCCCTGAACGAATTGTGTAAGAATTTCTCTCTCTTTCCCTGTCTTTGTTTCATGGGTTTTTAAAAGTAATTTATTTTTATAATGGGGTGTAGCTGCTTTTCACGGCTGTGTTTAGGCCGCTTTACACCCACTTGACCCACTAACAGAGAGATATCAATACATAGGTTTTAAGATTATTACTAGTCAGATATATTCTTGTGCGGTGAATCGGGCGTGTTGAGTCCAGTTCTCTGAGCAAGGAGTAGGTCTTGTCTGTTACATATTGGGTTTATGGAACGGTATCTGAGCTAATTTGAAACTCTTGTTTTATGTATCACCCCACCTCACCTTTCCCGTTAAGCAGCCATAGTGTGTTTTCTGCATGTGTGACTCTGTTCTGTTTTGTAATTCAGTTCAAGTGTAACGGTTTTTACATTCCCTCTATAAGTGACACCTTATGAGAAGTGTCCTTTTCTGTGTGACTTATTTCACTTAGAATCGTCTTACCTAAATCCACTCATCATGCTGCTACTAGCCTTATGACATTGATTTCATGGCTGAGTGATATTCCATTGTACATAAGGACCACAACTTTTTTATCCATTTTTCGCTTTCCTGGGATATTTAAGGTGGAAGGAAGTCTAGGTCCTTGTCAACAGAGCAGCCCTAAACTTTGGGGTGCTTGTGTCTTGCTGATTTTCAATTTTCCCACTTTATCCCCCCATGCGTGGAAGTGCCCTATGCTCTCTAAGCTGTGTTTTTTAGATGTTTCAGGACACACCGTACACTTCTCCAGAGTGGCTGTTGGCAATTTACATCCCGCCCATCAGTGTAGCAAGGCTCCCATTTCTCCATGGCCTGTACTGCATTTCTGGTTTTGACACTTTTTTCAGCATGGCCCTTTTGACCGATGGGAAGCGAGACTTCTTTGGAGCGCTGATTTGCCTTTCCAGGTTGCTTGGTTGGCCAAAAAGGGCGTATGCGTTTTTTCCTGAATGTATTCAGGAAAAAACGCATACGCCCTTTTTGGCCAAGGGCATCATTGTCAACGTTTTGCCGCTTTTCATGTGCTTTAAAGGCGATTCGAACCTACCTCCTGAAATCTGTTTCCTGCAATTCTGCCTTGATTTCAAATCCTCTTCTTTGCCTTCCCTCAATATATTTGTGGACGAGAGTTATCATTTATAACTCTGCAGGTTTGTGAATTGCAGTGCCCTGAAGCTCCATTTTACAAGTCGGTTTTTTGGGAGCCGGCCGCAAAAGCGCAGGATGGCTTCAGGCCCTGTTCTGGTTCAGGGGGGCAGGCTGAGCCTGTGGTTAATTCTTCTTCCTGATGGGAAAATAGAGTGACCTGTGCCTGTCCCAACACCAAGAGCTAGTCTCTCATTGGTTCCCCGTCTTCCCGTTCATCCTCAGGACAAATTGCAACCTGTACGGAACAGGAGGTTAAAGGTGCTGATGCTCCAAGTAGGGAGATTGCTAGTAAAGTGGCTGGAATGGCGAACCCGAGCACAAGGAGATGAGAAATGAGGTGCGTTTTAGAAACCTTTCCCCATCACACGGTGTACCATCTTCTGGGTTTCTCATGCATGTTTTCGATGTAGGAAGATGCCCTTGAACCTGGAGATTTGGGACCCATGCGATGGGTAGCACGCAGTATTACTTTAAAGGGTCTGCGTTTGCTCACCCAACCTCACCAAACCTCTCAGCCCCAAGAGTGTCCACCCTTATGTCTCATCCAGCTATGGGTCTAGATATGGTCAATCCAGGTTGCATCACAGCCCCTGAACGAATTGTGTAAGAATTTCTCTCTCTTTCCCTGTCTTTGTTTCATGGGTTTTTAAAAGTAATTTATTTTTATAATGGGGTGTAGCTGCTTTTCACGGCTGTGTTTAGGCCGCTTTACACCCACTTGACCCACTAACAGAGAGATATCAATACATAGGTTTTAAGATTATTACTAGTCAGATATATTCTTGTGCGGTGAATCGGGCGTGTTGAGTCCAGTTCTCTGAGCAAGGAGTAGGTCTTGTCTGTTACATATTGGGTTTATGGAACGGTATCTGAGCTAATTTGAAACTCTTGTTTTATGTATCACCCCACCTCACCTTTCCCTTTAAGCAGCCATAGTGTGTTTTCTGCATGTGTGACTCTGTTCTGTTTTGTAATTCAGTTCAAGTGTAACGGTTTTTACATTCCCTCTATAAGTGACACCTTATGAGAAGTGTCCTTTTCTGTGTGACTTATTTCACTTAGAATCGTCTTACCTAAATCCACTCATCATGTTGCTACTAGCCTTATGACATTGATTTCATGGCTGAGTGATATTCCATTGTACATAAGGACCACAACTTTTTTATCCATTTTTCGCTTTCCTGGGATATTTAAGGTGGAAGGAAGTGGAGGTCCTTGTCAACAGAGCAGCCCTAAACTTTGGGGTGCTTGTGTCTTGCTGATTTTCAATTTTCCCACTTTATCCCCCCAGGCGTGGAAGTGCCCTATGCTCTCTAAGCTGTGTTTTTTAGATGTTTCAGGACACACCGTACACTTCTCCAGAGTGGCTGTTGGCAATTTACATCCCGCCCATCAGTGTAGCAAGGCTCCCATTTCTCCATGGCCTGTCCTGCATTTCTGGTTTTGACACTTTTTTCAGCATGGCCCTTTTGACCGATGGGAAGCGAGACTTCTTTGGAGCGCTGATTTGCCTTTCCAGGTTGCTTGGTTGGCCAAAAAGGGCGTATGCGTTTTTTCCTGAATATATTCAGGAAAAAACGCATACGCCCTTTTTGGCCAAGGGCATCATTGTCAACGTTTTGCCGCTTTTCATGTGCTTTAAAGGCGATTCGAATCTACCTCCTGAAATCTGTTTCCTGCAATTCTGCCTTGATTTCAAATCCTCTTCTTTGCCTTCCCTCAATATATTTGTGGACGAGAGTTATCATTTATAACTCTGCAGGTTTGTGAATTGCAGTGCCCTGAAGCTCCATTTTACAAGTCGCTTTTTTGGGAGCCGGCCGCAAAAGCGCAGGATGGCTTCAGGCCCTGTTCTGGTTCAGGGGGGCAGGCTGAGCCTGTGGTTAATTCTTCTTCCTGATGGGAAAATAGAGTGACCTGTGCCTCTCCCAACACCAAGAGCTAGTCTCTCATTGGTTCCCCGTCTTCCCGTTCATCCTCAGGACAAATTGCAACCTGTACGGAACAGGAGGTTAAAGGTGCTGATGCTCCAAGTAGGGAGATTGCTAGTAAAGTGGCTGGAATGGCGAACCCGAGCACAAGGAGATGAGAAATGAGGTGCGTTTTAGAAACCTTTCCCCATCACACGGTGTACCATCTTCTGGGTTTCTCATGCATGTTTTCGATGTAGGAAGATGCCCTTGAACCTGGAGATTTGGGACCCATGCGATGGGTAGCACGCAGTATTACTTTAAAGGGTCTGCGTTTGCTCACCCAACCTCACCAAACCTCTCAGCCCCAAGAGTGTCCACCCTTATGTCTCATCCAGCTGTGGGTCTAGATATGGTCAATCCAGGTTGCATCACAGCCCCTGAACGAATTGTGTAAGAATTTCTCTCTCTTTCCCTGTCTTTGTTTCATGGGTTTTTAAAAGTAATTTATTTTTATAATGGGGTGTAGCTGCTTTTCACGGCTGTGTTTAGGCCGCTTTACACCCACTTGACCCACTAACAGAGAGATATCAATACATAGGTTTTAAGATTATTACTAGTCAGATATATTCTTGTGCGGTGAATCGGGCGTGTTGAGTCCAGTTCTCTGAGCAAGGAGTAGGTCTTGTCTGTTACATATTGGGTTTATGGAACGGTATCTGAGCTAATTTGAAACTCTTGTTTTATGTATCACCCCACCTCACCTTTCCCGTTAAGCAGCCATAGTGTGTTTTCTGCATGTGTGACTCTGTTCTGTTTTGTAATTCAGTTCAAGTGTAACGGTTTTTACATTCCCTCTATAAGTGACACCTTATGAGAAGTGTCCTTTTCTGTGTGACTTATTTCACTTAGAATCGTCTTACCTAAATCCACTCATCATGCTGCTACTAGCCTTATGACATTGATTTCATGGCTGAGTGATATTCCATTGTACATAAGGACCACAACTTTTTTATCCATTTTTCGCTTTCCTGGGATATTTAAGGTGGAAGGAAGTGGAGGTCCTTGTCAACAGAGCAGCCCTAAACTTTGGGGTGCTTGTGTCTTGCTGATTTTCAATTTTCCCACTTTATCCCCCCATGCGTGGAAGTGCCCTATGCTCTCTAAGCTGTGTTTTTTAGATGTTTCAGGACACACCGTACACTTCTCCAGAGTGGCTGTTGGCAATTTACATCCCGCCCATCAGTGTAGCAAGGCTCCCATTTCTCCATGGCCTGTACTGCATTTCTGGTTTTGACACTTTTTTCAGCATGGCCCTTTTGACCGATGGGAAGCGAGACTTCTTTGGAGCGCTGATTTGCCTTTCCAGGTTGCTTGGTTGGCCAAAAAGGGCGTATGCGTTTTTTCCTGAATGTATTCAGGAAAAAACGCATACGCCCTTTTTGGCCAAGGGCATCATTCTCAACGTTTTGCCGCTTTTCATGTGCTTTAAAGGCGATTCGAATCTACCTCCTGAAATCTGTTTCCTGCAATTCTGCCTTGATTTCAAATCCTCTTCTTTGCCTTCCCTCAATATATTTGTGGACGAGAGTTATCATTTATAACTCTGCAGGTTTGTGAATTGCAGTGCCCTGAAGCTCCATTTTACAAGTCGGTTTTTTGGGAGCCGGCCGCAAAAGCGCAGGATGGCTTCAGGCCCTGTTCTGGTTCAGGGGGGCAGGCTGAGCCTGTGGTTAATTCTTCTTCCTGATGGGAAAATAGAGTGACCTGTGCCTGTCCCAACACCAAGAGCTAGTCTCTCATTGGTTCCCCGTCTTCCCGTTCATCCTCAGGACAAATTGCAACCTGTACGGAACAGGAGGTTAAAGGTGCTGATGCTCCAAGTAGGGAGATTGCTAGTAAAGTGGCTGGAATGGCGAACCCGAGCACAAGGAGATGAGAAATGAGGTGCGTTTTAGAAACCTTTCCCCATCACACGGTGTACCATCTTCTGGGTTTCTCATGCATGTTTTCGATGTAGGAAGATGCCCTTGAACCTGGAGATTTGGGACCCATGCGATGGGTAGCACGCAGTATTACTTTAAAGGGTCTGCGTTTGCTCACCCAACCTCACCAAACCTCTCAGCCCCAAGAGTGTCCACCCTTATGTCTCATCCAGCTGTGGGTCTAGATATGGTCAATCCAGGTTGCATCACAGCCCCTGAACGAATTGTGTAAGAATTTCTCTCTCTTTCCCTGTCTTTGTTTCATGGGTTTTTAAAAGTAATTTATTTTTATAATGGGGTGTAGCTGCTTTTCACGGCTGTGTTTAGGCCGCTTTACACCCACTTGACCCACTAACAGAGAGATATCAATACATAGGTTTTAAGATTATTACTAGTCAGATATATTCTTGTGCGGTGAATCGGGCGTGTTGAGTCCAGTTCTCTGAGCAAGGAGTAGGTCTTGTCTGTTACATATTGGGTTTATGGAACGGTATCTGAGCTAATTTGAAACTCTTGTTTTATGTATCACCCCACCTCACCTTTCCCGTTAAGCAGCCATAGTGTGTTTTCTGCATGTGTGACTCTGTTCTGTTTTGTAATTCAGTTCAAGTGTAACGGTTTTTACATTCCCTCTATAAGTGACACCTTATGAGAAGTGTCCTTTTCTGTGTGACTTATTTCACTTAGAATCGTCTTACCTAAATCCACTCATCATGCTGCTACTAGCCTTATGACATTGATTTCATGGCTGAGTGATATTCCATTGTACATAAGGACCACAACTTTTTTATCCATTTTTCGCTTTCCTGGGATATTTAAGGTGGAAGGAAGTGGAGGTCCTTGTCAACAGAGCAGCCCTAAACTTTGGGGTGCTTGTGTCTTGCTGATTTTCAATTTTCCCACTTTATCCCCCCATGCGTGGAAGTGCCCTATGCTCTCTAAGCTGTGTTTTTTAGATGTTTCAGGACACACCGTACACTTCTCCAGAGTGGCTGTTGGCAATTTACATCCCGCCCATCAGTGTAGCAAGGCTCCCATTTCTCCATGGCCTGTACTGCATTTCTGGTTTTGACACTTTTTTCAGCATGGCCCTTTTGACCGATGGGAAGCGAGACTTCTTTGGAGCGCTGATTTGCCTTTCCAGGTTGCTTGGTTGGCCAAAAAGGGCGTATGCGTTTTTTCCTGAATGTATTCAGGAAAAAACGCATACGCCCTTTTTGGCCAAGGGCATCATTGTCAACGTTTTGCCGCTTTTCATGTGCTTTAAAGGCGATTCGAACCTACCTCCTGAAATCTGTTTCCTGCAATTCTGCCTTGATTTCAAATCCTCTTCTTTGCCTTCCCTCAATATATTTGTGGACGAGAGTTATCATTTATAACTCTGCAGGTTTGTGAATTGCAGTGCCCTGAAGCTCCATTTTACAAGTCGGTTTTTTGGGAGCCGGCCGCAAAAGCGCAGGATGGCTTCAGGCCCTGTTCTGGTTCAGGGGGGCAGGCTGAGCCTGTGGTTAATTCTTCTTCCTGATGGGAAAATAGAGTGACCTGTGCCTGTCCCAACACCAAGAGCTAGTCTCTCATTGGTTCCCCGTCTTCCCGTTCATCCTCAGGACAAATTGCAACCTGTACGGAACAGGAGGTTAAAGGTGCTGATGCTCCAAGTAGGGAGATTGCTAGTAAAGTGGCTGGAATGGCGAACCCGAGCACAAGGAGATGAGAAATGAGGTGCGTTTTAGAAACCTTTCCCCATCACACGGTGTACCATCTTCTGGGTTTCTCATGCATGTTTTCGATGTAGGAAGATGCCCTTGAACCTGGAGATTTGGGACCCATGCGATGGGTAGCACGCAGTATTACTTTAAAGGGTCTGCGTTTGCTCACCCAACCTCACCAAACCTCTCAGCCCCAAGAGTGTCCACCCTTATGTCTCATCCAGCTATGGGTCTAGATATGGTCAATCCAGGTTGCATCACAGCCCCTGAACGAATTGTGTAAGAATTTCTCTCTCTTTCCCTGTCTTTGTTTCATGGGTTTTTAAAAGTAATTTATTTTTATAATGGGGTGTAGCTGCTTTTCACGGCTGTGTTTAGGCCGCTTTACACCCACTTGACCCACTAACAGAGAGATATCAATACATAGGTTTTAAGATTATTACTAGTCAGATATATTCTTGTGCGGTGAATCGGGCGTGTTGAGTCCAGTTCTCTGAGCAAGGAGAAGGTCTTGTCTGTTACATATTGGGTTTATGGAATGGTATCTGAGCTAATTTGAAACTCTTGTTTTATGTATCACCCCACCTCACCTTTCCCTTTAAGCAGCCATAGTGTGTTTTCTGCATGTGTGACTCTGTTCTGTTTTGTAATTCAGTTCAAGTGTAACGGTTTTTACATTCCCTCTATAAGTGACACCTTATGAGAAGTGTCCTTTTCTGTGTGACTTATTTCACTTAGAATCGTCTTACCTAAATCCACTCATCATGTTGCTACTAGCCTTATGACATTGATTTCATGGCTGAGTGATATTCCATTGTACATAAGGACCACAACTTTTTTATCCATTTTTCGCTTTCCTGGGATATTTAAGGTGGAAGGAAGTGGAGGTCCTTGTCAACAGAGCAGCCCTAAACTTTGGGGTGCTTGTGTCTTGCTGATTTTCAATTTTCCCACTTTATCCCCCCATGCGTGGAAGTGCCCTATGCTCTCTAAGCTGTGTTTTTTAGATGTTTCAGGACACACCGTACACTTCTCCAGAGTGGCTGTTGGCAATTTACATCCCGCCCATCAGTGTAGCAAGGCTCCCATTTCTCCATGGCCTGTCCTGCATTTCTGGTTTTGACACTTTTTTCAGCATGGCCCTTTTGACCGATGGGAAGCGAGACTTCTTTGTAGCGCTGATTTGCCTTTCCAGGTTGCTTGGTTGGCCAAAAAGGGCGTATGCGTTTTTTCCTGAATATATTCAGGAAAAAACGCATACGCCCTTTTTGGCCAAGGGCATCATTGTCAACGTTTTGCCGCTTTTCATGTGCTTTAAAGGCGATTCGAATCTACCTCTTGAAATCTGTTTCCTGCAATTCTGCCTTGATTTCAAATCCTCTTCTTTGCCTTCCCTCAATATATTTGTGGACGAGAGTTATCATTTATAACTCTGCAGGTTTGTGAATTGCAGTGCCCTGAAGCTCCATTTTACAAGTCGCTTTTTTGGGAGCCGGCCGCAAAAGCGCAGGATGGCTTCAGGCCCTGTTCTGGTTCAGGGGGGCAGGCTGAGCCTGTGGTTAATTCTTCTTCCTGATGGGAAAATAGAGTGACCTGTGCCTCTCCCAACACCAAGAGCTAGTCTCTCATTGGTTCCCCGTCTTCCCGTTCATCCTCAGGACAAATTGCAACCTGTACGGAACAGGAGGTTAAAGGTGCTGATGCTCCAAGTAGGGAGATTGCTAGTAAAGTGGCTGGAATGGCGAACCCGAGCACAAGGAGATGAGAAATGAGGTGCGTTTTAGAAACCTTTCCCCATCACACGGTGTACCATCTTCTGGGTTTCTCATGCATGTTTTCGATGTAGGAAGATGCCCTTGAACCTGGAGATTTGGGACCCATGCGATGGGTAGCACGCAGTATTACTTTAAAGGGTCTGCGTTTGCTCACCCAACCTCACCAAACCTCTCAGCCCCAAGAGTGTCCACCCTTATGTCTCATCCAGCTGTGGGTCTAGATATGGTCAATCCAGGTTGCATCACAGCCCCTGAACGAATTGTGTAAGAATTTCTCTCTCTTTCCCTGTCTTTGTTTCATGGGTTTTTAAAAGTAATTTATTTTTATAATGGGGTGTAGCTGCTTTTCACGGCTGTGTTTAGGCCGCTTTACACCCACTTGACCCACTAACAGAGAGATATCAATACATAGGTTTTAAGATTATTACTAGTCAGATATATTCTTGTGCGGTGAATCGGGCGTGTTGAGTCCAGTTCTCTGAGCAAGGAGTAGGTCTTGTCTGTTACATATTGGGTTTATGGAACGGTATCTGAGCTAATTTGAAACTCTTGTTTTATGTATCACCCCACCTCACCTTTCCCTTTAAGCAGCCATAGTGTGTTTTCTGCATGTGTGACTCTGTTCTGTTTTGTAATTCAGTTCAAGTGTAACGGTTTTTACATTCCCTCTATAAGTGACACCTTATGAGAAGTGTCCTTTTCTGTGTGACTTATTTCACTTAGAATCGTCTTACCTAAATCCACTCATCATGCTGCTCCTAGCCTTATGACATTGATTTCATGGCTGAGTGATATTCCATTGTACATAAGGACCACAACTTTTTTATCCATTTTTCGCTTTCCTGGGATATTTAAGGTGGAAGGAAGTGGAGGTCCTTGTCAACAGAGCAGCCCTAAACTTTGGGGTGCTTGTGTCTTGCTGATTTTCAATTTTCCCACTTTATCCCCCCATGCGTGGAAGTGCCCTATGCTCTCTAAGCTGTGTTTTTTAGATGTTTCAGGACACACCGTACACTTCTCCAGAGTGGCTGTTGGCAATTTACATCCCGCCCATCAGTGTAGCAAGGCTCCCATTTCTCCATGGCCTGTCCTGCATTTCTGGTTTTGACACTTTTTTCAGCATGGCCCTTTTGACCGATGGGAAGCGAGACTTCTTTGTAGCGCTGATTTGCCTTTCCAGGTTGCTTGGTTGGCCAAAAAGGGCGTATGCGTTTTTTCCTGAATATATTCAGGAAAAAACGCATACGCCCTTTTTGGCCAAGGGCATCATTGTCAACGTTTTGCCGCTTTTCATGTGCTTTAAAGGCGATTCGAATCTACCTCCTGAAATCTGTTTCCTGCAATTCTGCCTTGATTTCAAATCCTCTTCTTTGCCTTCCCTCAATATATTTGTGGACGAGAGTTATCATTTATAACTCTGCAGGTTTGTGAATTGCAGTGCCCTGAAGCTCCATTTTACAGGTCGCTTTTTTGGGAGCAGGCCGCAAAAGCGCAGGATGGCTTCAGGCCCTGTTCTGGTTCAGGGGGGCAGGCTGAGCCTGTGGTTAATTCTTCTTCCTGATGGGAAAATAGAGTGACCTGTGCCTCTCCCAACACCAAGAGCTAGTCTCTCATTGGTTCCCCGTCTTCCCGTTCATCCTCAGGACAAATTGCAACCTGTACGGAACAGGAGGTTAAAGGTGCTGATGCTCCAAGTAGGGAGATTGCTAGTAAAGTGGCTGGAATGGCGAACCCGAGCACAAGGAGATGAGAAATGAGGTGCGTTTTAGAAACCTTTCCCCATCACACGGTGTACCATCTTCTGGGTTTCTCATGCATGTTTTCGATGTAGGAAGATGCCCTTGAACCTGGAGATTTGGGACCCATGCGATGGGTAGCACGCAGTATTACTTTAAAGGGTCTGCGTTTGCTCACCCAACCTCACCAAACCTCTCAGCCCCAAGAGTGTCCACCCTTATGTCTCATCCAGCTGTGGGTCTAGATATGGTCAATCCAGGTTGCATCACAGCCCCTGAACGAATTGTGTAAGAATTTCTCTCTCTTTCCCTGTCTTTGTTTCATGGGTTTTTAAAAGTAATTTATTTTTATAATGGGGTGTAGCTGCTTTTCACGGCTGTGTTTAGGCCGCTTTACACCCACTTGACCCACTAACAGAGAGATATCAATACATAGGTTTTAAGATTATTACTAGTCAGATATATTCTTGTGCGGTGAATCGGGCGTGTTGAGTCCAGTTCTCTGAGCAAGGAGTAGGTCTTGTCTGTTACATATTGGGTTTATGGAACGGTATCTGAGCTAATTTGAAACTCTTGTTTTATGTATCACCCCACCTCACCTTTCCCTTTAAGCAGCCATAGTGTGTTTTCTGCATGTGTGACTCTGTTCTGTTTTGTAATTCAGTTCAAGTGTAACGGTTTTTACATTCCCTCTATAAGTGACACCTTATGAGAAGTGTCCTTTTCTGTGTGACTTATTTCACTTAGAATCGTCTTACCTAAATCCACTCATCATGCTGCTCCTAGCCTTATGACATTGATTTCATGGCTGAGTGATATTCCATTGTACATAAGGACCACAACTTTTTTATCCATTTTTCGCTTTCCTGGGATATTTAAGGTGGAAGGAAGTGGAGGTCCTTGTCAACAGAGCAGCCCTAAACTTTGGGGTGCTTGTGTCTTGCTGATTTTCAATTTTCCCACTTTATCCCCCCATGCGTGGAAGTGCCCTATGCTCTCTAAGCTGTGTTTTTTAGATGTTTCAGGACACACCGTACACTTCTCCAGAGTGGCTGTTGGCAATTTACATCCCGCCCATCAGTGTAGCAAGGCTCCCATTTCTCCATGGCCTGTCCTGCATTTCTGGTTTTGACACTTTTTTCAGCATGGCCCTTTTGACCGATGGGAAGCGAGACTTCTTTGTAGCGCTGATTTGCCTTTCCAGGTTGCTTGGTTGGCCAAAAAGGGCGTATGCGTTTTTTCCTGAATATATTCAGGAAAAAACGCATACGCCCTTTTTGGCCAAGGGCATCATTGTCAACGTTTTGCCGCTTTTCATGTGCTTTAAAGGCGATTCGAATCTACCTCCTGAAATCTGTTTCCTGCAATTCTGCCTTGATTTCAAATCCTCTTCTTTGCCTTCCCTCAATATATTTGTGGACGAGAGTTATCATTTATAACTCTGCAGGTTTGTGAATTGCAGTGCCCTGAAGCTCCATTTTACAGGTCGCTTTTTTGGGAGCAGGCCGCAAAAGCGCAGGATGGCTTCAGGCCCTGTTCTGGTTCAGGGGGGCAGGCTGAGCCTGTGGTTAATTCTTCTTCCTGATGGGAAAATAGAGTGACCTGTGCCTGTCCCAACACCAAGAGCTAGTCTCTCATTGGTTCCCCGTCTTCCCGTTCATCCTCAGGACAAATTGCAACCTGTACGGAACAGGAGGTTAAAGGTGCTGATGCTCCAAGTAGGGAGATTGCTAGTAAAGTGGCTGGAATGGCGAACCCGAGCACAAGGAGATGAGAAATGAGGTGCGTTTTAGAAACCTTTCCCCATCACACGGTGTACCATCTTCTGGGTTTCTCATGCATGTTTTCGATGTAGGAAGATGCCCTTGAACCTGGAGATTTGGGACCCATGCGATGGGTAGCACGCAGTATTACTTTAAAGGGTCTGCGTTTGCTCACCCAACCTCACCAAACCTCTCAGCCCCAAGAGTGTCCACCCTTATGTCTCATCCAGCTGTGGGTCTAGATATGGTCAATCCAGGTTGCATCACAGCCCCTGAACGAATTGTGTAAGAATTTCTCTCTCTTTCCCTGTCTTTGTTTCATGGGTTTTTAAAAGTAATTTATTTTTATAATGGGGTGTAGCTGCTTTTCACGGCTGTGTTTAGGCCGCTTTACACCCACTTGACCCACTAACAGAGAGATATCAATACATAGGTTTTAAGATTATTACTAGTCAGATATATTCTTGTGCGGTGAATCGGGCGTGTTGAGTCCAGTTCTCTGAGCAAGGAGTAGGTCTTGTCTGTTACATATTGGGTTTATGGAACGGTATCTGAGCTAATTTGAAACTCTTGTTTTATGTATCACCCCACCTCACCTTTCCCTTTAAGCAGCCATAGTGTGTTTTCTGCATGTGTGACTCTGTTCTGTTTTGTAATTCAGTTCAAGTGTAACGGTTTTTACATTCCCTCTATAAGTGACACCTTATGAGAAGTGTCCTTTTCTGTGTGACTTATTTCACTTAGAATCGTCTTACCTAAATCCACTCATCATGCTGCTACTAGCCTTATGACATTGATTTCATGGCTGAGTGATATTCCATTGTACATAAGGACCACAACTTTTTTATCCATTTTTCGCTTTCCTGGGATATTTAAGGTGGAAGGAAGTGGAGGTCCTTGTCAACAGAGCAGCCCTAAACTTTGGGGTGCTTGTGTCTTGCTGATTTTCAATTTTCCCACTTTATCCCCCCATGCGTGGAAGTGCCCTATGCTCTCTAAGCTGTGTTTTTTAGATGTTTCAGGACACACCGTACACTTCTCCAGAGTGGCTGTTGGCAATTTACATCCCGCCCATCAGTGTAGCAAGGCTCCCATTTCTCCATGGCCTGTCCTGCATTTCTGGTTTTGACACTTTTTTCAGCATGGCCCTTTTGACCGATGGGAAGCGAGACTTCTTTGTAGCGCTGATTTGCCTTTCCAGGTTGCTTGGTTGGCCAAAAAGGGCGTATGCGTTTTTTCCTGAATATATTCAGGAAAAAACGCATACGCCCTTTTTGGCCAAGGGCATCATTGTCAACGTTTTGCCGCTTTTCATGTGCTTTAAAGGCGATTCGAATCTACCTCCTGAAATCTGTTTCCTGCAATTCTGCCTTGATTTCAAATCCTCTTCTTTGCCTTCCCTCAATATATTTGTGGACGAGAGTTATCATTTATAACTCTGCAGGTTTGTGAATTGCAGTGCCCTGAAGCTCCATTTTACAGGTCGCTTTTTTGGGAGCAGGCCGCAAAAGCGCAGGATGGCTTCAGGCCCTGTTCTGGTTCAGGGGGGCAGGCTGAGCCTGTGGTTAATTCTTCTTCCTGATGGGAAAATAGAGTGACCTGTGCCTGTCCCAACACCAAGAGCTAGTCTCTCATTGGTTCCCCGTCTTCCCGTTCATCCTCAGGACAAATTGCAACCTGTACGGAACAGGAGGTTAAAGGTGCTGATGCTCCAAGTAGGGAGATTGCTAGTAAAGTGGCTGGAATGGCGAACCCGAGCACAAGGAGATGAGAAATGAGGTGCGTTTTAGAAACCTTTCCCCATCACACGGTGTACCATCTTCTGGGTTTCTCATGCATGTTTTCGATGTAGGAAGATGCCCTTGAACCTGGAGATTTGGGACCCATGCGATGGGTAGCACGCAGTATTACTTTAAAGGGTCTGCGTTTGCTCACCCAACCTCACCAAACCTCTCAGCCCCAAGAGTGTCCACCCTTATGTCTCATCCATCTGTGGGTCTAGATATGGTCAATCCATGTTGCATCACAGCCCCTGAACGAATTGTGTAAGAATTTCTCTCTCTTTCCCTGTCTTTGTTTCATGGGTTTTTAAAAGTAATTTATTTTTATAATGGGGTTTAGCTGCTTTTCACGGCTGTGTTTAGGCCGCTTTACACCCACTTGACCCACTAACAGAGAGATATCAATACATAGGTTTTAAGATTATTACTAGTCAGATATATTCTTGTGCGGTGAATCGGGCGTGTTGAGTCCAGTTCTCTGAGCAAGGAGTAGGTCTTGTCTATTCCATATTGGGTTTATGGAACGGTATCTGAGCTAATTTGAAACTCTTGTTTTATGTATCACCCCACCTCACCTTTCCCGTTAAGCAGCCATAGTGTGTTTTCTGCATGTGTGACTCTGTTCTGTTTTGTAATTCAGTTCAAGTGTAACAGTTTTTACATTCCCTCTATAAGTGACACCTTATGAGAAGTGTCCTTTTCTGTGTGACTTATTTCACTTAGAATCGTCTTACCTAAATCCACTCATCATGCTGCTACTAGCCTTATGACATTGATTTCATGGCTGAGTGATATTCCATTGTACATAAGGACCACAACTTTTTTATCCATTTTTCGCTTTCCTGGGATATTTAAGGTGGAAGGAAGTGGAGGTCCTTGTCAACAGAGCAGCCCTAAACTTTGGGGTGCTTGTGTCTTGCTGATTTTCAATTTTCCCACTTTATCTCCCCATGCGTGGAAGTGCCCTATGCTCTCTAAGCTGTGTTTTTTAGATGTTTCAGGACACACCGTACACTTCTCCAGAGTGGCTGTTGGCAATTTACATCCCGCCCATCAGTGTAGCAAGGCTCCCATTTCTCCATGGCCTGTCCTGCATTTCTGGTTTTGACACTTTTTTCAGCATGGCCCTTTTGACCGATGGGAAGCGAGACTTCTTTGTAGCGCTGATTTGCCTTTCCAGGTTGCTTGGTTGGCCAAAAAGGGCGTATGCATTTTTTCCTGAATATATTCAGGAAAAAACGCATACGCCCTTTTTGGCCAAGGGCATCATTGTCAACGTTTTGCCGCTTTTCATGTGCTTTAAAGGCGATTCGAATCTACCTCCTGAAATCTGTTTCCTGCAATTCTGCCTTGATTTCAAATCCTCTTCTTTGCCTTCCCTCAATATATTTGTGGACGAGAGTTATCATTTATAACTCTGCAGGTTTGTGAATTGCAGTGCCCTGAAGCTCCATTTTACAGGTCGCTTTTTTGGGAGCCGGCCGCAAAAGCGCAGGATGGCTTCAGGCCCTGTTCTGGTTCAGGGGGGCAGGCTGAGCCTGTGGTTAATTCTTCTTCCTGATGGGAAAATAGAGTGACCTGTGCCTGTCCCAACACCAAGAGCTAGTCTCTCATTGGTTCCCCGTCTTCCCGTTCATCCTCAGGACAAATTGCAACCTGTACGGAACAGGAGGTTAAAGGTGCTGATGCTCCAAGTAGGGAGATTGCTAGTAAAGTGGCTGGAATGGCGAACCCGAGCACAAGGAGATGAGAAATGAGGTGCGTTTTAGAAACCTTTCCCCATCACACGGTGTACCATCTTCTGGGTTTCTCATGCATGTTTTCGATGTAGGAAGATGCCCTTGAACCTGGAGATTTGGGACCCATGCGATGGGTAGCACGCAGTATTACTTTAAAGGGTCTGCGTTTGCTCACCCAACCTCACCAAACCTCTCAGCCCCAAGAGTGTCCACCCTTATGTCTCATCCAGCTGTGGGTCTAGATATGGTCAATCCAGGTTGCATCACAGCCCCTGAACGAATTGTGTAAGAATTTCTCTCTCTTTCCCTGTCTTTGTTTCATGGGTTTTTAAAAGTAATTTATTTTTATAATGGGGTGTAGCTGCTTTTCACGGCTGTGTTTAGGCCGCTTTACACCCACTTGACCCACTAACAGAGAGATATCAATACATAGGTTTTAAGATTATTACTAGTCAGATATATTCTTGTGCGGTGAATCGGGCGTGTTGAGTCCAGTTCTCTGAGCAAGGAGTAGGTCTTGTCTATTCCATATTGGGTTTATGGAACGGTATCTGAGCTAATTTGAAACTCTTGTTTTATGTATCACCCCACCTCACCTTTCCCGTTAAGCAGCCATAGTGTGTTTTCTGCATGTGTGACTCTGTTCTGTTTTGTAATTCAGTTCAAGTGTAACAGTTTTTACATTCCCTCTATAAGTGACACCTTATGAGAAGTGTCCTTTTCTGTGTGACTTATTTCACTTAGAATCGTCTTACCTAAATCCACTCATCATGCTGCTACTAGCCTTATGACATTGATTTCATGGCTGAGTGATATTCCATTGTACATAAGGACCACAACTTTTTTATCCATTTTTCGCTTTCCTGGGATATTTAAGGTGGAAGGAAGTGGAGGTCCTTGTCAACAGAGCAGCCCTAAACTTTGGGGTGCTTGTGTCTTGCTGATTTTCAATTTTCCCACTTTATCTCCCCATGCGTGGAAGTGCCCTATGCTCTCTAAGCTGTGTTTTTTAGATGTTTCAGGACACACCGTACACTTCTCCAGAGTGGCTGTTGGCAATTTACATCCCGCCCATCAGTGTAGCAAGGCTCCCATTTCTCCATGGCCTGTCCTGCATTTCTGGTTTTGACACTTTTTTCAGCATGGCCCTTTTGACCGATGGGAAGCGAGACTTCTTTGTAGCGCTGATTTGCCTTTCCAGGTTGCTTGGTTGGCCAAAAAGGGCGTATGCATTTTTTCCTGAATATATTCAGGAAAAAACGCATACGCCCTTTTTGGCCAAGGGCATCATTGTCAACGTTTTGCCGCTTTTCATGTGCTTTAAAGGCGATTCGAATCTACCTCCTGAAATCTGTTTCCTGCAATTCTGCCTTGATTTCAAATCCTCTTCTTTGCCTTCCCTCAATATATTTGTGGACGAGAGTTATCATTTATAACTCTGCAGGTTTGTGAATTGCAGTGCCCTGAAGCTCCATTTTACAGGTCGCTTTTTTGGGAGCCGGCCGCAAAAGCGCAGGATGGCTTCAGGCCCTGTTCTGGTTCAGGGGGGCAGGCTGAGCCTGTGGTTAATTCTTCTTCCTGATGGGAAAATAGAGTGACCTGTGCCTGTCCCAACACCAAGAGCTAGTCTCTCATTGGTTCCCCGTCTTCCCGTTCATCCTCAGGACAAATTGCAACCTGTACGGAACAGGAGGTTAAAGGTGCTGATGCTCCAAGTAGGGAGATTGCTAGTAAAGTGGCTGGAATGGCGAACCCGAGCACAAGGAGATGAGAAATGAGGTGCGTTTTAGAAACCTTTCCCCATCACACGGTGTACCATCTTCTGGGTTTCTCATGCATGTTTTCGATGTAGGAAGATGCCCTTGAACCTGGAGATTTGGGACCCATGCGATGGGTAGCACGCAGTATTACTTTAAAGGGTCTGCGTTTGCTCACCCAACCTCACCAAACCTCTCAGCCCCAAGAGTGTCCACCCTTATGTCTCATCCAGCTGTGGGTCTAGATATGGTCAATCCAGGTTGCATCACAGCCCCTGAACGAATTGTGTAAGAATTTCTCTCTCTTTCCCTGTCTTTGTTTCATGGGTTTTTAAAAGTAATTTATTTTTATAATGGGGTGTAGCTGCTTTTCACGGCTGTGTTTAGGCCGCTTTACACCCACTTGACCCACTAACAGAGAGATATCAATACATAGGTTTTAAGATTATTACTAGTCAGATATATTCTTGTGCGGTGAATCGGGCGTGTTGAGTCCAGTTCTCTGAGCAAGGAGTAGGTCTTGTCTGTTACATATTGGGTTTATGGAACGGTATCTGAGCTAATTTGAAACTCTTGTTTTATGTATCACCCCACCTCACCTTTCCCTTTAAGCAGCCATAGTGTGTTTTCTGCATGTGTGACTCTGTTCTGTTTTGTAATTCAGTTCAAGTGTAACGGTTTTTACATTCCCTCTATAAGTGACACCTTATGAGAAGTGTCCTTTTCTGTGTGACTTATTTCACTTAGAATCGTCTTACCTAAATCCACTCATCATGCTGCTACTAGCCTTATGACATTGATTTCATGGCTGAGTGATATTCCATTGTACATAAGGACCACAACTTTTTTTTCCATTTTTCGCTTTCCTGGGATGTTTAAGGTGGAAGGAAGTGGAGGTCCTTGTCAACAGAGCAGCCCTAAACTTTGGGGTGCTTGTGTCTTGCTGATTTTCAATTTTCCCACTTTATCCCCCCATGCGTGGAAGTGCCCTATGCTCTCTAAGCTGTGTTTTTTAGATGTTTCAGGACACACCGTACACTTCTCCAGAGTGGCTGTTGGCAATTTACATCCCGCCCATCAGTGTAGCAAGGCTCCCATTTCTCCATGGCCTGTCCTGCATTTCTGGTTTTGACACTTTTTTCAGCATGGCCCTTTTGACCGATGGGAAGCGAGACTTCTTTGTAGCGCTGATTTGCCTTTCCAGGTTGCTTGGTTGGCCAAAAAGGGCGTATGCGTTTTTTCCTGAATATATTCAGGAAAAAACGCATACGCCCTTTTTGGCCAAGGGCATCATTGTCAACGTTTTGCCGCTTTTCATGTGCTTTAAAGGCGATTCGAATCTACCTCCTGAAATCTGTTTCCTGCAATTCTGCCTTGATTTCAAATCCTCTTCTTTGCCTTCCCTCAATATATTTGTGGACGAGAGTTATCATTTATAACTCTGCAGGTTTGTGAATTGCAGTGCCCTGAAGCTCCATTTTACAAGTCGATTTTTTGGGAGCCGGCCGCAAAAGCGCGGGATGGCTTCAGGCCCTGTTCTGGTTCAGGGGGGCAGGCTGAGCCTGTGGTTAATTCTTCTTCCTGATGGGAAAATAGAGTGACCTGTGCCTGTCCCAACACCAAGAGCTAGTCTCTCATTGGTTCCCCGTCTTCCCGTTCATCCTCAGGACAAATTGCAACCTGTACGGAACAGGAGGTTAAAGGTGCTGATGCTCCAAGTAGGGAGATTGCTAGTAAAGTGGCTGGAATGGCGAACCCGAGCACAAGGAGATGAGAAATGAGGTGCGTTTTAGAAACCTTTCCCCATCACACGGTGTACCATCTTCTGGGTTTCTCATGCATGTTTTCGATGTAGGAAGATGCCCTTGAACCTGGAGATTTGGGACCCATGCGATGGGTAGCACGCAGTATTACTTTAAAGGGTCTGCGTTTGCTCACCCAACCTCACCAAACCTCTCAGCCCCAAGAGTGTCCACCCTTATGTCTCATCCAGCTGTGGGTCTAGATATGGTCAATCCAGGTTGCATCACAGCCCCTGAACGAATTGTGTAAGAATTTCTCTCTTTCCCTGTCTTTGTTTCATGGGTTTTTAAAAGTAATTTATTTTTATAATGGGGTTTAGCTGCTTTTCACGGCTGTGTTTAGGCCGCTTTACACCCACTTGACCCACTAACAGAGAGATATCAATACATAGGTTTTAAGATTATTACTAGTCAGATATATTCTTGTGCGGTGAATCGGGCGTGTTGAGTCCAGTTCTCTGAGCAAGGAGTAGGTCTTGTCTATTACATATTGGGTTTATGGAACGGTATCTGAGCTAATTTGAAACTCTTGTTTTATGTATCACCCCACCTCACCTTTCCCGTTAAGCAGCCATAGTGTGTTTTCTGCATGTGTGACTCTGTTCTGTTTTGTAATTCAGTTCAAGTGTAACGGTTTTTACATTCCCTCTATAAGTGACACCTTATGAGAAGTGTCCTTTTCTGTGTGACTTATTTCACTTAGAATCGTCTTACCTAAATCCACTCATCATGCTGCTACTAGCCTTATGACATTGATTTCATGGCTGAGTGATATTCCATTGTACATAAGGACCACAACTTTTTTATCCATTTTTCGCTTTCCTGGGATATTTAAGGTGGAAGGAAGTGGAGGTCCTTGTCAACAGAGCAGCCCTAAACTTTGGGGTGCTTGTGTCTTGCTGATTTTCAATTTTCCCACTTTATCCCCCCATGCGTGGAAGTGCCCTATGCTCTCTAAGCTGTGTTTTTTAGATGTTTCAGGACACACCGTACACTTCTCCAGAGTGGCTGTTGGCAATTTACATCCCGCCCATCAGTGTAGCAAGGCTCCCATTTCTCCATGGCCTGTCCTGCATTTCTGGTTTTGACACTTTTTTCAGCATGGCCCTTTTGACCGATGGGAAGCGAGACTTCTTTGTAGCGCTGATTTGCCTTTCCAGGTTGCTTGGTTGGCCAAAAAGGGCGTATGCGTTTTTTCCTGAATATATTCAGGAAAAAACGCATACGCCCTTTTTGGCCAAGGGCATCATTGTCAACGTTTTGCCGCTTTTCATGTGCTTTAAAGGCGATTCGAATCTACCTCCTGAAATCTGTTTCCTGCAATTCTGCCTTGATTTCAAATCCTCTTCTTTGCCTTCCCTCAATATATTTGTGGACGAGAGTTATCATTTATAACTCTGCTGCAGGTTTGTGAATTGCAGTGCCCTGAAGCTCCATTTTACAGGTCGCTTTTTTGGGAGCCGGCCGCAAAAGCGCAGGATGGCTTCAGGCCCTGTTCTGGTTCAGGTGGGCAGGCTGAGCCTGTGGTTAATTCTTCTTCCTGATGGGAAAAGAGAGTGACCTGTGCCTGTCCCAACACCAAGAGCTAGTCTCTCATTGGTTCCCCGTCTTCCCGTTCATCCTCAGGACAAATTGCAACCTGTACGGAACAGGAGGTTAAAGGTGCTGATGCTCCAAGAAGGGAGATTGCTAGTAAAGTGGCTGGAATGGCGAACCCGAGCACAAGGAGATGAGAAATGAGGTGCGTTTTAGAAACCTTTCCCCATCACACGGTGTACCATCTTCTGGGTTTCTCATGCATGTTTTCGATGTAGGAAGATGCCCTTGAACCTGGAGATTTGGGACCCATGCGATGGGTAGCACGCAGTATTACTTTAAAGGGTCTGCGTTTGCTCACCCAACCTCACCAAACCTCTCAGCCCCAAGAGTGTCCACCCTTATGTCTCATCCAGCTGTGGGTCTAGATATGGTCAATCCAGGTTGCCTCACAGCCCCTGAACGAATTGTGTAAGAATTTCTCTCTCTTTCCCTGTCTTTGTTTCATGGGTTTTTAAAAGTAATTTATTTTTATAATGGGGTGTAGCTGCTTTTCACGGCTGTGTTTAGGCCGCTTTACACCCACTTGACCCACTAACAGAGAGATATCAATACATAGGTTTTAAGATTATTACTAGTCAGATATATTCTTGTGCGGTGAATCGGGCGTGTTGAGTCCAGTTCTCTGAGCAAGGAGTAGGTCTTGTCTGTTACATATTGGGTTTATGGAACGGTATCTGAGCTAATTTGAAACTCTTGTTTTATGTATCACCCCACCTCACCTTTCCCTTTAAGCAGCCATAGTGTGTTTTCTGCATGTGTGACTCTGTTCTGTTTTGTAATTCAGTTCAAGTGTAACGGTTTTTACATTCCCTCTATAAGTGACACCTTATGAGAAGTGTCCTTTTCTGTGTGACTTATTTCACTTAGAATCGTCTTACCTAAATCCACTCATCATGCTGCTACTAGCCTTATGACATTGATTTCATGGCTGAGTGATATTCCATTGTACATAAGGACCACAACTTTTTTATCCATTTTTCGCTTTCCTGGGATATTTAAGGTGGAAGGAAGTGGAGGTCCTTGTCAACAGAGCAGCCCTAAACTTTGGGGTGCTTGTGTCTTGCTGATTTTCAATTTTCCCACTTTATCCCCCCATGCGTGGAAGTGCCCTATGCTCTCTAAGCTGTGTTTTTTAGATGTTTCAGGACACACCGTACACTTCTCCAGAGTGGCTGTTGGCAATTTACATCCCGCCCATCAGTGTAGCAAGGCTCCCATTTCTCCATGGCCTGTCCTGCATTTCTGGTTTTGACACTTTTTTCAGCATGGCCCTTTTGACCGATGGGAAGCGAGACTTCTTTGTAGCGCTGATTTGCCTTTCCAGGTTGCTTGGTTGGCCAAAAAGGGCGTATGCGTTTTTTCCTGAATATATTCAGGAAAAAACGCATACGCCCTTTTTGGCCAAGGGCATCATTGTCAACGTTTTGCCGCTTTTCATGTGCTTTAAAGGCGATTCGAATCTACCTCCTGAAATCTGTTTCCTGCAATTCTGCCTTGATTTCAAATCCTCTTCTTTGCCTTCCCTCAATATATTTGTGGACGAGAGTTATCATTTATAACTCTGCAGGTTTGTGAATTGCAGTGCCCTGAAGCTCCATTTTACAAGTCGCTTTTTTGGGAGCCGGCCGCAAAAGCGCAGGATGGCTTCAGGCCCTGTTCTGGTTCAGGGGGGCAGGCTGAGCCTGTGGTTAATTCTTCTTCCTGATGGGAAAATAGAGTGACCTGTGCCTCTCCCAACACCAAGAGCTAGTCTCTCATTGGTTCCCCGTCTTCCCGTTCATCCTCAGGACAAATTGCAACCTGTACGGAACAGGAGGTTAAAGGTGCTGATGCTCCAAGTAGGGAGATTGCTAGTAAAGTGGCTGGAATGGCGAACCCGAGCACAAGGAGATGAGAAATGAGGTGCGTTTTAGAAACCTTTCCCCATCACACGGTGTACCATCTTCTGGGTTTCTCATGCATGTTTTCGATGTAGGAAGATGCCCTTGAACCTGGAGATTTGGGACCCATGCGATGGGTAGCACGCAGTATTACTTTAAAGGGTCTGCGTTTGCTCACCCAACCTCACCAAACCTCTCAGCCCCAAGAGTGTCCACCCTTATGTCTCATCCAGCTGTGGGTCTAGATATGGTCAATCCAGGTTGCATCACAGCCCCTGAACGAATTGTGTAAGAATTTCTCTCTCTTTCCCTGTCTTTGTTTCATGGGTTTTTAAAAGTAATTTATTTTTATAATGGGGTGTAGCTGCTTTTCACGGCTGTGTTTAGGCCGCTTTACACCCACTTGACCCACTAACAGAGAGATATCAATACATAGGTTTTAAGATTATTACTAGTCAGATATATTCTTGTGCGGTGAATCGGGCGTGTTGAGTCCAGTTCTCTGAGCAAGGAGTAGGTCTTGTCTGTTACATATTGGGTTTATGGAACGGTATCTGAGCTAATTTGAAACTCTTGTTTTATGTATCACCCCACCTCACCTTTCCCTTTAAGCAGCCATAGTGTGTTTTCTGCATGTGTGACTCTGTTCTGTTTTGTAATTCAGTTCAAGTGTAACGGTTTTTACATTCCCTCTATAAGTGACACCTTATGAGAAGTGTCCTTTTCTGTGTGACTTATTTCACTTAGAATCGTCTTACCTAAATCCACTCATCATGCTGCTACTAGCCTTATGACATTGATTTCATGGCTGAGTGATATTCCATTGTACATAAGGACCACAACTTTTTTATCCATTTTTCGCTTTCCTGGGATATTTAAGGTGGAAGGAAGTGGAGGTCCTTGTCAACAGAGCAGCCCTAAACTTTGGGGTGCTTGTGTCTTGCTGATTTTCAATTTTCCCACTTTATCCCCCCAGGCGTGGAAGTGCCCTATGCTCTCTAAGCTGTGTTTTTTAGATGTTTCAGGACACACCGTACACTTCTCCAGAGTGGCTGTTGGCAATTTACATCCCGCCCATCAGTGTAGCAAGGCTCCCATTTCTCCATGGCCTGTCCTGCATTTCTGGTTTTGACACTTTTTTCAGCATGGCCCTTTTGACCGATGGGAAGCGAGACTTCTTTGTAGCGCTGATTTGCCTTTCCAGGTTGCTTGGTTGGCCAAAAAGGGCGTATGCGTTTTTTCCTGAATATATTCAGGAAAAAACGCATACGCCCTTTTTGGCCAAGGGCATCATTGTCAACGTTTTGCCGCTTTTCATGTGCTTTAAAGGCGATTCGAATCTACCTCCTGAAATCTGTTTCCTGCAATTCTGCCTTGATTTCAAATCCTCTTCTTTGCCTTCCCTCAATATATTTGTGGACGAGAGTTATCATTTATAACTCTGCAGGTTTGTGAATTGCAGTGCCCTGAAGCTCCATTTTACAAGTCGCTTTTTTGGGAGCCGGCCGCAAAAGCGCAGGATGGCTTCAGGCCCTGTTCTGGTTCAGGGGGGCAGGCTGAGCCTGTGGTTAATTCTTCTTCCTGATGGGAAAATAGAGTGACCTGTGCCTCTCCCAACACCAAGAGCTAGTCTCTCATTGGTTCCCCGTCTTCCCGTTCATCCTCAGGACAAATTGCAACCTGTACGGAACAGGAGGTTAAAGGTGCTGATGCTCCAAGTAGGGAGATTGCTAGTAAAGTGGCTGGAATGGCGAACCCGAGCACAAGGAGATGAGAAATGAGGTGCGTTTTAGAAACCTTTCCCCATCACACGGTGTACCATCTTCTGGGTTTCTCATGCATGTTTTCGATGTAGGAAGATGCCCTTGAACCTGGAGATTTGGGACCCATGCGATGGGTAGCACGCAGTATTACTTTAAAGGGTCTGCGTTTGCTCACCCAACCTCACCAAACCTCTCAGCCCCAAGAGTGTCCACCCTTATGTCTCATCCAGCTGTGGGTCTAGATATGGTCAATCCAGGTTGCATCACAGCCCCTGAACGAATTGTGTAAGAATTTCTCTCTCTTTCCCTGTCTTTGTTTCATGGGTTTTTAAAAGTAATTTATTTTTATAATGGGGTGTAGCTGCTTTTCACGGCTGTGTTTAGGCCGCTTTACACCCACTTGACCCACTAACAGAGAGATATCAATACATAGGTTTTAAGATTATTACTAGTCAGATATATTCTTGTGCGGTGAATCGGGCGTGTTGAGTCCAGTTCTCTGAGCAAGGAGTAGGTCTTGTCTATTCCATATTGGGTTTATGGAACGGTATCTGAGCTAATTTGAAACTCTTGTTTTATGTATCACCCCACCTCACCTTTCCCTTTAAGCAGCCATAGTGTGTTTTCTGCATGTGTGACTCTGTTCTGTTTTGTAATTCAGTTCAAGTGTAACGGTTTTTACATTCCCTCTATAAGTGACACCTTATGAGAAGTGTCCTTTTCTGTGTGACTTATTTCACTTAGAATCGTCTTACCTAAATCCACTCATCATGCTGCTACTAGCCTTATGACATTGATTTCATGGCTGAGTGATATTCCATTGTACATAAGGACCACAACTTTTTTATCCATTTTTCGCTTTCCTAGGATATTTAAGGTGGAAGGAAGTGGAGGTCCTTGTCAACAGAGCAGCCCTAAACTTTGGGGTGCTTGTGTCTTGCTGATTTTCAATTTTCCCACTTTATCCCCCCATGCGTGGAAGTGCCCTATGCTCTCTAAGCTGTGTTTTTTAGATGTTTCAGGACACACCGTACACTTCTCCAGAGTGGCTGTTGGCAATTTACATCCCGCCCATCAGTGTAGCAAGGCTCCCATTTCTCCATGGCCTGTCCTGCATTTCTGGTTTTGACACTTTTTTCAGCATGGCCCTTTTCACCGATGGGAAGCGAGACTTCTTTGGAGCGCTGATTTGCCTTTCCAGGTTGCTTGGTTGGCCAAAAAGGGCGTATGCGTTTTTTCCTGAATATATTCAGGAAAAAACGCATACGCCCTTTTTGGCCAAGGGCATCATTGTCAACGTTTTGCCGCTTTTCATGTGCTTTAAAGGCGATTCGAATCTACCTCCTGAAATCTGTTTCCTGCAATTCTGCCTTGATTTCAAATCCTCTTCTTTGCCTTCCCTCAATATATTTGTGGACGAGAGTTATCATTTATAACTCTGCAGGTTTGTGAATTGCAGTGCCCTGAAGCTCCATTTTACAAGTCGGTTTTTTGGGAGCCGGCCGCAAAAGCGCAGGATGGCTTCAGGCCCTGTTCTGGTTCAGGGGGGCAGGCTGAGCCTGTGGTTAATTCTTCTTCCTGATGGGAAAATAGAGTGACCTGTGCCTGTCCCAACACCAAGAGCTAGTCTCTCATTGGTTCCCCATCTTCCCGTTCATCCTCAGGACAAATTGCAACCTGTACGGAACAGGAGGTTAAAGGTGCTGATGCTCCAAGTAGGGAGATTGCTAGTAAAGTGGCTGGAATGGCGAACCTGAGCACAAGGAGATGAGAAATGAGGTGCGTTTTAGAAACCTTTCCCCATCACACGGTGTACCATCTTCTGGGTTTCTCATGCATGTTTTCGATGTAGGAAGATGCCCTTGAACCTGGAGATTTGGGACCCATGCGATGGGTAGCACGCAGTATTACTTTAAAGGGTCTGCGTTTGCTCACCCAACCTCACCAAACCTCTCAGCCCCAAGAGTGTCCACCCTTATGTCTCATCCAGCTGTGGGTCCAGATATGGTCAATCCAGGTTGCATCACAGCCCCTGAACGAATTGTGTAAGAATTTCTCTCTCTTTCCCTGTCTTTGTTTCATGGGTTTTTAAAAGTAATTTATTTTTATAATGGGGTTTAGCTGCTTTTCACGGCTGTGTTTAGGCCGCTTTACACCCACTTGACCCACTAACAGAGAGATATCAATACATAGGTTTTAAGATTATTACTAGTCAGATATATTCTTGTGCGGTGAATCGGGCGTGTTGAGTCCAGTTCTCTGAGCAAGGAGTAGGTCTTGTCTGTTACATATTGGGTTTATGGAACGGTATCTGAGCTAATTTGAAACTCTTGTTTTATGTATCACCCGACCTCACCTTTCCCTTTAAGCAGCCATAGTGTGTTTTCTGCATGTGTGACTCTGTTCTGTTTTGTAATTCAGTTCAAGTGTAACGGTTTTTACATTCCCTCTATAAGTGACACCTTATGAGAAGTGTCCTTTTCTGTGTGACTTATTTCACTTAGAATCGTCTTACCTAAATCCACTCATCATGCTGCTACTAGCCTTATGACATTGATTTCATGGCTGAGTGATATTCCATTGTACATAAGGACCACAACTTTTTTATCCATTTTTCGCTTTCCTGGGATATTTAAGGTGGAAGGAAGTGGAGGTCCTTGTCAACAGAGCAGCCCTAAACTTTGGGGTGCTTGTGTCTTGCTGATTTTCAATTTTCCCACTTTATCCCCCCATGCGTGGAAGTGCCCTATGCTCTCTAAGCTGTGTTTTTTAGATGTTTCAGGACACACCGTACACTTCTCCAGAGTGGCTGTTGGCAATTTACATCCCGCCCATCAGTGTAGCAAGGCTCCCATTTCTCCATGGCCTGTCCTGCATTTCTGGTTTTGACACTTTTTTCAGCATGGCCCTTTTGACCGATGGGAAGCGAGACTTCTTTGTAGCGCTGATTTGCCTTTCCAGGTTGCTTGGTTGGCCAAAAAGGGCGTATGCGGTTTTTCCTGAATATATTCAGGAAAAAACGCATACGCCCTTTTTGGCCAAGGGCATCATTGTCAACGTTTTGCCGCTTTTCATGTGCTTTAAAGGCGATTCGAATCTACCTCCTGAAATCTGTTTCCTGCAATTCTGCCTTGATTTCAAATCCTCTTCTTTGCCTTCCCTCAATATATTTGTGGACGAGAGTTATCATTTATAACTCTGCAGGTTTGTGAATTGCAGTGCCCTGAAGCTCCATTTTACAGGTCGCTTTTTTGGGAGCCGGCCGCAAAAGCGCAGGATGGCTTCAGGCCCTGTTCTGGTTCAGGGGGGCAGGCTGAGCCTGTGGTTAATTCTTCTTCCTGATGGGAAAATAGAGTGACCTGTGCCTGTCCCAACACCAAGAGCTAGTCTCTCATTGGTTCCCCGTCTTCCCGTTCATCCTCAGGACAAATTGCAACCTGTACGGAACAGGAGGTTAAAGGTGCTGATGCTCCAAGTAGGGAGATTGCTAGTAAAGTGGCTGGAATGGCGAACCCGAGCACAAGGAGATGAGAAATGAGGTGCGTTTTAGAAACCTTTCCCCATCACACGGTGTACCATCTTCTGGGTTTCTCATGCATGTTTTCGATGTAGGAAGATGCCCTTGAACCTGGAGATTTGGGACCCATGCGATGGGTAGCACGCAGTATTACTTTAAAGGGTCTGCGTTTGCTCACCCAACCTCACCAAACCTCTCAGCCCCAAGAGTGTCCACCCTTATGTCTCATCCAGCTGTGGGTCTAGATATGGTCAATCCAGGTTGCATCACAGCCCCTGAACGAATTGTGTAAGAATTTCTCTCTCTTTCCCTGTCTTTGTTTCATGGGTTTTTAAAAGTAATTTATTTTTATAATGGGGTGTAGCTGCTTTTCACGGCTGTGTTTAGGCCGCTTTACACCCACTTGACCCACTAACAGAGAGATATCAATACATAGGTTTTAAGATTATTACTAGTCAGATATATTCTTGTGCGGTGAATCGGGCGTGTTGAGTCCAGTTCTCTGAGCAAGGAGTAGGTCTTGTCTGTTACATATTGGGTTTATGGAACGGTATCTGAGCTAATTTGAAACTCTTGTTTTATGTATCACCCCACCTCACCTTTCCCTTTAAGCAGCCATAGTGTGTTTTCTGCATGTGTGACTCTGTTCTGTTTTGTAATTCAGTTCAAGTGTAACGGTTTTTACATTCCCTCTATAAGTGACACCTTATGAGAAGTGTCCTTTTCTGTGTGACTTATTTCACTTAGAATCGTCTTACCTAAATCCACTCATCATGTTGCTACTAGCCTTATGACATTGATTTCATGGCTGAGTGATATTCCATTGTACATAAGGACCACAACTTTTTTATCCATTTTTCGCTTTCCTGGGATATTTAAGGTGGAAGGAAGTGGAGGTCCTTGTCAACAGAGCAGCCCTAAACTTTGGGGTGCTTGTGTCTTGCTGATTTTCAATTTTCCCACTTTATCCCCCCATGCGTGGAAGTGCCCTATGCTCTCTAAGCTGTGTTTTTTAGATGTTTCAGGACACACCGTACACTTCTCCAGAGTGGCTGTTGGCAATTTACATCCCGCCCATCAGTGTAGCAAGGCTCCCATTTCTCCATGGCCTGTCCTGCATTTCTGGTTTTGACACTTTTTTCAGCATGGCCCTTTTGACCGATGGGAAGCGAGACTTCTTTGTAGCGCTGATTTGCCTTTCCAGGTTGCTTGGTTGGCCAAAAAGGGCGTATGCGTTTTTTCCTGAATATATTCAGGAAAAAACGCATACGCCCTTTTTGGCCAAGGGCATCATTGTCAACGTTTTGCCGCTTTTCATGTGCTTTAAAGGCGATTCGAATCTACCTCCTGAAATCTGTTTCCTGCAATTCTGCCTTGATTTCAAATCCTCTTCTTTGCCTTCCCTCAATATATTTGTGGACGAGAGTTATCATTTATAACTCTGCAGGTTTGTGAATTGCAGTGCCCTGAAGCTCCATTTTACAAGTCGCTTTTTTGGGAGCCGGCCGCAAAAGCGCAGGATGGCTTCAGGCCCTGTTCTGGTTCAGGGGGGCAGGCTGAGCCTGTGGTTAATTCTTCTTCCTGATGGGAAAATAGAGTGACCTGTGCCTCTCCCAACACCAAGAGCTAGTCTCTCATTGGTTCCCCGTCTTCCCGTTCATCCTCAGGACAAATTGCAACCTGTACGGAACAGGAGGTTAAAGGTGCTGATGCTCCAAGTAGGGAGATTGCTAGTAAAGTGGCTGGAATGGCGAACCCGAGCACAAGGAGATGAGAAATGAGGTGCGTTTTAGAAACCTTTCCCCATCACACGGTGTACCATCTTCTGGGTTTCTCATGCATGTTTTCGATGTAGGAAGATGCCCTTGAACCTGGAGATTTGGGACCCATGCGATGGGTAGCACGCAGTATTACTTTAAAGGGTCTGCGTTTGCTCACCCAACCTCACCAAACCTCTCAGCCCCAAGAGTGTCCACCCTTATGTCTCATCCAGCTGTGGGTCTAGATATGGTCAATCCAGGTTGCATCACAGCCCCTGAACGAATTGTGTAAGAATTTCTCTCTCTTTCCCTGTCTTTGTTTCCTGGGTTTTTAAAAGTAATTTATTTTTATAATGGGGTGTAGCTGCTTTTCACGGCTGTGTTTAGGCCGCTTTACACCCACTTGACCCACTAACAGAGAGATATCAATACATAGGTTTTAAGATTATTACTAGTCAGATATATTCTTGTGCGGTGAATCGGGCGTGTTGAGTCCAGTTCTCTGAGCAAGGAGTAGGTCTTGTCTGTTACATATTGGGTTTATGGAACGGTATCTGAGCTAATTTGAAACTCTTGTTTTATGTATCACCCCACCTCACCTTTCCCTTTAAGCAGCCATAGTGTGTTTTCTGCATGTGTGACTCTGTTCTGTTTTGTAATTCAGTTCAAGTGTAACGGTTTTTACATTCCCTCTATAAGTGACACCTTATGAGAAGTGTCCTTTTCTGTGTGACTTATTTCACTTAGAATCGTCTTACCTAAATCCACTCATCATGTTGCTACTAGCCTTATGACATTGATTTCATGGCTGAGTGATATTCCATTGTACATAAGGACCACAACTTTTTTATCCATTTTTCGCTTTCCTGGGATATTTAAGGTGGAAGGAAGTGGAGGTCCTTGTCAACAGAGCAGCCCTAAACTTTGGGGTGCTTGTGTCTTGCTGATTTTCAATTTTCCCACTTTATCCCCCCATGCGTGGAAGTGCCCTATGCTCTCTAAGCTGTGTTTTTTAGATGTTTCAGGACACACCGTACACTTCTCCAGAGTGGCTGTTGGCAATTTACATCCCGCCCATCAGTGTAGCAAGGCTCCCATTTCTCCATGGCCTGTCCTGCATTTCTGGTTTTGACACTTTTTTCAGCATGGCCCTTTTGACCGATGGGAAGCGAGACTTCTTTGTAGCGCTGATTTGCCTTTCCAGGTTGCTTGGTTGGCCAAAAAGGGCGTATGCGTTTTTTCCTGAATATATTCAGGAAAAAACGCATACGCCCTTTTTGGCCAAGGGCATCATTGTCAACGTTTTGCCGCTTTTCATGTGCTTTAAAGGCGATTCGAATCTACCTCCTGAAATCTGTTTCCTGCAATTCTGCCTTGATTTCAAATCCTCTTCTTTGCCTTCCCTCAATATATTTGTGGACGAGAGTTATCATTTATAACTCTGCAGGTTTGTGAATTGCAGTGCCCTGAAGCTCCATTTTACAAGTCGCTTTTTTGGGAGCCGGCCGCAAAAGCGCAGGATGGCTTCAGGCCCTGTTCTGGTTCAGGGGGGCAGGCTGAGCCTGTGGTTAATTCTTCTTCCTGATGGGAAAATAGAGTGACCTGTGCCTCTCCCAACACCAAGAGCTAGTCTCTCATTGGTTCCCCGTCTTCCCGTTCATCCTCAGGACAAATTGCAACCTGTACGGAACAGGAGGTTAAAGGTGCTGATGCTCCAAGTAGGGAGATTGCTAGTAAAGTGGCTGGAATGGCGAACCCGAGCACAAGGAGATGAGAAATGAGGTGCGTTTTAGAAACCTTTCCCCATCACACGGTGTACCATCTTCTGGGTTTCTCATGCATGTTTTCGATGTAGGAAGATGCCCTTGAACCTGGAGATTTGGGACCCATGCGATGGGTAGCACGCAGTATTACTTTAAAGGGTCTGCGTTTGCTCACCCAACCTCACCAAACCTCTCAGCCCCAAGAGTGTCCACCCTTATGTCTCATCCAGCTGTGGGTCTAGATATGGTCAATCCAGGTTGCATCACAGCCCCTGAACGAATTGTGTAAGAATTTCTCTCTCTTTCCCTGTCTTTGTTTCATGGGTTTTTAAAAGTAATTTATTTTTATAATGGGGTGTAGCTGCTTTTCACGGCTGTGTTTAGGCCGCTTTACACCCACTTGACCCACTAACAGAGAGATATCAATACATAGGTTTTAAGATTATTACTAGTCAGATATATTCTTGTGCGGTGAATCGGGCGTGTTGAGTCCAGTTCTCTGAGCAAGGAGTAGGTCTTGTCTATTCCATATTGGGTTTATGGAACGGTATCTGAGCTAATTTGAAACTCTTGTTTTATGTATCACCCCACCTCACCTTTCCCTTTAAGCAGCCATAGTGTGTTTTCTGCATGTGTGACTCTGTTCTGTTTTGTAATTCAGTTCAAGTGTAACGGTTTTTACATTCCCTCTATAAGTGACACCTTATGAGAAGTGTCCTTTTCTGTGTGACTTATTTCACTTAGAATCGTCTTACCTAAATCCACTCATCATGCTGCTACTAGCCTTATGACATTGATTTCATGGCTGAGTGATATTCCATTGTACATAAGGACCACAACTTTTTTATCCATTTTTCGCTTTCCTGGGATATTTAAGGTGGAAGGAAGTGGAGGTCCTTGTCAACAGAGCAGCCCTAAACTTTGGGGTGCTTGTGTCTTGCTGATTTTCAATTTTCCCACTTTATCCCCCCATGCGTGGAAGTGCCCTATGCTCTCTAAGCTGTGTTTTTTAGATGTTTCAGGACACACCGTACACTTCTCCAGAGTGGCTGTTGGCAATTTACATCCCGCCCATCAGTGTAGCAAGGCTCCCATTTCTCCATGGCCTGTCCTGCATTTCTGGTTTTGACACTTTTTTCAGCATGGCCCTTTTGACCGATGGGAAGCGAGACTTCTTTGTAGCGCTGATTTGCCTTTCCAGGTTGCTTGGTTGGCCAAAAAGGGCGTATGCGTTTTTTCCTGAATATATTCAGGAAAAAACGCATACGCCCTTTTTGGCCAAGGGCATCATTGTCAACGTTTTGCCGCTTTTCATGTGCTTTAAAGGCGATTCGAATCTACCTCCTGAAATCTGTTTCCTGCAATTCTGCCTTGATTTCAAATCCTCTTCTTTGCCTTCCCTCAATATATTTGTGGACGAGAGTTATCATTTATAACTCTGCAGGTTTGTGAATTGCAGTGCCCTGAAGCTCCATTTTACAAGTCGGTTTTTTGGGAGCCGGCCGCAAAAGCGCAGGATGGCTTCAGGCCCTGTTCTGGTTCAGGGGGGCAGGCTGAGCCTGTGGTTAATTCTTCTTCCTGATGGGAAAATAGAGTGACCTGTGCCTCTCCCAACACCAAGAGCTAGTCTCTCATTGGTTCCCCGTCTTCCCGTTCATCCTCAGGACAAATTGCAACCTGTACGGAACAGGAGGTTAAAGGTGCTGATGCTCCAAGTAGGGAGATTGCTAGTAAAGTGGCTGGAATGGCGAACCCGAGCACAAGGAGATGAGAAATGAGGTGCGTTTTAGAAACCTTTCCCCATCACACGGTGTACCATCTTCTGGGTTTCTCATGCATGTTTTCGATGTAGGAAGATGCCCTTGAACCTGGAGATTTGGGACCCATGCGATGGGTAGCACGCAGTATTACTTTAAAGGGTCTGCGTTTGCTCACCCAACCTCACCAAACCTCTCAGCCCCAAGAGTGTCCACCCTTATGTCTCATCCAGCTGTGGGTCTAGATATGGTCAATCCAGGTTGCATCACAGCCCCTGAACGAATTGTGTAAGAATTTCTCTCTCTTTCCCTGTCTTTGTTTCATGGGTTTTTAAAAGTAATTTATTTTTATAATGGGGTGTAGCTGCTTTTCACGGCTGTGTTTAGGCCGCTTTACACCCACTTGACCCACTAACAGAGAGATATCAATACATAGGTTTTAAGATTATTACTAGTCAGATATATTCTTGTGCGGTGAATCGGGCGTGTTGAGTCCAGTTCTCTGAGCAAGGAGTAGGTCTTGTCTGTTACATATTGGGTTTATGGAACGGTATCTGAGCTAATTTGAAACTCTTGTTTTATGTATCACCCCACCTCACCTTTCCCGTTAAGCAGCCATAGTGTGTTTTCTGCATGTGTGACTCTGTTCTGTTTTGTAATTCAGTTCAAGTGTAACGGTTTTTACATTCCCTGTATAAGTGACACCTTATGAGAAGTGTCCTTTTCTGTGTGACTTATTTCACTTAGAATCGTCTTACCTAAATCCACTCATCATGCTGCTACTAGCCTTATGACATTGATTTCATGGCTGAGTGATATTCCATTGTACATAAGGACCACAACTTTTTTATCCATTTTTCGCTTTCCTGGGATATTTAAGGTGGAAGGAAGTGGAGGTCCTTGTCAACAGAGCAGCCCTAAACTTTGGGGTGCTTGTGTCTTGCTGATTTTCAATTTTCCCACTTTATCCCCCCATGCGTGGAAGTGCCCTATGCTCTCTAAGCTGTGTTTTTTAGATGTTTCAGGACACACCGTACACTTCTCCAGAGTGGCTGTTGGCAATTTACATCCCGCCCATCAGTGTAGCAAGGCTCCCATTTCTCCATGGCCTGTACTGCATTTCTGGTTTTGACACTTTTTTCAGCATGGCCCTTTTGACCGATGGGAAGCGAGACTTCTTTGGAGCGCTGATTTGCCTTTCCAGGTTGCTTGGTTGGCCAAAAAGGGCGTATGCGTTTTTTCCTGAATGTATTCAGGAAAAAACGCATACGCCCTTTTTGGCCAAGGGCATCATTGTCAACGTTTTGCCGCTTTTCATGTGCTTTAAAGGCGATTCGAACCTACCTCCTGAAATCTGTTTCCTGCAATTCTGCCTTGATTTCAAATCCTCTTCTTTGCCTTCCCTCAATATATTTGTGGACGAGAGTTATCATTTATAACTCTGCAGGTTTGTGAATTGCAGTGCCCTGAAGCTCCATTTTACAAGTCGCTTTTTTGGGAGCCGGCCGCAAAAGCGCAGGATGGCTTCAGGCCCTGTTCTGGTTCAGGGGGGCAGGCTGAGCCTGTGGTTAATTCTTCTTCCTGATGGGAAAATAGAGTGACCTGTGCCTGTCCCAACACCAAGAGCTAGTCTCTCATTGGTTCCCCGTCTTCCCGTTCATCCTCAGGACAAATTGCAACCTGTACGGAACAGGAGGTTAAAGGTGCTGATGCTCCAAGTAGGGAGATTGCTAGTAAAGTGGCTGGAATGGCGAACCCGAGCACAAGGAGATGAGAAATGAGGTGCGTTTTAGAAACCTTTCCCCATCACACGGTGTACCATCTTCTGGGTTTCTCATGCATGTTTTCGATGTAGGAAGATGCCCTTGAACCTGGAGATTTGGGACCCATGCGATGGGTAGCACGCAGTATTACTTTAAAGGGTCTGCGTTTGCTCACCCAACCTCACCAAACCTCTCAGCCCCAAGAGTGTCCACCCTTATGTCTCATCCAGCTATGGGTCTAGATATGGTCAATCCAGGTTGCATCACAGCCCCTGAACGAATTGTGTAAGAATTTCTCTCTCTTTCCCTGTCTTTGTTTCATGGGTTTTTAAAAGTAATTTATTTTTATAATGGGGTGTAGCTGCTTTTCACGGCTGTGTTTAGGCCGCTTTACACCCACTTGACCCACTAACAGAGAGATATCAATACATAGGTTTTAAGATTATTACTAGTCAGATATATTCTTGTGCGGTGAATCGGGCGTGTTGAGTCCAGTTCTCTGAGCAAGGAGAAGGTCTTGTCTGTTACATATTGGGTTTATGGAATGGTATCTGAGCTAATTTGAAACTCTTGTTTTATGTATCACCCCACCTCACCTTTCCCTTTAAGCAGCCATAGTGTGTTTTCTGCATGTGTGACTCTGTTCTGTTTTGTAATTCAGTTCAAGTGTAACGGTTTTTACATTCCCTCTATAAGTGACACCTTATGAGAAGTGTCCTTTTCTGTGTGACTTATTTCACTTAGAATCGTCTTACCTAAATCCACTCATCATGTTGCTACTAGCCTTATGACATTGATTTCATGGCTGAGTGATATTCCATTGTACATAAGGACCACAACTTTTTTATCCATTTTTCGCTTTCCTGGGATATTTAAGGTGGAAGGAAGTGGAGGTCCTTGTCAACAGAGCAGCCCTAAACTTTGGGGTGCTTGTGTCTTGCTGATTTTCAATTTTCCCACTTTATCCCCCCATGCGTGGAAGTGCCCTATGCTCTCTAAGCTGTGTTTTTTAGATGTTTCAGGACACACCGTACACTTCTCCAGAGTGGCTGTTGGCAATTTACATCCCGCCCATCAGTGTAGCAAGGCTCCAATTTCTCCATGGCCTGTCCTGCATTTCTGGTTTTGACACTTTTTTCAGCATGGCCCTTTTGACCGATGGGAAGCGAGACTTCTTTGTAGCGCTGATTTGCCTTTCCAGGTTGCTTGGTTGGCCAAAAAGGGCGTATGCGTTTTTTCCTGAATATATTCAGGAAAAAACGCATACGCCCTTTTTGGCCAAGGGCATCATTGTCAACGTTTTGCCGCTTTTCATGTGCTTTAAAGGCGATTCGAATCTACCTCCTGAAATCTGTTTCCTGCAATTCTGCCTTGATTTCAAATCCTCTTCTTTGCCTTCCCTCAATATATTTGTGGACGAGAGTTATCATTTATAACTCTGCAGGTTTGTGAATTGCAGTGCCCTGAAGCTCCATTTTACAAGTCGCTTTTTTGGGAGCCGGCCGCAAAAGCGCAGGATGGCTTCAGGCCCTGTTCTGGTTCAGGGGGGCAGGCTGAGCCTGTGGTTAATTCTTCTTCCTGATGGGAAAATAGAGTGACCTGTGCCTCTCCCAACACCAAGAGCTAGTCTCTCATTGGTTCCCCGTCTTCCCGTTCATCCTCAGGACAAATTGCAACCTGTACGGAACAGGAGGTTAAAGGTGCTGATGCTCCAAGTAGGGAGATTGCTAGTAAAGTGGCTGGAATGGCGAACCCGAGCACAAGGAGATGAGAAATGAGGTGCGTTTTAGAAACCTTTCCCCATCACACGGTGTACCATCTTCTGGGTTTCTCATGCATGTTTTCGATGTAGGAAGATGCCCTTGAACCTGGAGATTTGGGACCCATGCGATGGGTAGCACGCAGTATTACTTTAAAGGGTCTGCGTTTGCTCACCCAACCTCACCAAACCTCTCAGCCCCAAGAGTGTCCACCCTTATGTCTCATCCAGCTGTGGGTCTAGATATGGTCAATCCAGGTTGCATCACAGCCCCTGAACGAATTGTGTAAGAATTTCTCTCTCTTTCCCTGTCTTTGTTTCATGGGTTTTTAAAAGTAATTTATTTTTATAATGGGGTGTAGCTGCTTTTCACGGCTGTGTTTAGGCCGCTTTACACCCACTTCACCCACTAACAGAGAGATATCAATACATAGGTTTTAAGATTATTACTAGTCAGATATATTCTTGTGCGGTGAATCGGGCGTGTTGAGTCCAGTTCTCTGAGCAAGGAGTAGGTCTTGTCTGTTACATATTGGGTTTATGGAACGGTATCTGAGCTAATTTGAAACTCTTGTTTTATGTATCACCCCACCTCACCTTTCCCGTTAAGCAGCCATAGTGTGTTTTCTGCATGTGTGACTCTGTTCTGTTTTGTAATTCAGTTCAAGTGTAACGGTTTTTACATTCCCTCTATAAGTGACACCTTATGAGAAGTGTCCTTTTCTGTGTGACTTATTTCACTTAGAATCGTCTTACCTAAATCCACTCATCATGCTGCTACTAGCCTTATGACATTGATTTCATGGCTGAGTGATATTCCATTGTACATAAGGACCACAACTTTTTTATCCATTTTTCGCTTTCCTGGGATATTTAAGGTGGAAGGAAGTCTAGGTCCTTGTCAACAGAGCAGCCCTAAACTTTGGGGTGCTTGTGTCTTGCTGATTTTCAATTTTCCCACTTTATCCCCCCATGCGTGGAAGTGCCCTATGCTCTCTAAGCTGTGTTTTTTAGATGTTTCAGGACACACCGTACACTTCTCCAGAGTGGCTGTTGGCAATTTACATCCCGCCCATCAGTGTAGCAAGGCTCCCATTTCTCCATGGCCTGTACTGCATTTCTGGTTTTGACACTTTTTTCAGCATGGCCCTTTTGACCGATGGGAAGCGAGACTTCTTTGGAGCGCTGATTTGCCTTTCCAGGTTGCTTGGTTGGCCAAAAAGGGCGTATGCGTTTTTTCCTGAATGTATTCAGGAAAAAACGCATACGCCCTTTTTGGCCAAGGGCATCATTGTCAACGTTTTGCCGCTTTTCATGTGCTTTAAAGGCGATTCGAACCTACCTCCTGAAATCTGTTTCCTGCAATTCTGCCTTGATTTCAAATCCTCTTCTTTGCCTTCCCTCAATATATTTGTGGACGAGAGTTATCATTTATAACTCTGCAGGTTTGTGAATTGCAGTGCCCTGAAGCTCCATTTTACAAGTCGGTTTTTTGGGAGCCGGCCGCAAAAGCGCAGGATGGCTTCAGGCCCTGTTCTGGTTCAGGGGGGCAGGCTGAGCCTGTGGTTAATTCTTCTTCCTGATGGGAAAATAGAGTGACCTGTGCCTGTCCCAACACCAAGAGCTAGTCTCTCATTGGTTCCCCGTCTTCCCGTTCATCCTCAGGACAAATTGCAACCTGTACGGAACAGGAGGTTAAAGGTGCTGATGCTCCAAGTAGGGAGATTGCTAGTAAAGTGGCTGGAATGGCGAACCCGAGCACAAGGAGATGAGAAATGAGGTGCGTTTTAGAAACCTTTCCCCATCACACGGTGTACCATCTTCTGGGTTTCTCATGCATGTTTTCGATGTAGGAAGATGCCCTTGAACCTGGAGATTTGGGACCCATGCGATGGGTAGCACGCAGTATTACTTTAAAGGGTCTGCGTTTGCTCACCCAACCTCACCAAACCTCTCAGCCCCAAGAGTGTCCACCCTTATGTCTCATCCAGCTATGGGTCTAGATATGGTCAATCCAGGTTGCATCACAGCCCCTGAACGAATTGTGTAAGAATTTCTCTCTCTTTCCCTGTCTTTGTTTCATGGGTTTTTAAAAGTAATTTATTTTTATAATGGGGTGTAGCTGCTTTTCACGGCTGTGTTTAGGCCGCTTTACACCCACTTGACCCACTAACAGAGAGATATCAATACATAGGTTTTAAGATTATTACTAGTCAGATATATTCTTGTGCGGTGAATCGGGCGTGTTGAGTCCAGTTCTCTGAGCAAGGAGTAGGTCTTGTCTGTTACATATTGGGTTTATGGAACGGTATCTGAGCTAATTTGAAACTCTTGTTTTATGTATCACCCCACCTCACCTTTCCCTTTAAGCAGCCATAGTGTGTTTTCTGCATGTGTGACTCTGTTCTGTTTTGTAATTCAGTTCAAGTGTAACGGTTTTTACATTCCCTCTATAAGTGACACCTTATGAGAAGTGTCCTTTTCTGTGTGACTTATTTCACTTAGAATCGTCTTACCTAAATCCACTCATCATGTTGCTACTAGCCTTATGACATTGATTTCATGGCTGAGTGATATTCCATTGTACATAAGGACCACAACTTTTTTATCCATTTTTCGCTTTCCTGGGATATTTAAGGTGGAAGGAAGTGGAGGTCCTTGTCAACAGAGCAGCCCTAAACTTTGGGGTGCTTGTGTCTTGCTGATTTTCAATTTTCCCACTTTATCCCCCCAGGCGTGGAAGTGCCCTATGCTCTCTAAGCTGTGTTTTTTAGATGTTTCAGGACACACCGTACACTTCTCCAGAGTGGCTGTTGGCAATTTACATCCCGCCCATCAGTGTAGCAAGGCTCCCATTTCTCCATGGCCTGTCCTGCATTTCTGGTTTTGACACTTTTTTCAGCATGGCCCTTTTGACCGATGGGAAGCGAGACTTCTTTGTAGCGCTGATTTGCCTTTCCAGGTTGCTTGGTTGGCCAAAAAGGGCGTATGCGTTTTTTCCTGAATATATTCAGGAAAAAACGCATACGCCCTTTTTGGCCAAGGGCATCATTGTCAACGTTTTGCCGCTTTTCATGTGCTTTAAAGGCGATTCGAATCTACCTCCTGAAATCTGTTTCCTGCAATTCTGCCTTGATTTCAAATCCTCTTCTTTGCCTTCCCTCAATATATTTGTGGACGAGAGTTATCATTTATAACTCTGCAGGTTTGTGAATTGCAGTGCCCTGAAGCTCCATTTTACAAGTCGCTTTTTTGGGAGCCGGCCGCAAAAGCGCAGGATGGCTTCAGGCCCTGTTCTGGTTCAGGGGGGCAGGCTGAGCCTGTGGTTAATTCTTCTTCCTGATGGGAAAATAGAGTGACCTGTGCCTCTCCCAACACCAAGAGCTAGTCTCTCATTGGTTCCCCGTCTTCCCGTTCATCCTCAGGACAAATTGCAACCTGTACGGAACAGGAGGTTAAAGGTGCTGATGCTCCAAGTAGGGAGATTGCTAGTAAAGTGGCTGGAATGGCGAACCCGAGCACAAGGAGATGAGAAATGAGGTGCGTTTTAGAAACCTTTCCCCATCACACGGTGTACCATCTTCTGGGTTTCTCATGCATGTTTTCGATGTAGGAAGATGCCCTTGAACCTGGAGATTTGGGACCCATGCGATGGGTAGCACGCAGTATTACTTTAAAGGGTCTGCGTTTGCTCACCCAACCTCACCAAACCTCTCAGCCCCAAGAGTGTCCACCCTTATGTCTCATCCAGCTGTGGGTCTAGATATGGTCAATCCAGGTTGCATCACAGCCCCTGAACGAATTGTGTAAGAATTTCTCTCTCTTTCCCTGTCTTTGTTTCATGGGTTTTTAAAAGTAATTTATTTTTATAATGGGGTTTAGCTGCTTTTCACGGCTGTGTTTAGGCCGCTTTACACCCACTTGACCCACTAACAGAGAGATATCAATACATAGGTTTTAAGATTATTACTAGTCAGATATATTCTTGTGCGGTGAATCGGGCGTGTTGAGTCCAGTTCTCTGAGCAAGGAGTAGGTCTTGTCTATTCCATATTGGGTTTATGGAACGGTATCTGAGCTAATTTGAAACTCTTGTTTTATGTATCACCCCACCTCACCTTTCCCTTTAAGCAGCCATAGTGTGTTTTCTGCATGTGTGACTCTGTTCTGTTTTGTAATTCAGTTCAAGTGTAACGGTTTTTACATTCCCTCTATAAGTGACACCTTATGAGAAGTGTCCTTTTCTGTGTGACTTATTTCACTTAGAATCGTCTTACCTAAATCCACTCATCATGCTGCTACTAGCCTTATGACATTGATTTCATGGCTGAGTGATATTCCATTGTACATAAGGACCACAACTTTTTTATCCATTTTTCGCTTTCCTAGGATATTTAAGGTGGAAGGAAGTGGAGGTCCTTGTCAACAGAGCAGCCCTAAACTTTGGGGTGCTTGTGTCTTGCTGATTTTTAATTTTCCCACTTTATCCCCCCATGCGTGGAAGTGCCCTATGCTCTCTAAGCTGTGTTTTTTAGATGTTTCAGGACACACCGTACACTTCTCCAGAGTGGCTGTTGGCAATTTACATCCCGCCCATCAGTGTAGCAAGGCTCCCATTTCTCCATGGCCTGTCCTGCATTTCTGGTTTTGACACTTTTTTCAGCATGGCCCTTTTGACCGATGGGAAGCGAGACTTCTTTGTAGCGCTGATTTGCCTTTCCAGGTTGCTTGGTTGGCCAAAAAGGGCGTATGCGTTTTTTCCTGAATATATTCAGGAAAAAACGCATACGCCCTTTTTGGCCAAGGGCATCATTGTCAACGTTTTGCCGCTTTTCATGTGCTTTAAAGGCGATTCGAATCTACCTCCTGAAATCTGTTTCCTGCAATTCTGCCTTGATTTCAAATCCTCTTCTTTGCCTTCCCTCAATATATTTGTGGACGAGAGTTATCATTTATAACTCTGCAGGTTTGTGAATTGCAGTGCCCTGAAGCTCCATTTTACAAGTCGCTTTTTTGGGAGCCGGCCGCAAAAGCGCAGGATGGCTTCAGGCCCTGTTCTGGTTCAGGGGGGCAGGCTGAGCCTGTGGTTAATTCTTCTTCCTGATGGGAAAATAGAGTGACCTGTGCCTCTCCCAACACCAAGAGCTAGTCTCTCATTGGTTCCCCGTCTTCCCGTTCATCCTCAGGACAAATTGCAACCTGTACGGAACAGGAGGTTAAAGGTGCTGATGCTCCAAGTAGGGAGATTGCTAGTAAAGTGGCTGGAATGGCGAACCCGAGCACAAGGAGATGAGAAATGAGGTGCGTTTTAGAAACCTTTCCCCATCACACGGTGTACCATCTTCTGGGTTTCTCATGCATGTTTTCGATGTAGGAAGATGCCCTTGAACCTGGAGATTTGGGACCCATGCGATGGGTAGCACGCAGTATTACTTTAAAGGGTCTGCGTTTGCTCACCCAACCTCACCAAACCTCTCAGCCCCAAGAGTGTCCACCCTTATGTCTCATCCAGCTGTGGGTCTAGATATGGTCAATCCAGGTTGCATCACAGCCCCTGAACGAATTGTGTAAGAATTTCTCTCTCTTTCCCTGTCTTTGTTTCATGGGTTTTTAAAAGTAATTTATTTTTATAATGGGGTGTAGCTGCTTTTCACGGCTGTGTTTAGGCCGCTTTACACCCACTTGACCCACTAACAGAGAGATATCAATACATAGGTTTTAAGATTATTACTAGTCAGATATATTCTTGTGCGGTGAATCGGGCGTGTTGAGTCCAGTTCTCTGAGCAAGGAGTAGGTCTTGTCTGTTACATATTGGGTTTATGGAACGGTATCTGAGCTAATTTGAAACTCTTGTTTTATGTATCACCCCACCTCACCTTTCCCGTTAAGCAGCCATAGTGTGTTTTCTGCATGTGTGACTCTGTTCTGTTTTGTAATTCAGTTCAAGTGTAACGGTTTTTACATTCCCTCTATAAGTGACACCTTATGAGAAGTGTCCTTTTCTGTGTGACTTATTTCACTTAGAATCGTCTTACCTAAATCCACTCATCATGCTGCTACTAGCCTTATGACATTGATTTCATGGCTGAGTGATATTCCATTGTACATAAGGACCACAACTTTTTTATCCATTTTTCGCTTTCCTGGGATATTTAAGGTGGAAGGAAGTGGAGGTCCTTGTCAACAGAGCAGCCCTAAACTTTGGGGTGCTTGTGTCTTGCTGATTTTCAATTTTCCCACTTTATCCCCCCATGCGTGGAAGTGCCCTATGCTCTCTAAGCTGTGTTTTTTAGATGTTTCAGGACACACCGTACACTTCTCCAGAGTGGCTGTTGGCAATTTACATCCCGCCCATCAGTGTAGCAAGGCTCCCATTTCTCCATGGCCTGTCCTGCATTTCTGGTTTTGACACTTTTTTCAGCATGGCCCTTTTGACCGATGGGAAGCGAGACTTCTTTGGAGCGCTGATTTGCCTTTCCAGGTTGCTTGGTTGGCCAAAAAGGGCGTATGCGTTTTTTCCTGAATGTATTCAGGAAAAAACACATACGCCCTTTTTGGCCAAGGGCATCATTGTCAACGTTTTGCCGCTTTTCATGTGCTTTAAAGGCGATTCGAATCTACCTCCTGAAATCTGTTTCCTGCAATTCTGCCTTGATTTCAAATCCTCTTCTTTGCCTTCCCTCAATATATTTGTGGACGAGAGTTATCATTTATAACTCTGCAGGTTTGTGAATTGCAGTGCCCTGAAGCTCCATTTTACAAGTCGGTTTTTTGGGAGCCGGCCGCAAAAGCGCAGGATGGCTTCAGGCCCTGTTCTGGTTCAGGGGGGCAGGCTGAGCCTGTGGTTAATTCTTCTTCCTGATGGGAAAATAGAGTGACCTGTGCCTGTCCCAACACCAAGAGCTAGTCTCTCATTGGTTCCCCGTCTTCCCGTTCATCCTCAGGACAAATTGCAACCTGTACGGAACAGGAGGTTAAAGGTGCTGATGCTCCAAGTAGGGAGATTGCTAGTAAAGTGGCTGGAATGGCGAACCCGAGCACAAGGAGATGAGAAATGAGGTGCGTTTTAGAAACCTTTCCCCATCACACGGTGTACCATCTTCTGGGTTTCTCATGCATGTTTTCGATGTAGGAAGATGCCCTTGAACCTGGAGATTTGGGACCCATGCGATGGGTAGCACGCAGTATTACTTTAAAGGGTCTGCGTTTGCTCACCCAACCTCACCAAACCTCTCAGCCCCAAGAGTGTCCACCCTTATGTCTCATCCAGCTATGGGTCTAGATATGGTCAATCCAGGTTGCATCACAGCCCCTGAACGAATTGTGTAAGAATTTCTCTCTCTTTCCCTGTCTTTGTTTCATGGGTTTTTAAAAGTAATTTATTTTTATAATGGGGTGTAGCTGCTTTTCACGGCTGTGTTTAGGCCGCTTTACACCCACTTGACCCACTAACAGAGAGATATCAATACATAGGTTTTAAGATTATTACTAGTCAGATATATTCTTGTGCGGTGAATCGGGCGTGTTGAGTCCAGTTCTCTGAGCAAGGAGTAGGTCTTGTCTGTTACATATTGGGTTTATGGAACGGTATCTGAGCTAATTTGAAACTCTTGTTTTATGTATCACCCCACCTCACCTTTCCCTTTAAGCAGCCATAGTGTGTTTTCTGCATGTGTGACTCTGTTCTGTTTTGTAATTCAGTTCAAGTGTAACGGTTTTTACATTCCCTCTATAAGTGACACCTTATGAGAAGTGTCCTTTTCTGTGTGACTTATTTCACTTAGAATCGTCTTACCTAAATCCACTCATCATGTTGCTACTAGCCTTATGACATTGATTTCATGGCTGAGTGATATTCCATTGTACATAAGGACCACAACTTTTTTATCCATTTTTCGCTTTCCTGGGATATTTAAGGTGGAAGGAAGTGGAGGTCCTTGTCAACAGAGCAGCCCTAAACTTTGGGGTGCTTGTGTCTTGCTGATTTTCAATTTTCCCACTTTATCCCCCCATGCGTGGAAGTGCCCTATGCTCTCTAAGCTGTGTTTTTTAGATGTTTCAGGACACACCGTACACTTCTCCAGAGTGGCTGTTGGCAATTTACATCCCGCCCGTCAGTGTAGCAAGGCTCCCATTTCTCCATGGCCTGTCCTGCATTTCTGGTTTTGACACTTTTTTCAGCATGGCCCTTTTGACCGATGGGAAGCGAGACTTCTTTGTAGCGCTGATTTGCCTTTCCAGGTTGCTTGGTTGGCCAAAAAGGGCGTATGCGTTTTTTCCTGAATATATTCAGCAAAAAACGCATACGCCCTTTTTGGCCAAGGGCATCATTGTCAACGTTTTGCCGCTTTTCATGTGCTTTAAAGGCGATTCGAATCTACCTCCTGAAATCTGTTTCCTGCAATTCTGCCTTGATTTCAAATCCTCTTCTTTGCCTTCCCTCAATATATTTGTGGACGAGAGTTATCATTTATAACTCTGCAGGTTTGTGAATTGCAGTGCCCTGAAGCTCCATTTTACAAGTCGCTTTTTTGGGAGCCGGCCGCAAAAGCGCAGGATGGCTTCAGGCCCTGTTCTGGTTCAGGGGGGCAGGCTGAGCCTGTGGTTAATTCTTCTTCCTGATGGGAAAATAGAGTGACCTGTGCCTCTCCCAACACCAAGAGCTAGTCTCTCATTGGTTCCCCGTCTTCCCGTTCATCCTCAGGACAAATTGCAACCTGTACGGAACAGGAGGTTAAAGGTGCTGATGCTCCAAGTAGGGAGATTGCTAGTAAAGTGGCTGGAATGGCGAACCCGAGCACAAGGAGATGAGAAATGAGGTGCGTTTTAGAAACCTTTCCCCATCACACGGTGTACCATCTTCTGGGTTTCTCATGCATGTTTTCGATGTAGGAAGATGCCCTTGAACCTGGAGATTTGGGACCCATGCGATGGGTAGCACGCAGTATTACTTTAAAGGGTCTGCGTTTGCTCACCCAACCTCACCGAACCTCTCAGCCCCAAGAGTGTCCACCCTTATGTCTCATCCAGCTGTGGGTCTAGATATGGTCAATCCAGGTTGCATCACAGCCCCTGAACGAATTGTGTAAGAATTTCTCTCTCTTTCCCTGTCTTTGTTTCATGGGTTTTTAAAAGTAATTTATTTTTATAATGGGGTTTAGCTGCTTTTCACGGCTGTGTTTAGGCCGCTTTACACCCAGTTGACCCACTAACAGAGCGATATCAATACATAGGTTTTAAGATTATTACTAGTCAGATATATTCTTGTGCGGTGAATCGGGCGTGTTGAGTCCAGTTCTCTGAGCAAGGAGTAGGTCTTGTCTGTTACATATTGGGTTTATGGAACGGTATCTGAGCTAATTTGAAACTCTTGTTTTATGTATCACCCCACCTCACCTTTCCCGTTAAGCAGCCATAGTGTGTTTTCTGCATGTGTGACTCTGTTCTGTTTTGTAATTCAGTTCAAGTGTAACGGTTTTTACATTCCCTCTATAAGTGACACCTTATGAGAAGTGTCCTTTTCTGTGTGACTTATTTCACTTAGAATCGTCTTACCTAAATCCACTCATCATGCTGCTACTAGCCTTATGACATTGATTTCATGGCTGAGTGATATTCCATTGTACATAAGGACCACAACTTTTTTATCCATTTTTCGCTTTCCTGGGATATTTAAGGTGGAAGGAAGTGGAGGTCCTTGTCAACAGAGCAGCCCTAAACTTTGGGGTGCTTGTGTCTTGCTGATTTTCAATTTTCCCACTTTATCCCCCCATGCGTGGAAGTGCCCTATGCTCTCTAAGCTGTGTTTTTTAGATGTTTCAGGACACACCGTACACTTCTCCAGAGTGGCTGTTGGCAATTTACATCCCGCCCGTCAGTGTAGCAAGGCTCCCATTTCTCCATGGCCTGTCCTGCATTTCTGGTTTTGACACTTTTTTCAGCATGGCCCTTTTGACCGATGGGAAGCGAGACTTCTTTGTAGCGCTGATTTGCCTTTCCAGGTTGCTTGGTTGGCCAAAAAGGGCGTATGCGTTTTTTCCTGAATATATTCAGGAAAAAACGCATACGCCCTTTTTGGCCAAGGGCATCATTGTCAACGTTTTGCCGCTTTTCATGTGCTTTAAAGGCGATTCGAATCTACCTCCTGAAATCTGTTTCCTGCAATTCTGCCTTGATTTCAAATCCTCTTCTTTGCCTTCCCTCAATATATTTGTGGACGAGAGTTATCATTTATAACTCTGCAGGTTTGTGAATTGCAGTGCCCTGAAGCTCCATTTTACAAGTCGCTTTTTTGGGAGCCGGCCGCAAAAGCGCAGGATGGCTTCAGGCCCTGTTCTGGTTCAGGGGGGCAGGCTGAGCCTGTGGTTAATTCTTCTTCCTGATGGGAAAATAGAGTGACCTGTGCCTGTCCCAACACCAAGAGCTAGTCTCTCATTGGTTCCCCGTCTTCCCGTTCATCCTCAGGACAAATTGCAACCTGTACGGAACAGGAGGTTAAAGGTGCTGATGCTCCAAGTAGGGAGATTGCTAGTAAAGTGGCTGGAATGGCGAACCCGAGCACAAGGAGATGAGAAATGAGGTGCGTTTTAGAAACCTTTCCCCATCACACGGTGTACCATCTTCTGGGTTTCTCATGCATGTTTTCGATGTAGGAAGATGCCCTTGAACCTGGAGATTTGGGACCCATGCGATGGGTAGCACGCAGTATTACTTTAAAGGGTCTGCGTTTGCTCACCCAACCTCACCGAACCTCTCAGCCCCAAGAGTGTCCACCCTTATGTCTCATCCAGCTGTGGGTCTAGATATGGTCAATCCAGGTTGCATCACAGCCCCTGAACGAATTGTGTAAGAATTTCTCTCTCTTTCCCTGTCTTTGTTTCATGGGTTTTTAAAAGTAATTTATTTTTATAATGGGGTTTAGCTGCTTTTCACGGCTGTGTTTAGGCCGCTTTACACCCACTTGACCCACTAACAGAGCGATATCAATACATAGGTTTTAAGATTATTACTAGTCAGATATATTCTTGTGCGGTGAATCGGGCGTGTTGAGTCCAGTTCTCTGAGCAAGGAGTAGGTCTTGTCTGTTACATATTGGGTTTATGGAACGGTATCTGAGCTAATTTGAAACTCTTGTTTTATGTATCACCCCACCTCACCTTTCCCGTTAAGCAGCCATAGTGTGTTTTCTGCATGTGTGACTCTGTTCTGTTTTGTAATTCAGTTCAAGTGTAACGGTTTTTACATTCCCTCTATAAGTGACACCTTATGAGAAGTGTCCTTTTCTGTGTGACTTATTTCACTTAGAATCGTCTTACCTAAATCCACTCATCATGCTGCTACTAGCCTTATGACATTGATTTCATGGCTGAGTGATATTCCATTGTACATAAGGACCACAACTTTTTTATCCATTTTTCGCTTTCCTGGGATATTTAAGGTGGAAGGAAGTGGAGGTCCTTGTCAACAGAGCAGCCCTAAACATTGGGGTGCTTGTGTCTTGCTGATTTTCAATTTTCCCACTTTATCCCCCCATGCGTGGAAGTGCCCTATGCTCTCTAAGCTGTGTTTTTTAGATGTTTCAGGACACACCGTACACTTCTCCAGAGTGGCTGTTGGCAATTTACATCCCGCCCATCAGTGTAGCAAGGCTCCCATTTCTCCATGGCCTGTCCTGCATTTCTGGTTTTGACACTTTTTTCAGCATGGCCCTTTTGACCGATGGGAAGCGAGACTTCTTTGTAGCGCTGATTTGCCTTTCCAGGTTGCTTGGTTGGCCAAAAAGGGCGTATGCGTTTTTTCCTGAATATATTCAGGAAAAAACGCATATGCCCTTTTTGGCCAAGGGCATCATTGTCAACGTTTTGCCGCTTTTCATGTGCTTTAAAGGCGATTCGAATCTACCTCCTGAAATCTGTTTCCTGCAATTCTGCCTTGATTTCAAATCCTCTTCTTTGCCTTCCCTCAATATATTTGTGGACGAGAGTTATCATTTATAACTCTGCAGGTTTGTGAATTGCAGTGCCCTGAAGCTCCATTTTACAAGTCGCTTTTTTGGGAGCCGGCCGCAAAAGCGCAGGATGGCTTCAGGCCCTGTTCTGGTTCAGGGGGGCAGGCTGAGCCTGTGGTTAATTCTTCTTCCTGATGGGAAAATAGAGTGACCTGTGCCTCTCCCAACACCAAGAGCTAGTCTCTCATTGGTTCCCCGTCTTCCCGTTCATCCTCAGGACAAATTGCAACCTGTACGGAACAGGAGGTTAAAGGTGCTGATGCTCCAAGTAGGGAGATTGCTAGTAAAGTGGCTGGAATGGCGAACCCGAGCACAAGGAGATGAGAAATGAGGTGCGTTTTAGAAACCTTTCCCCATCACACGGTGTACCATCTTCTGGGTTTCTCATGCATGTTTTCGATGTAAGAAGATGCCCTTGAACCTGGAGATTTGGGACCCATGCGACGGGTAGCACGCAGTATTACTTTAAAGGGTCTGCGTTTGCTCACCCAACCTCACCAAACCTCTCAGCCCCAAGAGTGTCCACCCTTATGTCTCATCCAGCTGTGGGTCTAGATATGGTCAATCCAGGTTGCATCACAGCCCATGAACGAATTGTGTAAGAATTTCTCTCTCTTTCCCTGTCTTTGTTTCATGGGTTTTTAAAAGTAATTTATTTTTATAATGGGGTTTAGCTGCTTTTCACGGCTGTGTTTAGGCCGCTTTACACCCACTTGACACACTAACAGAGAGATATCAATACATAGGTTTTAAGATTATTACTAGTCAGATATATTCTTGTGCGGTGAATCGGGCGTGTTGAGTCCAGTTCTCTGAGCAAGGAGTAGGTCTTGTCTATTCCATATTGGGTTTATGGAACGGTATCTGAGCTAATTTGAAACTCTTGTTTTATGTATCACCCCACCTCACCTTTCCCGTTAAGCAGCCATAGTGTGTTTTCTGCATGTGTGACTCTGTTCTGTTTTGTAATTCAGTTCAAGTGTAACGGTTTTTACATTCCCTCTATAAGTGACACCTTATGAGAAGTGTCCTTTTCTGTGTGACTTATTTCACTTAGAATCGTCTTACCTAAATCCACTCATCATGCTGCTACTAGCCTTATGACATTGATTTCATGGCTGAGTGATATTCCATTGTACATAAGGACCACAACTTTTTTATCCATTTTTCGCTTTCCTGGGATATTTAAGGTGGAAGGAAGTGGAGGTCCTTGTCAACAGAGCAGCCCTAACCTTTGGGGTGCTTGTGTCTTGCTGATTTTCAATTTTCCCACTTTATCCCCCCATGCGTGGAAGTGCCCTATGCTCTCTAAGCTGTGTTTTTTAGATGTTTCAGGACACACCGTACACTTCTCCAGAGTGGCTGTTGGCAATTTACATCCCGCCCATCAGTGTAGCAAGGCTCCCATTTCTCCATGGCCTGTCCTGCATTTCTGGTTTTGACACTTTTTTCAGCATGGCCCTTTTGACCGATGGGAAGCGAGACTTCTTTGTAGCGCTGATTTGCCTTTCCAGGTTGCTTGGTTGGCCAAAAAGGGCGTATGCGTTTTTTCCTGAATATATTCAGGAAAAAACGCATACGCCCTTTTTGGCCAAGGGCATCATTGTCAACGTTTTGCCGCTTTTCATGTGCTTTAAAGGCGATTCGAATCTACCTCCTGAAATCTGTTTCCTGCAATTCTGCCTTGATTTCAAATCCTCTTCTTTGCCTTCCCTCAATATATTTGTGGACGAGAGTTATCATTTATAACTCTGCAGGTTTGTGAATTGCAGTGCCCTGAAGCTCCATTTTACAAGTCGCTTTTTTGGGAGCCGGCCGCAAAAGCGCAGGATGGCTTCAGGCCCTGTTCTGGTTCAGGGGGGCAGGCTGAGCCTGTGGTTAATTCTTCTTCCTGATGGGAAAATAGAGTGACCTGTGCCTGTCCCAACACCAAGAGCTAGTCTCTCATTGGTTCCCCGTCTTCCCGTTCATCCTCAGGACAAATTGCAACCTGTACGGAACAGGAGGTTAAAGGTGCTGATGCTCCAAGTAGGGAGATTGCTAGTAAAGTGGCTGGAATGGCGAACCCGAGCACAAGGAGATGAGAAATGAGGTGCGTTTTAGAAACCTTTCCCCATCACACGGTGTACCATCTTCTGGGTTTCTCATGCATGTTTTCGATGTAGGAAGATGCCCTTGAACCTGGAGATTTGGGACCCATGCGATGGGTAGCACGCAGTATTACTTTAAAGGGTCTGCGTTTGCTCACCCAACCTCACCAAACCTCTCAGCCCCAAGAGTGTCCACCCTTATGTCTCATCCAGCTGTGGGTCTAGATATGGTCAATCCAGGTTGCATCACAGCCCCTGAACGAATTGTGTAAGAATTTCTCTCTCTTTCCCTGTCTTTGTTTCATGGGTTTTTAAAAGTAATTTATTTTTATAATGGGGTTTAGCTGCTTTTCACGGCTGTGTTTAGGCCGCTTTACACCCACTTGACCCACTAACAGAGAGATATCAATACATAGGTTTTAAGATTATTACTAGTCAGATATATTCTTGTGCGGTGAATCGGGCGTGTTGAGTCCAGTTCTCTGAGCAAGGAGTAGGTCTTGTCTATTCCATATTGGGTTTATGGAACGGTATCTGAGCTAATTTGAAACTCTTGTTTTATGTATCACCCCACCTCACCTTTCCCGTTAAGCAGCCATAGTGTGTTTTCTGCATGTGTGACTCTGTTCTGTTTTGTAATTCAGTTCAAGTGTAACGGTTTTTACATTCCCTCTATAAGTGACACCTTATGAGAAGTGTCCTTTTCTGTGTGACTTATTTCACTTAGAATCGTCTTACCTAAATCCACTCATCATGCTGCTACTAGCCTTATGACATTGATTTCATGGCTGAGTGATATTCCATTGTACATAAGGACCACAAATTTTTTATCCATTTTTCGCTTTCCTGGGATATTTAAGGTGGAAGGAAGTGGAGGTCCTTGTCAACAGAGCAGCCCTAACCTTTGGGGTGCTTGTGTCTTGCTGATTTTCAATTTTCCCACTTTATCCCCCCATGCGTGGAAGTGCCCTATGCTCTCTAAGCTGTGTTTTTTAGATGTTTCAGGACACACCGTACACTTCTCCAGAGTGGCTGTTGGCAATTTACATCCCGCCCGTCAGTGTAGCAAGGCTCCCATTTCTCCATGGCCTGTCCTGCATTTCTGGTTTTGACACTTTTTTCAGCATGGCCCTTTTGACCGATGGGAAGCGAGACTTCTTTGTAGCGCTGATTTGCCTTTCCAGGTTGCTTGGTTGGCCAAAAAGGGCGTATGCGTTTTTTCCTGAATATATTCAGGAAAAAACGCATACGCCCTTTTTGGCCAAGGGCATCATTGTCAACGTGTTGCCGCTTTTCATGTGCTTTAAAGGCGATTCGAATCTACCTCCTGAAATCTGTTTCCTGCAATTCTGCCTTGATTTCAAATCCTCTTCTTTGCCTTCCCTCAATATATTTGTGGACGAGAGTTATCATTTATAACTCTGCAGGTTTGTGAATTGCAGTGCCCTGAAGCTCCATTTTACAAGTCGCCTTTTTGGGAGCCGGCCGCAAAAGCGCAGGATGGCTTCAGGCCCTGTTCTGGTTCAGGGGGGCAGGCTGAGCCTGTGGTTAATTCTTCTTCCTGATGGGAAAATAGAGTGACCTGTGCCTGTCCCAACACCAAGAGCTAGTCTCTCATTGGTTCCCCGTCTTCCCGTTCATCCTCAGGACAAATTGCAACCTGTACGGAACAGGAGGTTAAAGGTGCTGATGCTCCAAGTAGGGAGATTGCTAGTAAAGTGGCTGGAATGGCGAACCCGAGCACAAGGAGATGAGAAATGAGGTGCGTTTTAGAAACCTTTCCCCATCACACGGTGTACCATCTTCTGGGTTTCTCATGCATGTTTTCGATGTAGGAAGATGCCCTTGAACCTGGAGATTTGGGACCCATGCGATGGGTAGCACGCAGTATTACTTTAAAGGGTCTGCGTTTGCTCACCCAACCTCACCGAACCTCTCAGCCCCAAGAGTGTCCACCCTTATGTCTCATCCAGCTGTGGGTCTAGATATGGTCAATCCAGGTTGCATCACAGCCCCTGAACGAGTTGTGTAAGAATTTCTCTCTCTTTCCCTGTCTTTGTTTCATGGGTTTTTAAAAGTAATTTATTTTTATAATGGGGTTTAGCTGCTTTTCACGGCTGTGTTTAGGCCGCTTTACACCCACTTGACCCACTAACAGAGCGATATCAATACATAGGTTTTAAGATTATTACTAGTCAGATATATTCTTGTGCGGTGAATCGGGCGTGTTGAGTCCAGTTCTCTGAGCAAGGAGTAGGTCTTGTCTGTTACATATTGGGTTTATGGAACGGTATCTGAGCTAATTTGAAACTCTTGTTTTATGTATCACCCCACCTCACCTTTCCCGTTAAGCAGCCATAGTGTGTTTTCTGCATGTGTGACTCTGTTCTGTTTTGTAATTCAGTTCAAGTGTAACGGTTTTTACATTCCCTCTATAAGTGACACCTTATGAGAAGTGTCCTTTTCTGTGTGACTTATTTCACTTAGAATCGTCTTACCTAAATCCACTCATCATGCTGCTACTAGCCTTATGACATTGATTTCATGGCTGAGTGATATTCCATTGTACATAAGGACCACAAATTTTTTATCCATTTTTCGCTTTCCTGGGATATTTAAGGTGGAAGGAAGTGGAGGTCCTTGTCAACAGAGCAGCCCTAACCTTTGGGGTGCTTGTGTCTTGCTGATTTTCAATTTTCCCACTTTATCCCCCCATGCGTGGAAGTGCCCTATGCTCTCTAAGCTGTGTTTTTTAGATGTTTCAGGACACACCGTACACTTCTCCAGAGTGGCTGTTGGCAATTTACATCCCGCCCATCAGTGTAGCAAGGCTCCCATTTCTCCATGGCCTGTCCTGCATTTCTGGTTTTGACACTTTTTTCAGCATGGCCCTTTTGACCGATGGGAAGCGAGACTTCTTTGTAGCGCTGATTTGCCTTTCCAGGTTGCTTGGTTGGCCAAAAAGGGCGTATGCGTTTTTTCCTGAATATATTCAGGAAAAAACGCATACGCCCTTTTTGGCCAAGGGCATCATTGTCAACGTTTTGCCGCTTTTCATGTGCTTTAAAGGCGATTCGAATCTACCTCCTGAAATCTGTTTCCTGCAATTCTGCCTTGATTTCAAATCCTCTTCTTTGCCTTCCCTCAATATATTTGTGGACGAGAGTTATCATTTATAACTCTGCAGGTTTGTGAATTGCAGTGCCCTGAAGCTCCATTTTACAAGTCGCCTTTTTGGGAGCCGGCCGCAAAAGCGCAGGATGGCTTCAGGCCCTGTTCTGGTTCAGGGGGGCAGGCTGAGCCTGTGGTTAATTCTTCTTCCTGATGGGAAAATAGAGTGACCTGTGCCTGTCCCAACACCAAGAGCTAGTCTCTCATTGGTTCCCCGTCTTCCCGTTCATCCTCAGGACAAATTGCAACCTGTACGGAACAGGAGGTTAAAGGTGCTGATGCTCCAAGTAGGGAGATTGCTAGTAAAGTGGCTGGAATGGCGAACCCGAGCACAAGGAGATGAGAAATGAGGTGCGTTTTAGAAACCTTTCCCCATCACACGGTGTACCATCTTCTGGGTTTCTCATGCATGTTTTCGATGTAGGAAGATGCCCTTGAACCTGGAGATTTGGGACCCATGCGATGGGTAGCACGCAGTATTACTTTAAAGGGTCTGCGTTTGCTCACCCAACCTCACCGAACCTCTCAGCCCCAAGAGTGTCCACCCTTATGTCTCATCCAGCTGTGGGTCTAGATATGGTCAATCCAGGTTGCATCACAGCCCCTGAACGAATTGTGTAAGAATTTCTCTCTCTTTCCCTGTCTTTGTTTCATGGGTTTTTAAAAGTAATTTATTTTTATAATGGGGTTTAGCTGCTTTTCACGGCTGTGTTTAGGCCGCTTTACACCCACTTGACCCACTAACAGAGCGATATCAATACATAGGTTTTAAGATTATTACTAGTCAGATATATTCTTGTGCGGTGAATCGGGCGTGTTGAGTCCAGTTCTCTGAGCAAGGAGTAGGTCTTGTCTGTTACATATTGGGTTTATGGAACGGTATCTGAGCTAATTTGAAACTCTTGTTTTATGTATCACCCCACCTCACCTTTCCCGTTAAGCAGCCATAGTGTGTTTTCTGCATGTGTGACTCTGTTCTGTTTTGTAATTCAGTTCAAGTGTAACGGTTTTTACATTCCCTCTATAAGTGACACCTTAGGAGAAGTGTCCTTTTCTGTGTGACTTATTTCACTTAGAATCGTCTTACCTAAATCCACTCATCATGCTGCTACTAGCCTTATGACATTGATTTCATGGCTGAGTGATATTCCATTGTACATAAGGACCACAACTTTTTTATCCATTTTTCGCTTTCCTGGGATATTTAAGGTGGAAGGAAGTGGAGGTCCTTGTCAACAGAGCAGCCCTAAACTTTGGGGTGCTTGTGTCTTGCTGATTTTCAATTTTCCCACTTTATCCCCCCATGCGTGGAAGTGCCCTATGCTCTCTAAGCTGTGTTTTTTAGATGTTTCAGGACACACCGTACACTTCTCCAGAGTGGCTGTTGGCAATTTACATCCCGCCCGTCAGTGTAGCAAGGCTCCCATTTCTCCATGGCCTGTCCTGCATTTCTGGTTTTGACACTTTTTTCAGCATGGCCCTTTTGACCGATGGGAAGCGAGACTTCTTTGTAGCGCTGATTTGCCTTTCCAGGTTGCTTGGTTGGCCAAAAAGGGCGTATGCGTTTTTTCCTGAATATATTCAGGAAAAAACGCATACGCCCTTTTTGGCCAAGGGCATCATTGTCAACGTGTTGCCGCTTTTCATGTGCTTTAAAGGCGATTCGAATCTACCTCCTGAAATCTGTTTCCTGCAATTCTGCCTTGATTTCAAATCCTCTTCTTTGCCTTCCCTCAATATATTTGTGGACGAGAGTTATCATTTATAACTCTGCAGGTTTGTGAATTGCAGTGCCCTGAAGCTCCATTTTACAAGTCGCTTTTTTGGGAGCCGGCCGCAAAAGCGCAGGATGGCTTCAGGCCCTGTTCTGGTTCCGGGGGGCAGGCTGAGCCTGTGGTTATTTCTTCTTCCTGATGGGAAAATAGAGTGACCTGTGCCTGTCCCAACACCAAGAGCTAGTCTCTCATTGGTTCCCCGTCTTCCCGTTCATCCTCAGGACAAATTGCAACCTGTACGGAACAGGAGGTTAAAGGTGCTGATGCTCCAAGTAGGGAGATTGCTAGTAAAGTGGCTGGAATGGCGAACCCGAGCACAAGGAGATGAGAAATGAGGTGCGTTTTAGAAACCTTTCCCCATCACACGGTGTACCATCTTCTGGGTTTCTCATGCATGTTTTCGATGTAGGAAGATGCCCTTGAACCTGGAGATTTGGGACCCATGCGATGGGTAGCACGCAGTATTACTTTAAAGGGTCTGCGTTTGCTCACCCAACCTCACCGAACCTCTCAGCCCCAAGAGTGTCCACCCTTATGTCTCATCCAGCTGTGGGTCTAGATATGGTCAATCCAGGTTGCATCACAGCCCCTGAACGAATTGTGTAAGAATTTCTCTCTCTTTCCCTGTCTTTGTTTCATGGGTTTTTAAAAGTAATTTATTTTTATAATGGGGTTTAGCTGCTTTTCACGGCTGTGTTTAGGCCGCTTTACACCCACTTGACCCACTAACAGAGAGATATCAATACATAGGTTTTAAGATTATTACTAGTCAGATATATTCTTGTGCGGTGAATCGGGCGTGTTGAGTCCAGTTCTCTGAGCAAGGAGTAGGTCTTGTCTATTCCATATTGGGTTTATGGAACGGTATCTGAGCTAATTTGAAACTCTTGTTTTATGTATCACCCCACCTCACCTTTCCCGTTAAGCAGCCATAGTGTGTTTTCTGCATGTGTGACTCTGTTCTGTTTTGTAATTCAGTTCAAGTGTAACGGTTTTTACATTCCCTCTATAAGTGACACCTTATGAGAAGTGTCCTTTTCTGTGTGACTTATTTCACTTAGAATCGTCTTACCTAAATCCACTCATCATGCTGCTACTAGCCTTATGACATTGATTTCATGGCTGAGTGATATTCCATTGTACATAAGGACCACAACTTTTTTATCCATTTTTCGCTTTCCTGGGATATTTAAGGTGGAAGGAAGTGGAGGTCCTTGTCAACAGAGCAGCCCTAACCTTTGGGGTGCTTGTGTCTTGCTGATTTTCAATTTTCCCACTTTATCCCCCCATGCGTGGAAGTGCCCTATGCTCTCTAAGCTGTGTTTTTTAGATGTTTCAGGACACACCGTACACTTCTCCAGAGTGGCTGTTGGAAATTTACATCCCGCCCATCAGTGTAGCAAGGCTCCCATTTCTCCATGGCCTGTCCTGCATTTCTGGTTTTGACACTTTTTTCAGCATGGCCCTTTTGACCGATGGGAAGCGAGACTTCTTTGTAGCGCTGATTTGCCTTTCCAGGTTGCTTGGTTGGCCAAAAAGGGCGTATGCGTTTTCTCCTGAATATATACAGGAAAAAACGCATACGCCCTTTTTGGCCAAGGGCATCATTGTCAACGTTTTGCCGCTTTTCATGTGCTTTAAAGGCGATTCGCATCTTCCTCCTGAAATCTGTTTCCTGCAATTCTGCCTTGATTTCAAATCCTCTTCTTTGCCTTCCCTCAATATATTTGTGGACGAGAGTTATCATTTGTAACTCTGCAGGTTTGTGAATTGCAGTGCCCTGAAGCTCCATTTTACAAGTCGGTTTTTTGGGAGCCGGCCGCAAAAGCGCAGGATGGCTTCAGGCCCTGTTCTGGTTCCGGGGGGCAGGCTGAGCCTGTGGTTTATTCTCCTTCCTGATGGGAAAATAGAGTGACCTGTGCCTGTCCCAACACCAAGAGCTAGTCTCTCATTGGTTCCCCGTCTTCCCGTTCATCCTCAGGACAAATTGCAACCTGTACGGAACAGGAGGTTAAAGGTGCTGATGCTCCAAGTAGGGAGATTGCTACTAAAGTGGCTGGAATGGCGAACCCGAGCACAAGGAGATGAGAAATGAGGTGCGTTTTAGAAACCTTTCCCCATCACACGGTGTACCATCTTCTGGGTTTCTCATGCATGTTTTCGATGTAGGAAGATGCCCTTGAACCTGGAGATTTGGGACCCATGCGATGGGTAGCACGCAGTATTACTTTAAAGGGTCTGCGTTTGCTCACCCAACCTCACCAAACCTCTCAGCCCCAAGAGTGTCCACCCTTATGTCTCATCCAGCTGTGGGTCTAGATATGGTCAATCCAGGTTGCATCACAGCCCCTGAACGAATTGTGTAAGAATTTCTCTCTCTTTCCCTGTCTTTGTTTCATGGGTTTTTAAAAGTAATTTATTTTTATAATGGGGTTTAGCTGCTTTTCACGGCTGTGTTTAGGCCGCTTTACACCCACTTGACACACTAACAGAGAGATATCAATACATAGGTTTTAAGATTATTACTAGTCAGATATATTCTTGTGCGGTGAATCGGGCGTGTTGAGTCCAGTTCTCTGAGCAAGGAGTAGGTCTTGTCTATTCCATATTGGGTTTATGGAACGGTATCTGAGCTAATTTGAAACTCTTGTTTTATGTATCACCCCACCTCACCTTTCCCGTTAAGCAGCCATAGTGTGTTTTCTGCATGTGTGACTCTGTTCTGTTTTGTAATTCAGTTCAAGTGTAACGGTTTTTACATTCCCTCTATAAGTGACACCTTAGGAGAAGTGTCCTTTTCTGTGTGACTTATTTCACTTAGAATCGTCTTACCTAAATCCACTCATCATGCTGCTACTAGCCTTATGACATTGATTTCATGGCTGAGTGATATTCCATTGTACATAAGGACCACAACTTTTTTATCCATTTTTCGCTTTCCTGGGATATTTAAGGTGGAAGGAAGTGGAGGTCCTTGTCAACAGAGCAGCCCTAAACTTTGGGGTGCTTGTGTCTTGCTGATTTTCCATTTTCCCACTTTATCCCCCCATGCGTGGAAGTGCCCTATGCTCTCTAAGCTGTGTTTTTTAGATGTTTCAGGACACACCGTACACTTCTCCAGAGTGGCTGTTGGCAATTTACATCCCGCCCGTCAGTGTAGCAAGGCTCCCATTTCTCCATGGCCTGTCCTGCATTTCTGGTTTTGACACTTTTTTCAGCATGGCCCTTTTGACCGATGGGAAGCGAGACTTCTTTGTAGCGCTGATTTGCCTTTCCAGGTTGCTTGGTTGGCCAAAAAGGGCGTATGCGTTTTTTCCTGAATATATTCAGGAAAAAACGCATACGCCCTTTTTGGCCAAGGGCATCATTGTCAACGTGTTGCCGCTTTTCATGTGCTTTAAAGGCGATTCGAATCTACCTCCTGAAATCTGTTTCCTGCAATTCTGCCTTGATTTCAAATCCTCTTCTTTGCCTTCCCTCAATATATTTGTGGACGAGAGTTATCATTTATAACTCTGCAGGTTTGTGAATTGCAGTGCCCTGAAGCTCCATTTTACAAGTCGCTTTTTTGGGAGCCGGCCGCAAAAGCGCAGGATGGCTTCAGGCCCTGTTCTGGTTCCGGGGGGCAGGCTGAGCCTGTGGTTATTTCTTCTTCCTGATGGGAAAATAGAGTGACCTGTGCCTGTCCCAACACCAAGAGCTAGTCTCTCATTGGTTCCCCGTCTTCCCGTTCATCCTCAGGACAAATTGCAACCTGTACGGAACAGGAGGTTAAAGGTGCTGATGCTCCAAGTAGGGAGATTGCTAGTAAAGTGGCTGGAATGGCGAACCCGAGCACAAGGAGATGAGAAATGAGGTGCGTTTTAGAAACCTTTCCCCATCACACGGTGTACCATCTTCTGGGTTTCTCATGCATGTTTTCGATGTAGGAAGATGCCCTTGAACCTGGAGATTTGGGACCCATGCGATGGGTAGCACGCAGTATTACTTTAAAGGGTCTGCGTTTGCTCACCCAACCTCACCGAACCTCTCAGCCCCAAGAGTGTCCACCCTTATGTCTCATCCAGCTGTGGGTCTAGATATGGTCAATCCAGGTTGCATCACAGCCCCTGAACGAATTGTGTAAGAATTTCTCTCTCTTTCCCTGTCTTTGTTTCATGGGTTTTTAAAAGTAATTTATTTTTATAATGGGGTTTAGCTGCTTTTCACGGCTGTGTTTAGGCCGCTTTACACCCACTTGACCCACTAACAGAGAGATATCAATACATAGGTTTTAAGATTATTACTAGTCAGATATATTCTTGTGCGGTGAATCGGGCGTGTTGAGTCCAGTTCTCTGAGCAAGGAGTAGGTCTTGTCTATTCCATATTGGGTTTATGGAACGGTATCTGAGCTAATTTGAAACTCTTGTTTTATGTATCACCCCACCTCACCTTTCCCGTTAAGCAGCCATAGTGTGTTTTCTGCATGTGTGACTCTGTTCTGTTTTGTAATTCAGTTCAAGTGTAACGGTTTTTACATTCCCTCTATAAGTGACACCTTATGAGAAGTGTCCTTTTCTGTGTGACTTATTTCACTTAGAATCGTCTTACCTAAATCCACTCATCATGCTGCTACTAGCCTTATGACATTGATTTCATGGCTGAGTGATATTCCATTGTACATAAGGACCACAACTTTTTTATCCATTTTTCGCTTTCCTGGGATATTTAAGGTGGAAGGAAGTGGAGGTCCTTGTCAACAGAGCAGCCCTAACCTTTGGGGTGCTTGTGTCTTGCTGATTTTCAATTTTCCCACTTTATCCCCCCATGCGTGGAAGTGCCCTATGCTCTCTAAGCTGTGTTTTTTAGATGTTTCAGGACACACCGTACACTTCTCCAGAGTGGCTGTTGGCAATTTACATCCCGCCCATCAGTGTAGCAAGGCTCCCATTTCTCCATGGCCTGTCCTGCATTTCTGGTTTTGACACTTTTTTCAGCATGGCCCTTTTGACCGATGGGAAGCGAGACTTCTTTGTAGCGCTGATTTGCCTTTCCAGGTTGCTTGGTTGGCCAAAAAGGGCGTATGCGTTTTCTCCTGAATATATACAGGAAAAAACGCATACGCCCTTTTTGGCCAAGGGCATCATTGTCAACGTTTTGCCGCTTTTCATGTGCTTTAAAGGCGATTCGCATCTTCCTCCTGAAATCTGTTTCCTGCAATTCTGCCTTGATTTCAAATCCTCTTCTTTGCCTTCCCTCAATATATTTGTGGACGAGAGTTATCATTTGTAACTCTGCAGGTTTGTGAATTGCAGTGCCCTGAAGCTCCATTTTACAAGTCGGTTTTTTGGGAGCCGGCCGCAAAAGCGCAGGATGGCTTCAGGCCCTGTTCTGGTTCCGGGGGGCAGGCTGAGCCTGTGGTTTATTCTCCTTCCTGATGGGAAAATAGAGTGACCTGTGCCTGTCCCAACACCAAGAGCTAGTCTCTCATTGGTTCCCCGTCTTCCCGTTCATCCTCAGGACAAATTGCAACCTGTACGGAACAGGAGGTTAAAGGTGCTGATGCTCCAAGTAGGGAGATTGCTACTAAAGTGGCTGGAATGGCGAACCCGAGCACAAGGAGATGAGAAATGAGGTGCGTTTTAGAAACCTTTCCCCATCACACGGTGTACCATCTTCTGGGTTTCTCATGCATGTTTTCGATGTAGGAAGATGCCCTTGAACCTGGAGATTTGGGACCCATGCGATGGGTAGCAGGCAGTATCACTTTAAAGGGTCTGCGTTTGCTCACCCAACCTCACCGAACCTCTCAGCCCTAAGAGTGTCCACCCTTATGTCTCATCCAGCTGTGGGTCTAGATATGGTCAATCCAGGTTGCATCACAGCCCCTGAACGAATTGTGTAAGAATTTCTCTCTCTTTCCCTGTCTTTGTTTCATGGGTTTTTAAAAGTAATTTATTTTTATAATGGGGTTTAGCTGCTTTTCACGGCTGTGTTTAGGCCGCTTTACACCCACTTGACCCACTAACAGAGAGATATCAATACATAGGTTTTAAGATTATTACTAGTCAGATATATTCTTGTGCAGTGAATCGGGCGTGTTGAGTCCAGTTCTCTGAGCAAGGAGTAGGTCTTGTCTATTCCATATTGGGTTTATGGAACGGTATCTGAGCTAATTTGAAACTCTTGTTTTATGTATCACCCCACCTCACCTTTCCCGTTAAGCAGCCATAGTGTGTTTTCTGCATGTGTGACTCTGTTCTGTTTTGTAATTCAGTTCAAGTGTAACGGTTTTAACATTCCCTCTATAAGTGACACCTTATGAGAAGTGTCCTTTTCTGTGTGACTTATTTCACTTAGAATCGTCTTACCTAAATCCACTCATCATGCTGCTACTAGCCTTATGACATTGATTTCATGGCTGAGTGATATTCCATTGTACATAAGGACCACAACTTTTTTATCCATTTTTCGCTTTCCTGGGATATTTAAGGTGGAAGGAAGTGGAGGTCCTTGTCAACAGAGCAGCCCTAAACATTGGGGTGCTTGTGTCTTGCTGATTTTCAATTTTCCCACTTTATCCCCCCATGCGTGGAAGTGCCCTATGCTCTCTAAGCTGTGTTTTTTAGATGTTTCAGGACACACCGTACACTTCTCCAGAGTGGCTGTTGGCAATTTACATCCCGCCCATCAGTGTAGCAAGGCTCCCATTTCTCCATGGCCTGTCCTGCATTTCTGGTTTTGACACTTTTTTCAGCATGGCCCTTTTGACCGATGGGAAGCGAGACTTCTTTGTAGCGCTGATTTGCCTTTCCAGGTTGCTTGGTTGGCCAAAAAGGGCGTATGCGTTTTTTCCTGAATATATTCAGGAAAAAACGCATACGCCCTTTTTGGCCAAGGGCATCATTGTCAACGTTTTGCCGCTTTTCATGTGCTTTAAAGGCGATTCGAATCTACCTCCTGAAATCTGTTTCCTGCAATTCTGCCTTGATTTCAAATCCTCTTCTTTGCCTTCCCTCAATATATTTGTGGACGAGAGTTATCATTTATAACTCTGCAGGTTTGTGAATTGCAGTGCCCTGAAGCTCCATTTTACAAGTCGCTTTTTTGGGAGCCGGCCGCAAAAGCGCAGGATGGCTTCAGGCCCTGTTCTGGTTCAGGGGGGCAGGCTGAGCCTGTGGTTAATTCTTCTTCCTGATGGGAAAATAGAGTGACCTGTGCCTGTCCCAACACCAAGAGCTAGTCTCTCATTGGTTCCCCGTCTTCCCGTTCATCCTCAGGACAAATTGCAACCTGTACGGAACAGGAGGTTAAAGGTGCTGATGCTCCAAGTAGGGAGATTGCTAGTAAAGTGGCTGGAATGGCGAACCCGAGCACAAGGAGATGAGAAATGAGGTGCGTTTTAGAAACCTTTCCCCATCACACGGTGTACCATCTTCTGGGTTTCTCATGCATGTTTTCGATGTAGGAAGATGCCCTTGAACCTGGAGATTTGGGACCCATGCGACGGGTAGCACGCAGTATTACTTTAAAGGGTCTGCGTTTGCTCACCAAACCTCTCAGCCCCAAGAGTGTCCACCCTTATGTCTCATCCAGCTGTGGGTCTAGATATGGTCAATCCAGGTTGCATCACAGCCCCTGAACGAATTGTGTAAGAATTTCTCTCTCTTTCCCTGTCTTTGTTTCATGGGTTTTTAAAAGTAATTTATTTTTATAATGGGGTTTAGCTGCTTTTCACGGCTGTGTTTAGGCCGCTTTACACCCACTTGACACACTAACAGAGAGATATCAATACATAGGTTTTAAGATTATTACTAGTCAGATATATTCTTGTGCGGTGAATCGGGCGTGTTGAGTCCAGTTCTCTGAGCAAGGAGTAGGTCTTGTCTATTCCATATTGGGTTTATGGAACGGTATCTGAGCTAATTTGAAACTCTTGTTTTATGTATCACCCCACCTCACCTTTCCCGTTAAGCAGCCATAGTGTGTTTTCTGCATGTGTGACTCTGTTCTGTTTTGTAATTCAGTTCAAGTGTAACGGTTTTTACATTCCCTCTATAAGTGACACCTTAGGAGAAGTGTCCTTTTCTGTGTGACTTATTTCACTTAGAATCGTCTTACCTAAATCCACTCATCATGCTGCTACTAGCCTTATGACATTGATTTCATGGCTGAGTGATATTCCATTGTACATAAGGACCACAACTTTTTTATCCATTTTTCGCTTTCCTGGGATATTTAAGGTGGAAGGAAGTGGAGGTCCTTGTCAACAGAGCAGCCCTAAACTTTGGGGTGCTTGTGTCTTGCTGATTTTCAATTTTCCCACTTTATCCCCCCATGCGTGGAAGTGCCCTATGCTCTCTAAGCTGTGTTTTTTAGATGTTTCAGGACACACCGTACACTTCTCCAGAGTGGCTGTTGGCAATTTACATCCCGCCCGTCAGTGTAGCAAGGCTCCCATTTCTCCATGGCCTGTCCTGCATTTCTGGTTTTGACACTTTTTTCAGCATGGCCCTTTTGACCGATGGGAAGCGAGACTTCTTTGTAGCGCTGATTTGCCTTTCCAGGTTGCTTGGTTGGCCAAAAAGGGCGTATGCGTTTTTTCCTGAATATATTCAGGAAAAAACGCATACGCCCTTTTTGGCCAAGGGCATCATTGTCAACGTTTTGCCGCTTTTCATGTGCTTTAAAGGCGATTCGAATCTACCTCCTGAAATCTGTTTCCTGCAATTCTGCCTTGATTTCAAATCCTCTTCTTTGCCTTCCCTCAATATATTTGTGGACGAGAGTTATCATTTATAACTCTGCAGGTTTGTGAATTGCAGTGCCCTGAAGCTCCATTTTACAAGTCGCTTTTTTGGGAGCCGGCCGCAAAAGCGCAGGATGGCTTCAGGCCCTGTTCTGGTTCAGGGGGGCAGGCTGAGCCTGTGGTTAATTCTTCTTCCTGATGGGAAAATAGAGTGACCTGTGCCTCTCCCAACACCAAGAGCTAGTCTCTCATTGGTTCCCCGTCTTCCCGTTCATCCTCAGGACAAATTGCAACCTGTACGGAACAGGAGGTTAAAGGTGCTGATGCTCCAAGTAGGGAGATTGCTAGTAAAGTGGCTGGAATGGCGAACCCGAGCACAAGGAGATGAGAAATGAGGTGCGTTTTAGAAACCTTTCCCCATCACACGGTGTACCATCTTCTGGGTTTCTCATGCATGTTTTCGATGTAGGAAGATGCCCTTGAACCTGGAGATTTGGGACCCATGCGACGGGTAGCACGCAGTATTACTTTAAAGGGTCTGCGTTTGCTCACCCAACCTCACCCAACCTCTCAGCCCCAAGAGTGTCCACCCTTATGTCTCATCCAGCTGTGGGTCTAGATATGGTCAATCCAGGTTGCATCACAGCCCCTGAACGAATTGTGTAAGAATTTCTCTCTCTTTCCCTGTCTTTGTTTCATGGGTTTTTAAAAGTAATTTATTTTTATAATGGGGTTTAGCTGCTTTTCACGGCTGTGTTTAGGCCGCTTTACACCCACTTGACACACTAACAGAGAGATATCAATACATAGGTTTTAAGATTATTACTAGTCAGATATATTCTTGTGCGGTGAATCGGGCGTGTTGAGTCCAGTTCTCTGAGCAAGGAGTAGGTCTTGTCTATTCCATATTGGGTTTATGGAACGGTATCTGAGCTAATTTGAAACTCTTGTTTTATGTATCACCCCACCTCACCTTTCCCGTTAAGCAGCCATAGTGTGTTTTCTGCATGTGTGACTCTGTTCTGTTTTGTAATTCAGTTCAAGTGTAACGGTTTTTACATTCCCTCTATAAGTGACACCTTATGAGAAGTGTCCTTTTCTGTGTGACTTATTTCACTTAGAATCGTCTTACCTAAATCCACTCATCATGCTGCTACTAGCCTTATGACATTGATTTCATGGCTGAGTGATATTCCATTGTACATAAGGACCACAACTTTTTTATCCATTTTTCGCTTTCCTGGGATATTTAAGGTGGAAGGAAGTGGAGGTCCTTGTCAACAGAGCAGCCCTAAACTTTGGGGTGCTTGTGTCTTGCTGATTTTCAATTTTCCCACTTTATCCCCCCATGCGTGGAAGTGCCCTATGCTCTCTAAGCTGTGTTTTTTAGATGTTTCAGGACACACCGTACACTTCTCCAGAGTGGCTGTTGGCAATTTACATCCCGCCCGTCAGTGTAGCAAGGCTCCCATTTCTCCATGGCCTGTCCTGCATTTCTGGTTTTGACACTTTTTTCAGCATGGCCCTTTTGACCGATGGGAAGCGAGACTTCTTTGTAGCGCTGATTTGCCTTTCCAGGTTGCTTGGTTGGCCAAAAAGGGCGTATGCGTTTTTTCCTGAATATATTCAGGAAAAAACGCATACGCCCTTTTTGGCCAAGGGCATCATTGTAAACGTTTTGCCGCTTTTCATGTGCTTTAAAGGCGATTCGAATCTACCTCCTGAAATCTGTTTCCTGCAATTCTGCCTTGATTTCAAATCCTCTTCTTTGCCTTCCCTCAATATATTTGTGGACGAGAGTTATCATTTATAACTCTGCAGGTTTGTGAATTGCAGTGCCCTGAAGCTCCATTTTACAAGTCGCTTTTTTGGGAGCCGGCCGCAAAAGCGCAGGATGGCTTCAGGCCCTGTTCTGGTTCAGGGGGGCAGGCTGAGCCTGTGGTTAATTCTTCTTCCTGATGGGAAAATAGAGTGACCTGTGCCTCTCCCAACACCAAGAGCTAGTCTCCCATTGGTTCCCCGTCTTCCCGTTCATCCTCAGGACAAATTGCAACCTGTACGGAACAGGAGGTTAAAGGTGCTGATGCTCCAAGTAGGGAGATTGCTAGTAAAGTGGCTGGAATGGCGAACCCGAGCACAAGGAGATGAGAAATGAGGTGCGTTTTAGAAACCTTTCCCCATCACACGGTGTACCATCTTCTGGGTTTCTCATGCATGTTTTCGATGTAGGAAGATGCCCTTGAACCTGGAGATTTGGGACCCATGCGATGGGTAGCACGCAGTATTACTTTAAAGGGTCTGCGTTTGCTCACCCAACCTCACCAAACCTCTCAGCCCCAAGAGTGTCCACCCTTATGTCTCATCCAGCTGTGGGTCTAGATATGGTCAATCCAGGTTGCATCACAGCCCCTGAACGAATTGTGTAAGAATTTCTCTCTCTTTCCCTGTCTTTGTTTCATGGGTTTTTAAAAGTAATTTATTTTTATAATGGGGTTTAGCTGCTTTTCACGGCTGTGTTTAGGCCGCTTTACACCCACTTGACACACTAACAGAGAGATATCAATACATAGGTTTTAAGATTATTACTAGTCAGATATATTCTTGTGCGGTGAATCGGGCGTGTTGAGTCCAGTTCTCTGAGCAAGGAGTAGGTCTTGTCTATTCCATATTGGGTTTATGGAACGGTATCTGAGCTAATTTGAAACTCTTGTTTTATGTATCACCCCACCTCACCTTTCCCGTTAAGCAGCCATAGTGTGTTTTCTGCATGTGTGACTCTGTTCTGTTTTGTAATTCAGTTCAAGTGTAACGGTTTTTACATTCCCTCTATAAGTGACACCTTATGAGAAGTGTCCTTTTCTGTGTGACTTATTTCACTTAGAATCGTCTTACCTAAATCCACTCATCATGCTGCTACTAGCCTTATGACATTGATTTCATGGCTGAGTGATATTCCATTGTACATAAGGACCACAACTTTTTTATCCATTTTTCGCTTTCCTGGGATATTTAAGGTGGAAGGAAGTGGAGGTCCTTGTCAACAGAGCAGCCCTAAACTTTGGGGTGCTTGTGTCTTGCTGATTTTCCATTTTCCCACTTTATCCCCCCATGCGTGGAAGTGCCCTATGCTCTCTAAGCTGTGTTTTTTAGATGTTTCAGGACACACCGTACACTTCTCCAGAGTGGCTGTTGGCAATTTACATCCCGCCCGTCAGTGTAGCAAGGCTCCCATTTCTCCATGGCCTGTCCTGCATTTCTGGTTTTGACACTTTTTTCAGCATGGCCCTTTTGACCGATGGGAAGCGAGACTTCTTTGTAGCGCTGATTTGCCTTTCCAGGTTGCTTGGTTGGCCAAAAAGGGCGTATGCGTTTTTTCCTGAATATATTCAGGAAAAAACGCATACGCCCTTTTTGGCCAAGGGCATCATTGTCAACGTGTTGCCGCTTTTCATGTGCTTTAAAGGCGATTCGAATCTACCTCCTGAAATCTGTTTCCTGCAATTCTGCCTTGATTTCAAATCCTCTTCTTTGCCTTCCCTCAATATATTTGTGGACGAGAGTTATCATTTATAACTCTGCAGGTTTGTGAATTGCAGTGCCCTGAAGCTCCATTTTACAAGTCGCTTTTTTGGGAGCCGGCCGCAAAAGCGCAGGATGGCTTCAGGCCCTGTTCTGGTTCCGGGGGGCAGGCTGAGCCTGTGGTTATTTCTTCTTCCTGATGGGAAAATAGAGTGACCTGTGCCTGTCCCAACACCAAGAGCTAGTCTCTCATTGGTTCCCCGTCTTCCCGTTCATCCTCAGGACAAATTGCAACCTGTACGGAACAGGAGGTTAAAGGTGCTGATGCTCCAAGTAGGGAGATTGCTAGTAAAGTGGCTGGAATGGCGAACCCGAGCACAAGGAGATGAGAAATGAGGTGCGTTTTAGAAACCTTTCCCCATCACACGGTGTACCATCTTCTGGGTTTCTCATGCATGTTTTCGATGTAGGAAGATGCCCTTGAACCTGGAGATTTGGGACCCATGCGATGGGTAGCACGCAGTATTACTTTAAAGGGTCTGCGTTTGCTCACCCAACCTCACCGAACCTCTCAGCCCCAAGAGTGTCCACCCTTATGTCTCATCCAGCTGTGGGTCTAGATATGGTCAATCCAGGTTGCATCACAGCCCCTGAACGAATTGTGTAAGAATTTCTCTCTCTTTCCCTGTCTTTGTTTCATGGGTTTTTAAAAGTAATTTATTTTTATAATGGGGTTTAGCTGCTTTTCACGGCTGTGTTTAGGCCGCTTTACACCCACTTGACACACTAACAGAGAGATATCAATACATAGGTTTTAAGATTATTACTAGTCAGATATATTCTTGTGCGGTGAATCGGGCGTGTTGAGTCCAGTTCTCTGAGCAAGGAGTAGGTCTTGTCTATTCCATATTGGGTTTATGGAACGGTATCTGAGCTAATTTGAAACTCTTGTTTTATGTATCACCCCACCTCACCTTTCCCGTTAAGCAGCCATAGTGTGTTTTCTGCATGTGTGACTCTGTTCTGTTTTGTAATTCAGTTCAAGTGTAACGGTTTTTACATTCCCTCTATAAGTGACACCTTATGAGAAGTGTCCTTTTCTGTGTGACTTATTTCACTTAGAATCGTCTTACCTAAATCCACTCATCATGCTGCTACTAGCCTTATGACATTGATTTCATGGCTGAGTGATATTCCATTGTACATAAGGACCACAACTTTTTTATCCATTTTTCGCTTTCCTGGGATATTTAAGGTGGAAGGAAGTGGAGGTCCTTGTCAACAGAGCAGCCCTAAACTTTGGGGTGCTTGTGTCTTGCTGATTTTCCATTTTCCCACTTTATCCCCCCATGCGTGGAAGTGCCCTATGCTCTCTAAGCTGTGTTTTTTAGATGTTTCAGGACACACCGTACACTTCTCCAGAGTGGCTGTTGGCAATTTACATCCCGCCCGTCAGTGTAGCAAGGCTCCCATTTCTCCATGGCCTGTCCTGCATTTCTGGTTTTGACACTTTTTTCAGCATGGCCCTTTTGACCGATGGGAAGCGAGACTTCTTTGTAGCGCTGATTTGCCTTTCCAGGTTGCTTGGTTGGCCAAAAAGGGCGTATGCGTTTTTTCCTGAATATATTCAGGAAAAAACGCATACGCCCTTTTTGGCCAAGGGCATCATTGTCAACGTGTTGCCGCTTTTCATGTGCTTTAAAGGCGATTCGAATCTACCTCCTGAAATCTGTTTCCTGCAATTCTGCCTTGATTTCAAATCCTCTTCTTTGCCTTCCCTCAATATATTTGTGGACGAGAGTTATCATTTATAACTCTGCAGGTTTGTGAATTGCAGTGCCCTGAAGCTCCATTTTACAAGTCGCTTTTTTGGGAGCCGGCCGCAAAAGCGCAGGATGGCTTCAGGCCCTGTTCTGGTTCCGGGGGGCAGGCTGAGCCTGTGGTTATTTCTTCTTCCTGATGGGAAAATAGAGTGACCTGTGCCTGTCCCAACACCAAGAGCTAGTCTCTCATTGGTTCCCCGTCTTCCCGTTCATCCTCAGGACAAATTGCAACCTGTACGGAACAGGAGGTTAAAGGTGCTGATGCTCCAAGTAGGGAGATTGCTAGTAAAGTGGCTGGAATGGCGAACCCGAGCACAAGGAGATGAGAAATGAGGTGCGTTTTAGAAACCTTTCCCCATCACACGGTGTACCATCTTCTGGGTTTCTCATGCATGTTTTCGATGTAGGAAGATGCCCTTGAACCTGGAGATTTGGGACCCATGCGATGGGTAGCACGCAGTATTACTTTAAAGGGTCTGCGTTTGCTCACCCAACCTCACCGAACCTCTCAGCCCCAAGAGTGTCCACCCTTATGTCTCATCCAGCTGTGGGTCTAGATATGGTCAATCCAGGTTGCATCACAGCCCCTGAACGAATTGTGTAAGAATTTCTCTCTCTTTCCCTGTCTTTGTTTCATGGGTTTTTAAAAGTAATTTATTTTTATAATGGGGTTTAGCTGCTTTTCACGGCTGTGTTTAGGCCGCTTTACACCCACTTGACCCACTAACAGAGAGATATCAATACATAGGTTTTAAGATTATTACTAGTCAGATATATTCTTGTGCGGTGAATCGGGCGTGTTGAGTCCAGTTCTCTGAGCAAGGAGTAGGTCTTGTCTATTCCATATTGGGTTTATGGAACGGTATCTGAGCTAATTTGAAACTCTTGTTTTATGTATCACCCCACCTCACCTTTCCCGTTAAGCAGCCATAGTGTGTTTTCTGCATGTGTGACTCTGTTCTGTTTTGTAATTCAGTTCAAGTGTAACGGTTTTTACATTCCCTCTATAAGTGACACCTTATGAGAAGTGTCCTTTTCTGTGTGACTTATTTCACTTAGAATCGTCTTACCTAAATCCACTCATCATGCTGCTACTAGCCTTATGACATTGATTTCATGGCTGAGTGATATTCCATTGTACATAAGGACCACAACTTTTTTATCCATTTTTCGCTTTCCTGGGATATTTAAGGTGGAAGGAAGTGGAGGTCCTTGTCAACAGAGCAGCCCTAACCTTTGGGGTGCTTGTGTCTTGCTGATTTTCAATTTTCCCACTTTATCCCCCCATGCGTGGAAGTGCCCTATGCTCTCTAAGCTGTGTTTTTTAGATGTTTCAGGACACACCGTACACTTCTCCAGAGTGGCTGTTGGCAATTTACATCCCGCCCATCAGTGTAGCAAGGCTCCCATTTCTCCATGGCCTGTCCTGCATTTCTGGTTTTGACACTTTTTTCAGCATGGCCCTTTTGACCGATGGGAAGCGAGACTTCTTTGTAGCGCTGATTTGCCTTTCCAGGTTGCTTGGTTGGCCAAAAAGGGCGTATGCGTTTTCTCCTGAATATATACAGGAAAAAACGCATACGCCCTTTTTGGCCAAGGGCATCATTGTCAACGTTTTGCCGCTTTTCATGTGCTTTAAAGGCGATTCGCATCTTCCTCCTGAAATCTGTTTCCTGCAATTCTGCCTTGATTTCAAATCCTCTTCTTTGCCTTCCCTCAATATATTTGTGGACGAGAGTTATCATTTGTAACTCTGCAGGTTTGTGAATTGCAGTGCCCTGAAGCTCCATTTTACAAGTCGGTTTTTTGGGAGCCGGCCGCAAAAGCGCAGGATGGCTTCAGGCCCTGTTCTGGTTCCGGGGGGCAGGCTGAGCCTGTGGTTTATTCTCCTTCCTGATGGGAAAATAGAGTGACCTGTGCCTGTCCCAACACCAAGAGCTAGTCTCTCATTGGTTCCCCGTCTTCCCGTTCATCCTCAGGACAAATTGCAACCTGTACGGAACAGGAGGTTAAAGGTGCTGATGCTCCAAGTAGGGAGATTGCTACTAAAGTGGCTGGAATGGCGAACCCGAGCACAAGGAGATGAGAAATGAGGTGCGTTTTAGAAACCTTTCCCCATCACACGGTGTACCATCTTCTGGGTTTCTCATGCATGTTTTCGATGTAGGAAGATGCCCTTGAACCTGGAGATTTGGGACCCATGCGATGGGTAGCAGGCAGTATCACTTTAAAGGGTCTGCGTTTGCTCACCCAACCTCACCGAACCTCTCAGCCCTAAGAGTGTCCACCCTTATGTCTCATCCAGCTGTGGGTCTAGATATGGTCAATCCAGGTTGCATCACAGCCCCTGAACGAATTGTGTAAGAATTTCTCTCTCTTTCCCTGTCTTTGTTTCATGGGTTTTTAAAAGTAATTTATTTTTATAATGGGGTTTAGCTGCTTTTCACGGCTGTGTTTAGGCCGCTTTACACCCACTTGACCCACTAACAGAGAGATATCAATACATAGGTTTTAAGATTATTACTAGTCAGATATATTCTTGTGCAGTGAATCGGGCGTGTTGAGTCCAGTTCTCTGAGCAAGGAGTAGGTCTTGTCTATTCCATATTGGGTTTATGGAACGGTATCTGAGCTAATTTGAAACTCTTGTTTTATGTATCACCCCACCTCACCTTTCCCGTTAAGCAGCCATAGTGTGTTTTCTGCATGTGTGACTCTGTTCTGTTTTGTAATTCAGTTCAAGTGTAACGGTTTTAACATTCCCTCTATAAGTGACACCTTATGAGAAGTGTCCTTTTCTGTGTGACTTATTTCACTTAGAATCGTCTTACCTAAATCCACTCATCATGCTGCTACTAGCCTTATGACATTGATTTCATGGCTGAGTGATATCCCATTGTACATAAGGACCACAACTTTTTTTTCCATTTTTCGCTTTCCTGGGATATTTAAGGTGGAAGGAAGTGGAGGTCCTTGTCAACAGAGCAGCCCTAACCTTTGGGGTGCTTGTGTCTTGCTGATTTTCAATTTTCCCACTTTATCCCCCCATGCGTGGAAGTGCCCTATGCTCTCTAAGCTGTGTTTTTTAGATGTTTCAGGACACACCGTACACTTCTCCAGAGTGGCTGTTGGCAATTTACATCCCGCCCACCAGTGTAGCAAGGCTCCCATTTCTCCATGGCCTGTCCTGCATTTCTGGTTTTGACACTTTTTTCAGCATGGCCCTTTTGACCGATGGGAAGCGAGACTTCTTTGTAGCGCTGATTTGCCTTTCCAGGTTGCTTGGTTGGCCAAAAAGGGCGTATGCGTTTTCTCCTGAATATATTCAGGAAAAAACGCATACGCCCTTTTTGGACAAGGGCATCATTGTCAACGTTTTGCCGCTTTTCATGTGCTTTAAAGGCGATTCGCATCTTCCTCCTGAAATCTGTTTCCTGCAATTCTGCCTTGATTTCAAATCCTCTTCTTTGCCTTCCCTCAATATATTTGTGGACGAGAGTTATCATTTATAACTCTGCAGGTTTGTGAATTGCAGTGCCCTGAAGCTCCATTTTACAAGTCGCTTTTTTGGGAGCCGGCCGCAAAAGCGCAGGATGGCTTCAGGCCCTGTTCTGGTTCAGGGGGGCAGGCTGAGCCTGTGGTTAATTCTTCTTCCTGATGGGAAAATAGAGTGACCTGTGCCTCTCCCAACACCAAGAGCTAGTCTCTCATTGGTTCCCCGTCTTCCCGTTCATCCTCAGGACAAATTGCAACCTGTACGGAACAAGAGGTTAAAGGTGCTGATGCTCCAAGTAGGGAGATTGCTAGTAAAGTGGCTGGAATGGCGAACCCGAGCACAAGGAGATGAGAAATGAGGTGCGTTTTAGAAACCTTTCCCCATCACACGGTGTACCATCTTCTGGGTTTCTCATGCATGTTTTCGATGTAGGAAGATGCCCTTGAACCTGGAGATTTGGGACCCATGCGATGGGTAGCACGCAGTATTACTTTAAAGGGTCTGCGTTTGCTCACCCAACCTCACCAAACCTCTCAGCCCCAAGAGTGTCCACCCTTATGTCTCATCCAGCTGTGGGTCTAGATATGGTCAATCCAGGTTGCATCACAGCCCCTGAACGAATTGTGTAAGAATTTCTCTCTCTTTCCCTGTCTTTGTTTCCTGGGTTTTTAAAAGTAATTTATTTTTATAATGGGGTTTAGCTGCTTTTCACGGCTGTGTTTAGGCCGCTTTACACCCACTTGACCCACTAACAGAGAGATATCAATACATAGGTTTTAAGATTATTACTAGTCAGATATATTCTTGTGCGGTGAATCGGGCGTGTTGAGTCCAGTTCTCTGAGCAAGGAGTAGGTCTTGTCTGTTACATATTGGGTTTATGGAACGGTATCTGAGCTAATTTGAAACTCTTGTTTTATGTATCACCCCACCTCACCTTTCCCGTTAAGCAGCCATAGTGTGTTTTCTGCATGTGTGACTCTGTTCTGTTTTGTAATTCAGTTCAAGTGTAACGGTTTTTACATTCCCTCTATAAGTGACACCTTATGAGAAGTGTCCTTTTCTGTGTGACTTATTTCACTTAGAATCGTCTTACCTAAATCCACTCATCATGCTGCTACTAGCCTTATGACATTGATTTCATGGCTGAGTGATATTCCATTGTACATAAGGACCACAACTTTTTTATCCATTTTTCGCTTTCCTGGGATATTTAAGGTGGAAGGAAGTGGAGGTCCTTGTCAACAGAGCAGCCCTAACCTTTGGGGTGCTTGTGTCTTGCTGATTTTCAATTTTCCCACTTTATCCCCCCATGCGTGGAAGTGCCCTATGCTCTCTAAGCTGTGTTTTTTAGATGTTTCAGGACACACCGTACACTTCTCCAGAGTGGCTGTTGGCAATTTACATCCCGCCCATCAGTGTAGCAAGGCTCCCATTTCTCCATGGCCTGTCCTGCATTTCTGGTTTTGACACTTTTTTCAGCATGGCCCTTTTGACCGATGGGAAGCGAGACTTCTTTGTAGCGCTGATTTGCCTTTCCAGGTTGCTTGGTTGGCCAAAAAGGGCGTATGCGTTTTTTCCTGAATATATTCAGGAAAAAACGCATACGCCCTTTTTGGCCAAGGGCATCATTGTCAACGTTTTGCCGCTTTTCATGTGCTTTAAAGGCGATTCGCATCTTCCTCCTGAAATCTGTTTCCTGCAATTCTGCCTTGATTTCAAATCCTCTTCTTTGCCTTCCCTCAATATATTTGTGGACGAGAGTTATCATTTGTAACTCTGCAGGTTTGTGAATTGCAGTGCCCTGAAGCTCCATTTTACAAGTCGGTTTTTTGGGAGCCGGCCGCAAAAGCGCAGGATGGCTTCAGGCCCTGTTCTGGTTCCGGGGGGCAGGCTGAGCCTGTGGTTAATTCTTCTTCCTGATGGGAAAATAGAGTGACCTGTGCCTGTCCCAACACCAAGAGCTAGTCTCTCATTGGTTCCCCGTCTTCCCGTTCATCCTCAGGACAAATTGCAACCTGTACGGAACAGGAGGTTAAAGGTGCTGATGCTCCAAGTAGGGAGATTGCTAGTAAAGTGGCTGGAATGGCGAACCCGAGCACAAGGAGATGAGAAATGAGGTGCGTTTTAGAAACCTTTCCCCATCACACGGTGTACCATCTTCTGGGTTTCTCATGCATGTTTTCGATGTAGGAAGATGCCCTTGAACCTGGAGATTTGGGACCCATGCGATGGGTAGCACGCAGTATTACTTTAAAGGGTCTGTGTTTGCTCACCCAACCTCACCGAACCTCTCAGCCCCAAGAGTGTCCACCCTTATGTCTCATCCAGCTGTGGGTCTAGATATGGTCAATCCAGGTTGCATCACAGCCCCTGAACGAATTGTGTAAGAATTTCTCTCTCTTTCCCTGTCTTTGTTTCATGGGTTTTTAAAAGTAATTTATTTTTATAATGGGGTTTAGCTGCTTTTCACGGCTGTGTTTAGGCCGCTTTACACCCACTTGACCCACTAAGAGAGCGATATCAATACATAGGTTTTAAGATTATTACTAGTCAGATATATTCTTGTGCGGTGAATCGGGCGTGTTGAGTCCAGTTCTCTGAGCAAGGAGTAGGTCTTGTCTGTTACATATTGGGTTTATGGAACGGTATCTGAGCTAATTTGAAACTCTTGTTTTATGTATCACCCCACCTCACCTTTCCCGTTAAGCAGCCATAGTGTGTTTTCTGCATGTGTGACTCTGTTCTGTTTTGTAATTCAGTTCAAGTGTAACGGTTTTTACATTCCCTCTATAAGTGACACCTTATGAGAAGTGTCCTTTTCTGTGTGACTTATTTCACTTAGAATCGTCTTACCTAAATCCACTCATCATGCTGCTACTAGCCTTATGACATTGATTTCATGGCTGAGTGATATTCCATTGTACATAAGGACCACAAATTTTTTATCCATTTTTCGCTTTCCTGGGATATTTAAGGTGGAAGGAAGTGGAGGTCCTTGTCAACAGAGCAGCCCTAAACATTGGGGTGCTTGTGTCTTGCTGATTTTCAATTTTCCCACTTTATCCCCCCATGCGTGGAAGTGCCCTATGCTCTCTAAGCTGTGTTTTTTAGATGTTTCAGGACACACCGTACACTTCTCCAGAGTGGCTGTTGGCAATTTACATCCCGCCCATCAGTGTAGCAAGGCTCCCATTTCTCCATGGCCTGTCCTGCATTTCTGGTTTTGACACTTTTTTCAGCATGGCCCTTTTGACCGATGGGAAGCGAGACTTCTTTGTAGCGCTGATTTGCCTTTCCAGGTTGCTTGGTTGGCCAAAAAGGGCGTATGCGTTTTTTCCTGAATATATTCAGGAAAAAACGCATACGCCCTTTTTGGCCAAGGGCATCATTGTCAACGTTTTGCCGCTTTTCATGTGCTTTAAAGGCGATTCGAATCTACCTCCTGAAATCTGTTTCCTGCAATTCTGCCTTGATTTCAAATCCTCTTCTTTGCCTTCCCTCAATATATTTGTGGACGAGAGTTATCATTTATAACTCTGCAGGTTTGTGAATTGCAGTGCCCTGAAGCTCCATTTTACAAGTCGCTTTTTTGGGAGCAGGCCGCAAAAGCGCAGGATGGCTTCAGGCCCTGTTCTGGTTCAGGGGGGCAGGCTGAGCCTGTGGTTAATTCTTCTTCCTGATGGGAAAATAGAGTGACCTGTGCCTCTCCCAACACCAAGAGCTAGTCTCTCATTGGTTCCCCGTCTTCCCGTTCATCCTCAGGACAAATTGCAACCTGTACGGAACAGGAGGTTAAAGGTGCTGATGCTCCAAGTAGGGAGATTGCTAGTAAAGTGGCTGGAATGGCGAACCCGAGCACAAGGAGATGAGAAATGAGGTGCGTTTTAGAAACCTTTCCCCATCACACGGTGTACCATCTTCTGGGTTTCTCATGCATGTTTTCGATGTAGGAAGATGCCCTTGAACCTGGAGATTTGGGACCCATGCGACGGGTAGCACGCAGTATTACTTTAAAGGGTCTGCGTTTGCTCACCCAACCTCACCAAACCTCTCAGCCCCAAGAGTGTCCACCCTTATGTCTCATCCAGCTGTGGGTCTAGATATGGTCAATCCAGGTTGCATCACAGCCCCTGAACGAATTGTGTAAGAATTTCTCTCTCTTTCCCTGTCTTTGTTTCATGGGTTTTTAAAAGTAATTTATTTTTATAATGGGGTTTAGCTGCTTTTCACGGCTGTGTTTAGGCCGCTTTACACCCACTTGACACACTAACAGAGAGATATCAATACATAGGTTTTAAGATTATTACTAGTCAGATATATTCTTGTGCGGTGAATCGGGCGTGTTGAGTCCAGTTCTCTGAGCAAGGAGTAGGTCTTGTCTATTCCATATTGGGTTTATGGAACGGTATCTGAGCTAATTTGAAACTCTTGTTTTATGTATCACCCCACCTCACCTTTCCCGTTAAGCAGCCATAGTGTGTTTTCTGCATGTGTGACTCTGTTCTGTTTTGTAATTCAGTTCAAGTGTAACGGTTTTTACATTCCCTCTATAAGTGACACCTTATGAGAAGTGTCCTTTTCTGTGTGACTTATTTCACTTAGAATCGTCTTACCTAAATCCACTCATCATGCTGCTACTAGCCTTATGACATTGATTTCATGGCTGAGTGATATTCCATTGTACATAAGGACCACAACTTTTTTATCCATTTTTCGCTTTCCTGGGATATTTAAGGTGGAAGGAAGTGGAGGTCCTTGTCAACAGAGCAGCCCTAAACTTTGGGGTGCTTGTGTCTTGCTGATTTTCCATTTTCCCACTTTATCCCCCCATGCGTGGAAGTGCCCTATGCTCTCTAAGCTGTGTTTTTTAGATGTTTCAGGACACACCGTACACTTCTCCAGAGTGGCTGTTGGCAATTTACATCCCGCCCGTCAGTGTAGCAAGGCTCCCATTTCTCCATGGCCTGTCCTGCATTTCTGGTTTTGACACTTTTTTCAGCATGGCCCTTTTGACCGATGGGAAGCGAGACTTCTTTGTAGCGCTGATTTGCCTTTCCAGGTTGCTTGGTTGGCCAAAAAGGGCGTATGCGTTTTTTCCTGAATATATTCAGGAAAAAACGCATACGCCCTTTTTGGCCAAGGGCATCATTGTCAACGTTTTGCCGCTTTTCATGTGCTTTAAAGGCGATTCGAATCTACCTCCTGAAATCTGTTTCCTGCAATTCTGCCTTGATTTCAAATCCTCTTCTTTGCCTTCCCTCAATATATTTGTGGACGAGAGTTATCATTTATAACTCTGCAGGTTTGTGAATTGCAGTGCCCTGAAGCTCCATTTTACAAGTCGCTTTTTTGGGAGCCGGCCGCAAAAGCGCAGGATGGCTTCAGGCCCTGTTCTGGTTCAGGGGGGCAGGCTGAGCCTGTGGTTAATTCTTCTTCCTGATGGGAAAATAGAGTGACCTGTGCCTCTCCCAACACCAAGAGCTAGTCTCCCATTGGTTCCCCGTCTTCCCGTTCATCCTCAGGACAAATTGCAACCTGTACGGAACAGGAGGTTAAAGGTGCTGATGCTCCAAGTAGGGAGATTGCTAGTAAAGTGGCTGGAATGGCGAACCCGAGCACAAGGAGATGAGAAATGAGGTGCGTTTTAGAAACCTTTCCCCATCACACGGTGTACCATCTTCTGGGTTTCTCATGCATGTTTTCGATGTAGGAAGATGCCCTTGAACCTGGAGATTTGGGACCCATGCGATGGGTAGCACGCAGTATTACTTTAAAGGGTCTGCGTTTGCTCACCCAACCTCACCAAACCTCTCAGCCCCAAGAGTGTCCACCCTTATGTCTCATCCAGCTGTGGGTCTAGATATGGTCAATCCAGGTTGCATCACAGCCCCTGAACGAATTGTGTAAGAATTTCTCTCTCTTTCCCTGTCTTTGTTTCATGGGTTTTTAAAAGTAATTTATTTTTATAATGGGGTTTAGCTGCTTTTCACGGCTGTGTTTAGGCCGCTTTACACCCACTTGACACACTAACAGAGAGATATCAATACATAGGTTTTAAGATTATTACTAGTCAGATATATTCTTGTGCGGTGAATCGGGCGTGTTGAGTCCAGTTCTCTGAGCAAGGAGTAGGTCTTGTCTATTCCATATTGGGTTTATGGAACGGTATCTGAGCTAATTTGAAACTCTTGTTTTATGTATCACCCCACCTCACCTTTCCCGTTAAGCAGCCATAGTGTGTTTTCTGCATGTGTGACTCTGTTCTGTTTTGTAATTCAGTTCAAGTGTAACGGTTTTTACATTCCCTCTATAAGTGACACCTTATGAGAAGTGTCCTTTTCTGTGTGACTTATTTCACTTAGAATCGTCTTACCTAAATCCACTCATCATGCTGCTACTAGCCTTATGACATTGATTTCATGGCTGAGTGATATTCCATTGTACATAAGGACCACAACTTTTTTATCCATTTTTCGCTTTCCTGGGATATTTAAGGTGGAAGGAAGTGGAGGTCCTTGTCAACAGAGCAGCCCTAAACTTTGGGGTGCTTGTGTCTTGCTGATTTTCCATTTTCCCACTTTATCCCCCCATGCGTGGAAGTGCCCTATGCTCTCTAAGCTGTGTTTTTTAGATGTTTCAGGACACACCGTACACTTCTCCAGAGTGGCTGTTGGCAATTTACATCCCGCCCGTCAGTGTAGCAAGGCTCCCATTTCTCCATGGCCTGTCCTGCATTTCTGGTTTTGACACTTTTTTCAGCATGGCCCTTTTGACCGATGGGAAGCGAGACTTCTTTGTAGCGCTGATTTGCCTTTCCAGGTTGCTTGGTTGGCCAAAAAGGGCGTATGCGTTTTTTCCTGAATGTATTCATTTCCTGAATACATTCAGGAAAAAACGCATACGCCCTTTTTGGCCAAGGGCATCATTGTCAACGTTTTGCCGCTTTTCATGTGCTTTAAAGGCGATTCGAATCTACCTCCTGAAATCTGTTTCCTGCAATTCTGCCTTGATTTCAAATCCTCTTCTTTGCCTTCCCTCAATATACTTGTGGACGAGAGTTATCATTTATAACTCTGCAGGTTTGTGAATTGCAGTGCCCTGAAGCTCCATTTTAGAAGTCGCTTTTTTGGGAGCCGGCCGCAAAAGCGCAGGATGGCTTCAGGCCCTGTTCTGGTTCCGGGGGGCAGGCTGAGCCTGTGGTTAATTCTTCTTCCTGATGGGAAAATAGAGTGACCTGTGCATCTCCCAACACCAAGAGCTAGTCTTTCATTGGTTCCCCGTCTTCCCGTTCATCCTCAGGACAAATTGCAACCTGTACGGAACAGGAGGTTAAAGGTGCTGATGCTCCAAGTAGGGAGATTGCTAGTAAAGTGGCTGGAATGGTGAACCCGAGCACAAGGAGATGAGAAATGAGGTGCGTTTTAGAAACCTTTCCCCATCACACGGTGTACCATCTTCTGGGTTTCTCATGCATGTTTTCGATGTAGGAAGATGCCCTTGAACCTGGAGATTTGGGACCCATCTGATGGGTAGCACGCAGTATTACTTTAAAGGGTCTGCGTTTGCTCACCCAACCTCACCGAACCTCTCAGCCCCAAGAGTGTCCACCCTTATGTCTCATCCAGCTGTGGGTCTAGATATGGTCAATCCAGGTTGCATCACAGCCCCTGAACGAATTGTGTAAGAATTTCTCTCTCTTTCCCTGTCTTTGTTTCATGGGTTTTTAAAAGTAATTTATTTTTATAATGGGGTTTAGCTGCTTTTCACGGCTGTGTTTAGGCCGCTTTACACCCACTTGACCCACTAACAGAGAGATATCAATACATAGGTTTTAAGATTATTACTAGTCAGATATATTCTTGTGCGGTGAATCGGGCGTGTTGAGTCCAGTTCTCTGAGCAAGGAGTAGGTCTTGTCTATTCCATATTGGGTTTATGGAACGGTATCTGAGCTAATTTGAAACTCTTGTTTTATGTATCACCCCACCTCACCTTTCCCGTTAAGCAGCCATAGTGTGTTTTCTGCATGTGTGACTCTGTTCTGTTTTGTAATTCAGTTCAAGTGTAACGGTTTTTACATTCCCTCTATAAGTGACACCTTATGAGAAGTGTCCTTTTCTGTGTGACTTATTTCACTTAGAATCGTCTTACCTAAATCCACTCATCATGCTGCTACTAGCCTTATGACATTGATTTCATGGCTGAGTGATATTCCATTGTACATAAGGACCACAACTTTTTTATCCATTTTTCGCTTTCCTGGGATATTTAAGGTGGAAGGAAGTGGAGGTCCTTGTCAACAGAGCAGCCCTAACCTTTGGGGTGCTTGTGTCTTGCTGATTTTCAATTTTCCCACTTTATCCCCCCATGCGTGGAAGTGCCCTATGCTCTCTAAGCTGTGTTTTTTAGATGTTTCAGGACACACCGTACACTTCTCCAGAGTGGCTGTTGGCAATTTACATCCCGCCCATCAGTGTAGCAAGGCTCCCATTTCTCCATGGCCTGTCCTGCATTTCTGGTTTTGACACTTTTTTCAGCATGGCCCTTTTGACCGATGGGAAGCGAGACTTCTTTGTAGCGCTGATTTGCCTTTCCAGGTTGCTTGGTTGGCCAAAAAGGGCGTATGCGTTTTCTCCTGAATATATTCAGGAAAAAACGCATACGCCCTTTTTGGCCAAGGGCATCATTGTCAATGTTTTGCCGCTTTTCATGTGCTTTAAAGGCGATTCGCATCTTCCTCCTGAAATCTGTTTCCTGCAATTCTGCCTTGATTTCAAATCCTCTTCTTTGCCTTCCCTCAATATATTTGTGGACGAGAGTTATCATTTGTAACTCTGCAGGTTTGTGAATTCCAGTGCCCTGAAGCTCCATTTTACAAGTCGGTTTTTTGGGAGCCGGCCGCAAAAGCGCAGGATGGCTTCAGGCCCTGTTCTGGTTCCGGGGGGCAGGCTGAGCATGTGGTTTATTCTCCTTCCTGATGGGAAAATAGAGTGACCTGTGCCTGTCCCAACACCAAGAGCTAGTCTCTCATTGGTTCCCCGTCTTCCCGTTCATCCTCAGGACAAATTGCAACCTGTACGGAACAGGAGGTTAAAGGTGCTGATGCTCCAAGTAGGGAGATTGCTACTAAAGTGGCTGGAATGGCGAACCCGAGCACAAGGAGATGAGAAATGAGGTGCGTTTTAGAAACCTTTCCCCATCACACGGTGTACCATCTTCTGGGTTTCTCATGCATGTTTTCGATGTAGGAAGATGCCCTTGAACCTGGAGATTTGGGACCCATGCGATGGGTAGCAGGCAGTATCACTTTAAAGGGTCTGCGTTTGCTCACCCAACCTCACCGAACCTCTCAGCCCTAAGAGTGTCCACCCTTATGTCTCATCCAGCTGTGGGTCTAGATATGGTCAATCCAGGTTGCATCACAGTCCCTGAACGAATTGTGTAAGAATTTCTCTCTCTTTCCCTGTCTTTGTTTCATGGGTTTTTAAAAGTAATTTATTTTTATAATGGGGTTTAGCTGCTTTTCACGGCTGTGTTTAGGCCGCTTTACACCCACTTGACCCACTAACAGAGAGATATCAATACATAGGTTTTAAGATTATTACTAGTCAGATATATTCTTGTGCAGTGAATCGGGCGTGTTGAGTCCAGTTCTCTGAGCAAGGAGTAGGTCTTGTCTATTCCATATTGGGTTTATGGAACGGTATCTGAGCTAATTTGAAACTCTTGTTTTATGTATCACCCCACCTCACCTTTCCCGTTAAGCAGCCATAGTGTGTTTTCTGCATGTGTGACTCTGTTCTGTTTTGTAATTCAGTTCAAGTGTAACGGTTTTAACATTCCCTCTATAAGTGACACCTTATGAGAAGTGTCCTTTTCTGTGTGACTTATTTCACTTAGAATCGTCTTACCTAAATCCACTCATCATGCTGCTACTAGCCTTATGACATTGATTTCATGGCTGAGTGATATCCCATTGTACATAAGGACCACAACTTTTTTTTCCATTTTTCGCTTTCCCGGGATATTTAAGGTGGAAGGAAGTGGAGGTACTTGTCAACAGAGCAGCCCTAACCTTTGGGGTGCTTGTGTCTTGCTGATTTTCAATTTTCCCACTTTATCCCCCCATGCGTGGAAGTGCCCTATGCTCTCTAAGCTGTGTTTTTTAGATGTTTCAGGACACACCGTACACTTCTCCAGAGTGGCTGTTGGCAATTTACATCCCGCCCACCAGTGTAGCAAGGCTCCCATTTCTCCATGGCCTGTCCTGCATTTCTGGTTTTGACACTTTTTTCAGCATGGCCCTTTTGACCGATGGGAAGCGAGACTTCTTTGTAGCGCTGATTTGCCTTTCCAGGTTGCTTGGTTGGCCAAAAAGGGCGTATGCGTTTTCTCCTGAATATATTCAGGAAAAAACGCATACGCCCTTTTTGGACAAGGGCATCATTGTCAACGTTTTGCCGCTTTTCATGTGCTTTAAAGGCGATTCGCATCTTCCTCCTGAAATCTGTTTCCTGCAATTCTGCCTTGATTTCAAATCCTCTTCTTTGCCTTCCCTCAATATATTTGTGGACGAGAGTTATCATTTATAACTCTGCAGGTTTGTGAATTGCAGTGCCCTGAAGCTCCATTTTACAAGTCGCTTTTTTGGGAGCCGGCCGCAAAAGTGCAGGATGGCTTCAGGCCCTGTTCTGGTTCAGGGGGGCAGGCTGAGCCTGTGGTTAATTCTTCTTCCTGATGGGAAAATAGAGTGACCTGTGCCTCTCCCAACACCAAGAGCTAGTCTCTCATTGGTTCCCCGTCTTCCCGTTCATCCTCAGGACAAATTGCAACCTGTACGGAACAAGAGGTTAAAGGTGCTGATGCTCCAAGTAGGGAGATTGCTAGTAAAGTGGCTGGAATGGCGAACCCGAGCACAAGGAGATGAGAAATGAGGTGCGTTTTAGAAACCTTTCCCCATCACACGGTGTACCATCTTCTGGGTTTCTCATGCATGTTTTCGATGTAGGAAGATGCCCTTGAACCTGGAGATTTGGGACCCATGCGATGGGTAGCACGCAGTATTACTTTAAAGGGTCTGCGTTTGCTCACCCAACCTCACCAAAACTCTCAGCCCCAAGAGTGTCCACCCTTATGTCTCATCCAGCTGTGGGTCTAGATATGGTCAATCCAGGTTGCATCACAGCCCCTAAACGAATTGTGTAAGAATTTCTCTCTCTTTCCCTGTCTTTGTTTCCTGGGTTTTTAAAAGTAATTTATTTTTATAATGGGGTTTACCTGCTTTTCACGGCTGTGTTTAGGCCGCTTTACACCCACTTGACCCACTAACAGAGAGATATCAATACATAGGTTTTAAGATTATTACTAGTCAGATATATTCTTGTGCGGTGAATCGGGCGTGTTGAGTCCAGTTCTCTGAGCAAGGAGTAGGTCTTGTCTGTTACATATTGGGTTTATGGAACGGTATCTGAGCTAATTTGAAACTCTTGTTTTATGTATCACCCCACCTCACCTTTCCCGTTAAGCAGCCATAGTGTGTTTTCTGCATGTGTGACTCTGTTCTGTTTTGTAATTCAGTTCAAGTGTAACGGTTTTTACATTCCCTCTATAAGTGACACCTTATGAGAAGTGTCCTTTTCTGTGTGACTTATTTCACTTAGAATCGTCTTACCTAAATCCACTCATCATGCTGCTACTAGCCTTATGACATTGATTTCATGGCTGAGTGATATTCCATTGTACATAAGGACCACAACTTTTTTATCCATTTTTCGCTTTCCTGGGATATTTAAGGTGGAAGGAAGTGGAGGTCCTTGTCAACAGAGCAGCCCTAACCTTTGGGGTGCTTGTGTCTTGCTGATTTTCAATTTTCCCACTTTATCCCCCCATGCGTGGAAGTGCCCTATGCTCTCTAAGCTGTGTTTTTTAGATGTTTCAGGACACACCGTACACTTCTCCAGAGTGGCTGTTGGCAATTTACATCCCGCCCATCAGTGTAGCAAGGCTCCCATTTCTCCATGGCCTGTCCTGCATTTCTGGTTTTGACACTTTTTTCAGCATGGCCCTTTTGACCGATGGGAAGCGAGACTTCTTTGTAGCGCTGATTTGCCTTTCCAGGTTGCTTGGTTGGCCAAAAAGGGCGTATGCGTTTTTTCCTGAATATATTCAGGAAAAAACGCATACGCCCTTTTTGGCCAAGGGCATCATTGTCAACGTTTTGCCGCTTTTCATGTGCTTTAAAGGCGATTCGCATCTTCCTCCTGAAATCTGTTTCCTGCAATTCTGCCTTGATTTCAAATCCTCTTCTTTGCCTTCCCTCAATATATTTGTGGACGAGAGTTATCATTTGTAACTCTGCAGGTTTGTGAATTGCAGTGCCCTGAAGCTCCATTTTACAAGTCGGTTTTTTGGGAGCCGGCCGCAAAAGCGCAGGATGGCTTCAGGCCCTGTTCTGGTTCCGGGGGGCAGGCTGAGCCTGTGGTTAATTCTTCTTCCTGATGGGAAAATAGAGTGACCTGTGCCTGTCCCAACACCAAGAGCTAGTCTCTCATTGGTTCCCCGTCTTCCCGTTCATCCTCAGGACAAATTGCAACCTGTACGGAACAGGAGGTTAAAGGTGCTGATGCTCCAAGTAGGGAGATTGCTAGTAAAGTGGCTGGAATGGCGAACCCGAGCACAAGGAGATGAGAAATGAGGTGCGTTTTAGAAACCTTTCCCCATCACACGGTGTACCATCTTCTGGGTTTCTCATGCATGTTTTCGATGTAGGAAGATGCCCTTGAACCTGGAGATTTGGGACCCATGCGATGGGTAGCACGCAGTATTACTTTAAAGGGTCTGTGTTTGCTCACCCAACCTCACCGAACCTCTCAGCCCCAAGAGTGTCCACCCTTATGTCTCATCCAGCTGTGGGTCTAGATATGGTCAATCCAGGTTGCATCACAGCCCCTGAACGAATTGTGTAAGAATTTCTCTCTCTTTCCCTGTCTTTGTTTCATGGGTTTTTAAAAGTAATTTATTTTTATAATGTGGTTTAGCTGCTTTTCACGGCTGTGTTTAGGCCGCTTTACACCCACTTGACACACTAACAGAGAGATATCAATACATAGGTTTTAAGATTATTACTAGTCAGATATATTCTTGTGCGGTGAATCGGGCGTGTTGAGTCCAGTTCTCTGAGCAAGGAGTAGGTCTTGTCTGTTACATATTGGGTTTATGGAACGGTATCTGAGCTAATTTGAAACTCTTGTTTTATGTATCACCCCACCTCACCTTTCCCGTTAAGCAGCCATAGTGTGTTTTCTGCATGTGTGACTCTGTTCTGTTTTGTAATTCAGTTCAAGTGTAACGGTTTTTACATTTCCTCTATAAGTGACACCTTATGAGAAGTGTCCTTTTCTGTGTGACTTATTTCACTTAGAATCGTCTTACCTAAATCCACTCATCATGCTGCTACTAGCCTTATGACATTGATTTCATGGCTGAGTGATATCCCATTGTACATAAGGACCACAACTTTTTTTTCCATTTTTCGCTTTCCCGGGATATTTAAGGTGGAAGGAAGTGGAGGTACTTGTCAACAGAGCAGCCCTAACCTTTGGGGTGCTTGTGTCTTGCTGATTTTCAATTTTCCCACTTTATCCCCCCATGCGTGGAAGTGCCCTATGCTCTCTAAGCTGTGTTTTTTAGATGTTTCAGGACACACCGTACACTTCTCCAGAGTGGCTGTTGGCAATTTACATCCCGCCCACCAGTGTAGCAAGGCTCCCATTTCTCCATGGCCTGTCCTGCATTTCTGGTTTTGACACTTTTTTCAGCATGGCCCTTTTGACCGATGGGAAGCGAGACTTCTTTGTAGCGCTGATTTGCCTTTCCAGGTTGCTTGGTTGGCCAAAAAGGGCGTATGCGTTTTCTCCTGAATATATTCAGGAAAAAACGCATACGCCCTTTTTGGACAAGGGCATCATTGTCAACGTTTTGCCGCTTTTCATGTGCTTTAAAGGCGATTCGCATCTTCCTCCTGAAATCTGTTTCCTGCAATTCTGCCTTGATTTCAAATCCTCTTCTTTGCCTTCCCTCAATATATTTGTGGACGAGAGTTATCATTTATAACTCTGCAGGTTTGTGAATTGCAGTGCCCTGAAGCTCCATTTTACAAGTCGCTTTTTTGGGAGCCGGCCGCAAAAGTGCAGGATGGCTTCAGGCCCTGTTCTGGTTCAGGGGGGCAGGCTGAGCCTGTGGTTAATTCTTCTTCCTGATGGGAAAATAGAGTGACCTGTGCCTCTCCCAACACCAAGAGCTAGTCTCTCATTGGTTCCCCGTCTTCCCGTTCATCCTCAGGACAAATTGCAACCTGTACGGAACAAGAGGTTAAAGGTGCTGATGCTCCAAGTAGGGAGATTGCTAGTAAAGTGGCTGGAATGGCGAACCCGAGCACAAGGAGATGAGAAATGAGGTGCGTTTTAGAAACCTTTCCCCATCACACGGTGTACCATCTTCTGGGTTTCTCATGCATGTTTTCGATGTAGGAAGATGCCCTTGAACCTGGAGATTTGGGACCCATGCGATGGGTAGCACGCAGTATTACTTTAAAGGGTCTGCGTTTGCTCACCCAACCTCACCAAAACTCTCAGCCCCAAGAGTGTCCACCCTTATGTCTCATCCAGCTGTGGGTCTAGATATGGTCAATCCAGGTTGCATCACAGCCCCTAAACGAATTGTGTAAGAATTTCTCTCTCTTTCCCTGTCTTTGTTTCCTGGGTTTTTAAAAGTAATTTATTTTTATAATGGGGTTTACCTGCTTTTCACGGCTGTGTTTAGGCCGCTTTACACCCACTTGACCCACTAACAGAGAGATATCAATACATAGGTTTTAAGATTATTACTAGTCAGATATATTCTTGTGCGGTGAATCGGGCGTGTTGAGTCCAGTTCTCTGAGCAAGGAGTAGGTCTTGTCTGTTACATATTGGGTTTATGGAACGGTATCTGAGCTAATTTGAAACTCTTGTTTTATGTATCACCCCACCTCACCTTTCCCGTTAAGCAGCCATAGTGTGTTTTCTGCATGTGTGACTCTGTTCTGTTTTGTAATTCAGTTCAAGTGTAACGGTTTTTACATTCCCTCTATAAGTGACACCTTATGAGAAGTGTCCTTTTCTGTGTGACTTATTTCACTTAGAATCGTCTTACCTAAATCCACTCATCATGCTGCTACTAGCCTTATGACATTGATTTCATGGCTGAGTGATATTCCATTGTACATAAGGACCACAACTTTTTTATCCATTTTTCGCTTTCCTGGGATATTTAAGGTGGAAGGAAGTGGAGGTCCTTGTCAACAGAGCAGCCCTAACCTTTGGGGTGCTTGTGTCTTGCTGATTTTCAATTTTCCCACTTTATCCCCCCATGCGTGGAAGTGCCCTATGCTCTCTAAGCTGTGTTTTTTAGATGTTTCAGGACACACCGTACACTTCTCCAGAGTGGCTGTTGGCAATTTACATCCCGCCCATCAGTGTAGCAAGGCTCCCATTTCTCCATGGCCTGTCCTGCATTTCTGGTTTTGACACTTTTTTCAGCATGGCCCTTTTGACCGATGGGAAGCGAGACTTCTTTGTAGCGCTGATTTGCCTTTCCAGGTTGCTTGGTTGGCCAAAAAGGGCGTATGCGTTTTCTCCTGAATATATTCAGGAAAAAACGCATACGCCCTTTTTGGACAAGGGCATCATTGTCAACGTTTTGCCGCTTTTCATGTGCTTTAAAGGCGATTCGCATCTTCCTCCTGAAATCTGTTTCCTGCAATTCTGCCTTGATTTCAAATCCTCTTCTTTGCCTTCCCTCAATATATTTGTGGACGAGAGTTATCATTTATAACTCTGCAGGTTTGTGAATTGCAGTGCCCTGAAGCTCCATTTTACAAGTCGCTTATTTGGGAGCCGGCCGCAAAAGCGCAGGATGGCTTCAGGCCCTGTTCTGGTTCCGGGGGGCAGGCTGAGCCTGTGGTTAATTCTTCTTCCTGATGGGAAAATAGAGTGACCTGTGCCTGTCCCAACACCAAGAGCTAGTCTCTCATTGGTTCCCCGTCTTCCCGTTCATCCTCAGGACAAATTGCAACCTGTACGGAACAGGAGGTTAAAGGTGATGATGCTCCAAGTAGGGAGATTGCTAGTAAAGTGGCTGGAATGGCGAACCCGAGCACAAGGAGATGAGAAATGAGGTGCGTTTTAGAAACCTTTCCCCATCACATGGTGTACCATCTTCTGGGTTTCTCATGCATGTTTGCGATGTAGGAAGATGCCCTTGAACCTGGAGATTTGGAACCCATGCGATGGGTAGCACGCAGTATTACTTTAAAGGGTCTGCGTTTGCTCACCCAACCTCACCGAACCTCTCAGCCCCAAGAGTGTCCACCCTTATGTCTCATCCAGCTGTGGGTCTAGATATGGTCAATCCAGGTTGCATCACAGCCCCTGAACGAATTGTGTAAGAATTTCTCTCTCTTTCCCTGTCTTTGTTTCATGGGTTTTTAAAAGTAATTTATTTTTATAATGGGGTTTAGCTGCTTTTCACGGCTGTGTTTAGGCCGCTTTACACCCACTTGACCCACTAACAGAGCGATATCAATATATAGGTTTTAAGATTATTACTAGTCAGATATATTCTTGTGCGGTGAATCGGGCGTGTTGAGTCCAGTTCTCTGAGCAAGGAGTAGGTCTTGTCTGTTACATATTGGGTTTATGGAACGGTATCTGAGCTAATTTGAAACTCTTGTTTTATGTATCACCCCACCTCACCTTTCCCGTTAAGCAGCCATAGTGTGTTTTCTGCATGTGTGACTCTGTTCTGTTTTGTAATTCAGTTCAAGTGTAACGGTTTTTACATTCCCTCTATAAGTGACACCTTATGAGAAGTGTCCTTTTCTGTGTGACTTATTTCACTTAGAATCGTCTTACCTAAATCCACTCATCATGCTGCTACTAGCCTTATGACATTGATTTCATGGCTGAGTGATATTCCATTGTACATAAGGACCACAACTTTTTTATCCATTTTTCGCTTTCCTGGGATATTTAAGGTGGAAGGAAGTGGAGGTCCTTGTCAACAGAGCAGCCCTAACCTTTGGGGTGCTTGTGTCTTGCTGATTTTCCATTTTCCCACTTTATCCCCCCATGCGTGGAAGTGCCCTATGCTCTCTAAGCTGTGTTTTTTAGATGTTTCAGGACACACCGTACACTTCTCCAGAGTGGCTGTTGGCAATTTACATCCCGCCCGTCAGTGTAGCAAGGCTCCCATTTCTCCATGGCCTGTCCTGCATTTCTGGTTTTGACACTTTTTTCAGCATGGCCCTTTTGACCGATGGGAAGCGAGACTTCTTTGTAGCGCTGATTTGCCTTTCCAGGTTGCTTGGTTGGCCAAAAAGGGCGTATGCGTTTTTTCCTGAATATATTCAGGAAAAAACGCATACGCCCTTTTTGGCCAAGGGCATCATTGTCAACGTTTTGCCGCTTTTCATGTGCTTTAAAGGCGATTCGAATCTACCTCCTGAAATCTGTTTCCTGCAATTCTGCCTTGATTTCAAATCCTCTTCTTTGCCTTCCCTCAATATATTTGTGGACGAGAGTTATCATTTATAACTCTGCAGGTTTGTGAATTGCAGTGCCCTGAAGCTCCATTTTACAAGTCGCTTTTTTGGGAGCCGGCCGCAAAAGCGCAGGATGGCTTCAGGCCCTGTTCTGGTTCAGGGGGGCAGGCTGAGCCTGTGGTTAATTCTTCTTCCTGATGGGAAAATAGAGTGACCTGTGCCTCTCCCAACACCAAGAGCTAGTCTCCCATTGGTTCCCCGTCTTCCCGTTCATCCTCAGGACAAATTGCAACCTGTACGGAACAGGAGGTTAAAGGTGCTGATGCTCCAAGTAGGGAGATTGCTAGTAAAGTGGCTGGAATGGCGAACCCGAGCACAAGGAGATGAGAAATGAGGTGCGTTTTAGAAACCTTTCCCCATCACACGGTGTACCATCTTCTGGGTTTCTCATGCATGTTTTCGATGTAGGAAGATGCCCTTGAACCTGGAGATTTGGGACCCATGCGATGGGTAGCACGCAGTATTACTTTAAAGGGTCTGCGTTTGCTCACCCAACCTCACCGAACCTCTCAGCCCCAAGAGTGTCCACCCTTATGTCTCATCCAGCTGTGGGTCTAGATATGGTCAATCCAGGTTGCATCACAGCCCCTGAACGAATTGTGTAAGAATTTCTCTCTCTTTCCCTGTCTTTGTTTCATGGGTTTTTAAAAGTAATTTATTTTTATAATGGGGTTTAGCTGCTTTTCACGGCTGTGTTTAGGCCGCTTTACACCCACTTGACACACTAACAGAGAGATATCAATACATAGGTTTTAAGATTATTACTAGTCAGATATATTCTTGTGCGGTGAATCGGGCGTGTTGAGTCCAGTTCTCTGAGCAAGGAGTAGGTCTTGTCTATTCCATATTGGGTTTATGGAACGGTATCTGAGCTAATTTGAAACTCTTGTTTTATGTATCACCCCACCTCACCTTTCCCGTTAAGCAGCCATAGTGTGTTTTCTGCATGTGTGACTCTGTTCTGTTTTGTAATTCAGTTCAAGTGTAACGGTTTTTACATTCCCTCTATAAGTGACACCTTATGAGAAGTGTCCTTTTCTGTGTGACTTATTTCACTTAGAATCGTCTTACCTAAATCCACTCATCATGCTGCTACTAGCCTTATGACATTGATTTCATGGCTGAGTGATATTCCATTGTACATAAGAACCACAACTTTTTTATCCATTTTTCGCTTTCCTGGGATATTTAAGGTGGAAGGAAGTGGAGGTCCTTGTCAACAGAGCAGCCCTAACCTTTGGGGTGCTTGTGTCTTGCTGATTTTCAATTTTCCCACTTTATCCCCCCATGCGTGGAAGTGCCCTATGCTCTCTAAGCTGTGTTTTTTAGATGTTTCAGGACACACCGTACACTTCTCCAGAGTGGCTGTTGGCAATTTACATCCCGCCCATCAGTGTAGCAAGGCTCCCATTTCTCCATGGCCTGTCCTGCATTTCTGGTTTTGACACTTTTTTCAGCATGGCCCTTTTGACCGATGGGAAGCGAGACTTCTTTGTAGCGCTGATTTGCCTTTCCAGGTTGCTTGGTTGGCCAAAAAGGGCGTATGCGTTTTCTCCTGAATATATTCAGGAAAAAACGCATACGCCCTTTTTGGACAAGGGCATCATTGTCAACGTTTTGCCGCTTTTCATGTGCTTTAAAGGCGATTCGCATCTTCCTCCTGAAATCTGTTTCCTGCAATTCTGCCTTGATTTCAAATCCTCTTCTTTGCCTTCCCTCAATATATTTGTGGACGAGAGTTATCATTTATAACTCTGCAGGTTTGTGAATTGCAGTGCCCTGAAGCTCCATTTTACAAGTCGCTTATTTGGGAGCCGGCCGCAAAAGCGCAGGATGGCTTCAGGCCCTGTTCTGGTTCCGGGGGGCAGGCTGAGCCTGTGGTTAATTCTTCTTCCTGATGGGAAAATAGAGTGACCTGTGCCTGTCCCAACACCAAGAGCTAGTCTCTCATTGGTTCCCCGTCTTCCCGTTCATCCTCAGGACAAATTGCAACCTGTACGGAACAGGAGGTTAAAGGTGATGATGCTCCAAGTAGGGAGATTGCTAGTAAAGTGGCTGGAATGGCGAACCCGAGCACAAGGAGATGAGAAATGAGGTGCGTTTTAGAAACCTTTCCCCATCACACGGTGTACCATCTTCTGGGTTTCTCATGCATGTTTTCGATGTAGGAAGATGCCCTTGAACCTGGAGATTTGGGACCCATGCGATGGGTAGCACGCAGTATTACTTTAAAGGGTCTGCGTTTGCTCACCCAACCTCACCGAACCTCTCAGCCCCAAGAGTGTCCACCCTTATGTCTCATCCAGCTGTGGGTCTAGATATGGTCAATCCAGGTTGCATCACAGCCCCTGAACGAATTGTGTAAGAATTTCTCTCTCTTTCCCTGTCTTTGTTTCATGGGTTTTTAAAAGTAATTTATTTTTATAATGGGGTTTAGCTGCTTTTCACGGCTGTGTTTAGGCCGCTTTACACCCACTTGACCCACTAACAGAGCGATATCAATATATAGGTTTTAAGATTATTACTAGTCAGATATATTCTTGTGCGGTGAATCGGGCGTGTTGAGTCCAGTTCTCTGAGCAAGGAGTAGGTCTTGTCTGTTACATATTGGGTTTATGGAACGGTATCTGAGCTAATTTGAAACTCTTGTTTTATGTATCACCCCACCTCACCTTTCCCGTTAAGCAGCCATAGTGTGTTTTCTGCATGTGTGACTCTGTTCTGTTTTGTAATTCAGTTCAAGTGTAACGGTTTTTACATTCCCTCTATAAGTGACACCTTATGAGAAGTGTCCTTTTCTGTGTGACTTATTTCACTTAGAATCGTCTTACCTAAATCCACTCATCATGCTGCTACTAGCCTTATGACATTGATTTCATGGCTGAGTGATATTCCATTGTACATAAGGACCACAACTTTTTTATCCATTTTTCGCTTTCCTGGGATATTTAAGGTGGAAGGAAGTGGAGGTCCTTGTCAACAGAGCAGCCCTAACCTTTGGGGTGCTTGTGTCTTGCTGATTTTCAATTTTCCCACTTTATCCCCCCATGCGTGGAAGTGCCCTATGCTCTCTAAGCTGTGTTTTTTAGATGTTTCAGGACACACCGTACACTTCTCCAGAGTGGCTGTTGGCAATTTACATCCCGCCCATCAGTGTAGCAAGGCTCCCATTTCTCCATGGCCTGTCCTGCATTTCTGGTTTTGACACTTTTTTCAGCATGGCCCTTTTGACCGATGGGAAGCGAGACTTCTTTGTAGCGCTGATTTGCCTTTCCAGGTTGCTTGGTTGGCCAAAAAGGGCGTATGCGTTTTCTCCTGAATATATTCAGGAAAAAACGCATACGCCCTTTTTGGACAAGGGCATCATTGTCAACGTTTTGCCGCTTTTCATGTGCTTTAAAGGCGATTCGCATCTTCCTCCTGAAATCTGTTTCCTGCAATTCTGCCTTGATTTCAAATCCTCTTCTTTGCCTTCCCTCAATATATTTGTGGACGAGAGTTATCATTTATAACTCTGCAGGTTTGTGAATTGCAGTGCCCTGAAGCTCCATTTTACAAGTCGCTTATTTGGGAGCCGGCCGCAAAAGCGCAGGATGGCTTCAGGCCCTGTTCTGGTTCCGGGGGGCAGGCTGAGCCTGTGGTTAATTCTTCTTCCTGATGGGAAAATAGAGTGACCTGTGCCTGTCCCAACACCAAGAGCTAGTCTCTCATTGGTTCCCCGTCTTCCCGTTCATCCTCAGGACAAATTGCAACCTGTACGGAACAGGAGGTTAAAGGTGATGATGCTCCAAGTAGGGAGATTGCTAGTAAAGTGGCTGGAATGGCGAACCCGAGCACAAGGAGATGAGAAATGAGGTGCGTTTTAGAAACCTTTCCCCATTACACGGTGTACCATCTTCTGGGTTTCTCATGCATGTTTTCGATGTAGGAAGATGCCCTTGAACCTGGAGATTTGGGACCCATGCGATGGGTAGCACGCAGTATTACTTTAAAGGGTCTGCGTTTGCTCACCCAACCTCACCGAACCTCTCAGCCCCAAGAGTGTCCACCCTTATGTCTCATCCAGCTGTGGGTCTAGATATGGTCAATCCAGGTTGCATCACAGCCCCTGAACGAATTGTGTAAGAATTTCTCTCTCTTTCCCTGTCTTTGTTTCATGGGTTTTTAAAAGTAATTTATTTTTATAATGGGGTTTAGCTGCTTTTCACGGCTGTGTTTAGGCCGCTTTACACCCACTTGACCCACTAACAGAGCGATATCAATATATAGGTTTTAAGATTATTACTAGTCAGATATATTCTTGTGCGGTGAATCGGGCGTGTTGAGTCCAGTTCTCTGAGCAAGGAGTAGGTCTTGTCTGTTACATATTGGGTTTATGGAACGGTATCTGAGCTAATTTGAAACTCTTGTTTTATGTATCACCCCACCTCACCTTTCCCGTTAAGCAGCCATAGTGTGTTTTCTGCATGTGTGACTCTGTTCTGTTTTGTAATTCAGTTCAAGTGTAACGGTTTTTACATTCCCTCTATAAGTGACACCTTATGAGAAGTGTCCTTTTCTGTGTGACTTATTTCACTTAGAATCGTCTTACCTAAATCCACTCATCATGCTGCTACTAGCCTTATGACATTGATTTCATGGCTGAGTGATATTCCATTGTACATAAGGACCACAACTTTTTTATCCATTTTTCGCTTTCCTGGGATATTTAAGGTGGAAGGAAGTGGAGGTCCTTGTCAACAGAGCAGCCCTAACCTTTGGGGTGCTTGTGTCTTGCTGATTTTCCATTTTCCCACTTTATCCCCCCATGCGTGGAAGTGCCCTATGCTCTCTAAGCTGTGTTTTTTAGATGTTTCAGGACACACCGTACACTTCTCCAGAGTGGCTGTTGGCAATTTACATCCCGCCCGTCAGTGTAGCAAGGCTCCCATTTCTCCATGGCCTGTCCTGCATTTCTGGTTTTGACACTTTTTTCAGCATGGCCCTTTTGACCGATGGGAAGCGAGACTTCTTTGTAGCGCTGATTTGCCTTTCCAGGTTGCTTGGTTGGCCAAAAAGGGCGTATGCGTTTTTTCCTGAATATATTCAGGAAAAAACGCATACGCCCTTTTTGGCCAAGGGCATCATTGTCAACGTGTTGCCGCTTTTCATGTGCTTTAAAGGCGATTCGAATCTACCTCCTGAAATCTGTTTCCTGCAATTCTGCCTTGATTTCAAATCCTCTTCTTTGCCTTCCCTCAATATATTTGTGGACGAGAGTTATCATTTATAACTCTGCAGGTTTGTGAATTGCAGTGCCCTGAAGCTCCATTTTACAAGTCGCTTTTTTGCGAGCCGGCCGCAAAAGCGCAGGATGGCTTCAGGCCCTGTTCTGGTTCCGGGGGGCAGGCTGAGCCTGTGGTTAATTCTTCTTCCTGATGGGAAAATAGAGTGACCTGTGCCTGTCCCAACACCAAGAGCTAGTCTCTCATTGGTTCCCCGTCTTCCCGTTCATCCTCAGGACAAATTGCAACCTGTACGGAACAGGAGGTTAAAGGTGCTGATGCTCCAAGTAGGGAGATTGCTAGTAAAGTGGCTGGAATGGCGAACCCGAGCACAAGGAGATGAGAAATGAGGTGCGTTTTAGAAACCTTTCCCCATCACACGGTGTACCATCTTCTGTGTTTCTCATGCATGTTTTCGATGTAGGAAGATGCCCTTGAACCTGGAGATTTGGGACCCATGCGATGGGTAGCACGCAGTATTACTTTAAAGGGTCTGCGTTTGCTCACCCAACCTCACCGAACCTCTCAGCCCCAAGAGTGTCCACCCTTATGTCTCATCCAGCTGTGGGTCTAGATATGGTCAATCCAGGTTGCATCACAGCCCCTGAACGAATTGTGTAAGAATTTCTCTCTCTTTCCCTGTCTTTGTTTCATGGGTTTTTAAAAGTAATTCATTTTTATAATGGGGTTTAGCTGCTTTTCACGGCTGTGTTTAGGCCGCTTTACACCCACTTGACACACTAACAGAGAGATATCAATACATAGGTTTTAAGATTATTACTAGTCAGATATATTCTTGTGCGGTGAATCGGGCGTGTTGAGTCCAGTTCTCTGAGCAAGGAGTAGGTCTTGTCTATTCCATATTGGGTTTATGGAACGGTATCTGAGCTAATTTGAAACTCTTGTTTTATGTATCACCCCACCTCACCTTTCCCGTTAAGCAGCCATAGTGTGTTTTCTGCATGTGTGACTCTGTTCTGTTTTGTAATTCAGTTCAAGTGTAACGGTTTTTACATTCCCTCTATAAGTGACACCTTATGAGAAGTGTCCTTTTCTGTGTGACTTATTTCACTTAGAATCGTCTTACCTAAATCCACTCATCATGCTGCTACTAGCCTTATGACATTGATTTCATGGCTGAGTGATATTCCATTGTACATAAGGACCACAACTTTTTTATCCATTTTTCGCTTTCCTGGGATATTTAAGGTGGAAGAAAGTGGAGGTCCTTGTCAACAGAGCAGCCCTAACCTTTGGAGTGCTTGTGTCTTGCTGATTTTCAATTTTCCCACTTTATCCCCCCATGCGTGGAAGTGCCCTATGCTCTCTAAGCTGTGTTTTTAGATGTTTCAGGACACACCGTACACTTCTCCAGAGTGGCTGTTGGCAATTTACATCCCGCCCATCAGTGTAGCAAGGCTCCCATTTCTCCATGACCTGTCCTGCATTTCTGGTTTTGACACTTTTTTCAGCATGGCCCTTTTGACCGATGGGAAGCGAGACTTCTTTGTAGCGCTGATTTGCCTTTCCAGGTTGCTTGGTTGGCCAAAAAGGGCGTATGCGTTTTTTCCTGAATGTATTCATTTCCTGAATACATTCAGGAAAAAACGCATACGCCCTTTTTGGCCAAGGGCATCATTGTCAACGTTTTGCCGCTTTTCATGTGCTTTAAAGGCGATTCGAATCTACCTCCTGAAATCTGTTTCCTGCAATTCTGCCTTGATTTCAAATCCTCTTCTTTGCCTTCCCTCAATATACTTGTGGACGAGAGTTATCATTTATAACTCTGCAGGTTTGTGAATTGCAGTGCCCTGAAGCTCCATTTTACAAGTCGCTTTTTTGGGAGCCGGCCGCAAAAGCGCAGGATGGCTTCAGGCCCTGTTCTGGTTCCGGGGGGCAGGCTGAGCCTGTGGTTAATTCTTCTTCCTGATGGGAAAATAGAGTGACCTGTGCATCTCCCAACACCAAGAGCTAGTCTCTCATTGGTTCCCCGTCTTCCCGTTCATCCTCAGGACAAATTGCAACCTGTACGGAACAGGAGGTTAAAGGTGCTGATGCTCCAAGTAGGGAGATTGCTAGTAAAGTGGCTGGAATGGCGAACCCGAGCACAAGGAGATGAGAAATGAGGTGCGTTTTAGAAACCTTTCCCCATCACACGGTGTACCATCTTCTGGGTTTCTCATGCATGTTTTCGATGTAGGAAGATGCCCTTGAACCTGGAGATTTGGGACCCATGCGATGGGTAGCACGCAGTATTACTTTAAAGGGTCTGCGTTTGCTCACCCAACCTCACCGAACCTCTCAGCCCCAAGAGTGTCCACCCTTATGTCTCATCCAGCTGTGGGTCTAGATATGGTCAATCCAGGTTGCATCACAGCCCCTGAACGAATTGTGTAAGAATTTCTCTCTCTTTCCCTGTCTTTGTTTCATGGGTTTTTAAAAGTAATTTATTTTTATAATGGGGTTTAGCTGCTTTTCACGGCTGTGTTTAGGCCGCTTTACACCCACTTGGCCCACTAACAGAGAGATATCAATACATAGGTTTTAAGATTATTACTAGTCAGATATATTCTTGTGCGGTGAATCGGGCGTGTTGAGTCCAGTTCTCTGAGCAAGGAGTAGGTCTTGTCTATTCCATATTGGGTTTATGGAACGGTATCTGAGCTAATTTGAAACTCTTGTTTTATGTATCACCCCACCTCACCTTTCCCGTTAAGCAGCCATAGTGTGTTTTCTGCATGTGTGACTCTGTTCTGTTTTGTAATTCAGTTCAAGTGTAACGGTTTTTACATTCCCTCTATAAGTGACACCTTATGAGAAGTGTCCTTTTCTGTGTGACTTATTTCACTTAGAATCGTCTTACCTAAATCCTCTCATCATGCTGCTACTAGCCTTTTGACATTGATTTCATGGCTGAGTGATATTCCATTGTACATAAGGACCACAACTTTTTTATCCATTTTTAACTTTCCTGGGATATTTAAGGTGGAATGAAGTGGAGGTCCTTGTCAACAGAGCAGCCCTAACCTTTGGGGTGCTTGTGTCTTGCTGATTTTCAATTTTCCCACTTTATCCCCCCATGCGTGGAAGTGCCCTATGCTCTCTAAGCTGTGTTTTTTAGATGTTTCAGGACACACCGTACACTTCTCCAGAGTGGCTGTTGGCAATTTACATCCCGCCCATCAGTGTAGCAAGGCTCCCATTTCTCCATGGCCTGTCCTGCATTTCTGGTTTTGACACTTTTTTCAGCATGGCCCTTTTGACCGATGGGAAGCGAGACTTCTTTGTAGCGCTGATTTGCCTTTCCAGGTTGCTTGGTTGGCCAAAAAGGGCGTATGCGTTTTCTCCTGAATATATTCAGGAAAAAACGCATATGCCCTTTTTGGACAAGGGCATCATTGTCAACGTTTTGCCGCTTTTCATGTGCTTTAAAGGCGATTCGCATCTTCCTCCTGAAATCTGTTTCCTGCAATTCTGCCTTGATTTCAAATCCTCTTCTTTGCCTTCCCTCAATATATTTGTGGACGAGAGTTATCATTTATAACTCTGCAGGTTTGTGAATTGCAGTGCCCTGAAGCTCCATTTTACAAGTCGCTTTTTTGGGAGCCGGCCGCAAAAGCGCAGGATGGCTTCAGGCCCTGTTCTGGTTCAGGGGGGCAGGCTGAGCCTGTGGTTAATTCTTCTTCCTGATGGGAAAATAGAGTGACCTGTGCCTCTCCCAACACCAAGAGCTAGTCTCTCATTGGTTCCCCGTCTTCCCGTTCATCCTCAGGACAAATTGCAACCTGTACGGAACAGGAGGTTAAAGGTGCTGATGCTCCAAGTAGGGAGGTTGCTAGTAAAGTGGCTGGAATGGCGAACCCGAGCACAAGGAGATGAGAAATGAGGTGCGTTTTAGAAACCTTTCCCCATCACACGGTGTACCATCTTCTGGGTTTCTCATGCATGTTTTCGATGTAGGAAGATGCCCTTGAACCTGGAGATTTGGGACCCATGCGATGGGTAGCACGCAGTATTACTTTAAAGGGTCTGCGTTTGCTCACCCAACCTCACCGAACCTCTCAGCCCCAAGAGTGTCCACCCTTATGTCTCATCCAGCTGTGGGTCTAGATATGGTCAATCCAGGTTGCATCACAGCCCCTGAACGAATTGTGTAAGAATTTCTCTCTCTTTCCCTGTCTTTGTTTCCTGGGTTTTTAAAAGTAATTTATTTTTATAATGGGGTTTAGCTGCTTTTCACGGCTGTGTTTAGGCCGCTTTACACCCACTTGACCCACTAACAGAGAGATATCAATACATAGGTTTTAAGATTATTACTAGTCAGATATATTCTTGTGCGGTGAATCGGGCGTGTTGAGTCCAGTTCTCTGAGCAAGGAGTAGGTCTTGTCTGTTACATATTGGGTTTATGGAACGGTATCTGAGCTAATTTGAAACTCTTGTTTTATGTATCACCCCACCTCACCTTTCCCGTTAAGCAGCCATAGTGTGTTTTCTGCATGTGTGACTCTGTTCTGTTTTGTAATTCAGTTCAAGTGTAACGGTTTTTACATTCCCTCTATAAGTGACACCTTATGAGAAGTGTCCTTTTTTGTGTGACTTATTTCACTTAGAATCGTCTTACCTAAATCCACTCATCATGCTGCTACTAGCCTTATGACATTGATTTCATGGCTGAGTGATATTCCATTGTACATAAGGACCACAACTTTTTTATCCATTTTTCGCTTTCCTGGGATATTTAAGGTGGAAGGAAGTGGAGGTCCTTGTCAACAGAGCAGCCCTAACCTTTGGGGTGCTTGTGTCTTGCTGATTTTCAATTTTCCCACTTTATCCCCCCATGCGTGGAAGTGCCCTATGCTCTCTAAGCTGTGTTTTTTAGATGTTTCAGGACACACCGTACACTTCTCCAGAGTGGCTGTTGGCAATTTACATCCCGCCCATCAGTGTAGCAAGGCTCCCATTTCTCCATGGCCTGTCCTGCATTTCTGGTTTTGACACTTTTTTCAGCATGGCCCTTTTGACCGATGGGAAGCGAGACTTCTTTGTAGCGCTGATTTGCCTTTCCAGGTTGCTTGGTTGGCCAAAAAGGGCGTATGCGTTTTTTCCTGAATATATTCAGGAAAAAACGCATACGCCCTTTTTGGCCAAGGGCATCATTGTCAACGTTTTGCCGCTTTTCATGTGCTTTAAAGGCGATTCGCATCTTCCTCCTGAAATCTGTTTCCTGCAATTCTGCCTTGATTTCAAATCCTCTTCTTTGCCTTCCCTCAATATATTTGTGGACGAGAGTTATCGTTTGTAACTCTGCAGGTTTGTGAATTGCAGTGCCCTGAAGCTCCATTTTACAAGTCGGTTTTTTGGGAGCCGGCCGCAAAAGCGCAGGATGGCTTCAGGCCCTGTTCTGGTTCCGGGGGGCAGGCTGAGCCTGTGGTTAATTCTTCTTCCTGATGGGAAAATAGAGTGACCTGTGCCTGTCCCAACACCAAGAGCTAGTCTCTCATTGGTTCCCCGTCTTCCCGTTCATCCTCAGGACAAATTGCAACCTGTACGGAACAGGAGGTTAAAGGTGCTGATGCTCCAAGTAGGGAGATTGCTACTAAAGTGGCTGGAATGGCGAACCCGAGCACAAGGAGATGAGAAATGAGGTGCGTTTTAGAAACCTTTCCCCATCACACGGTGTACCATCTTCTGGGTTTCTCATGCATGTTTTCGATGTAGGAAGATGCCCTTGAACCTGGAGATTTGGGACCCATGCGATGGGTAGCACGCAGTATTACTTTAAAGTGTCTGCGTTTGCTCACCCAACCTCACCGAACCTCTCAGCCCCAAGAGTGTCCACCCTTATGTCTCATCCAGCTGTGGGTCTAGATATGGTCAATCCAGTTTGCATCACAGCCCCTGAACGAATTGTGTAAGAATTTCTCTCTCTTTCCCTGTCTTTGTTTCATGGGTTTTTAAAAGTAATTTATTTTTATAATGGGGTTTAGCTGCTTTTCACGGCTGTGTTTAGGCCGCTTTACACCCACTTGACCCACTAACAGAGAGATATCAATACATAGGTTTTAAGATTATTACTAGTCAGATATATTCTTGTGCGGTGAATCGGGCGTGTTGAGTCCAGTTCTCTGAGCAAGGAGTAGGTCTTGTCTATTCCATATTGGGTTTATGGAACGGTATCTGAGCTAATTTGAAACTCTTGTTTTATGTATCACCCCACCTCACCTTTCCCGTTAAGCAGCCATAGTGTGTTTTCTGCATGTGTGACTCTGTTCTGTTTTGTAATTCAGTTCAAGTGTAACGGTTTTTACATTCCCTCTATAAGTGACACCTTATGAGAAGTGTCCTTTTCTGTGTGACTTATTTCACTTAGAATCGTCTTACCTAAGTCCACTCATCATGCTGCTACTAGCCTTATGACATTGATTTCATGGCTGAGTGATATTCCATTGTACATAAGGACCACAACTTTTTTATCCATTTTTCGCTTTCCTGGGATATTTAAGGTGGAAGGAAGTGGAGGTCCTTGTCAACAGAGCAGCCCTAACCTTTGGGGTGCTTGTGTCTTGCTGATTTTCAATTTTCCCACTTTATCCCCCCATGCGTGGAAGTGCCCTATGCTCTCTAAGCTGTGTTTTTTAGATGTTTCAGGACACACCGTACACTTCTCCAGAGTGGCTGTTGGCAATTTACATCCCGCCCATCAGTGTAGCAAGGCTCCCATTTCTCCATGGCCTGTCCTGCATTTCTGGTTTTGACACTTTTTTCAGCATGGCCCTTTTGACCGATGGGAAGCGAGACTTCTTTGTAGCGCTGATTTGCCTTTCCAGGTTGCTTGGTTGGCCAAAAAGGGCGTATGCGTTTTCTCCTGAATATATTCAGGAAAAAACGCATACGCCCTTTTTGGACAAGGGCATCATTGTCAACGTTTTGCCGCTTTTCATGTGCTTTAAAGGCGATTCGCATCTTCCTCCTGAAATCTGTTTCCTGCAATTCTGCCTTGATTTCAAATCCTCTTCTTTGCCTTCCCTCAATATATTTGTGGACGAGAGTTATCATTTATAACTCTGCAGGTTTGTGAATTGCAGTGCCCTGAAGCTCCATTTTACAAGTCGCTTATTTGGGAGCCGGCCGCAAAAGCGCAGGATGGCTTCAGGCCCTGTTCTGGTTCCGGGGGGCAGGCTGAGCCTGTGGTTAATTCTTCTTCCTGATGGGAAAATAGAGTGACCTGTGCCTGTCCCAACACCAAGAGCTAGTCTCTCATTGGTTCCCCGTCTTCCCGTTCATCCTCAGGACAAATTGCAACCTGTACGGAACAGGAGGTTAAAGGTGATGATGCTCCAAGTAGGGAGATTGCTAGTAAAGTGGCTGGAATGGCGAACCCGAGCACAAGGAGATGAGAAATGAGGTGCGTTTTAGAAACCTTTCCCCATCACACGGTGTACCATCTTCTGGGTTTCTCATGCATGTTTTCGATGTAGGAAGATGCCCTTGAACCTGGAGATTTGGGACCCATGCGATGGGTAGCACGCAGTATTACTTTAAAGGGTCTGCGTTTGCTCACCCAACCTCACCGAACCTCTCAGCCCCAAGAGTGTCCACCCTTATGTCTCATCCAGCTGTGGGTCTAGATATGGTCAATCCAGGTTGCATCACAGCCCCTGAACGAATTGTGTAAGAATTTCTCTCTCTTTCCCTGTCTTTGTTTCATGGGTTTTTAAAAGTAATTTATTTTTATAATGGGGTTTAGCTGCTTTTCACGGCTGTGTTTAGGCCGCTTTACACCCACTTGAGCCACTAACAGAGCGATATCAATATATAGGTTTTAAGATTATTACTAGTCAGATATATTCTTGTGCGGTGAATCGGGCGTGTTGAGTCCAGTTCTCTGAGCAAGGAGTAGGTCTTGTCTGTTACATATTGGGTTTATGGAACGGTATCTGAGCTAATTTGAAACTCTTGTTTTATGTATCACCCCACCTCACCTTTCCCGTTAAGCAGCCATAGTGTGTTTTCTGCATGTGTGACTCTGTTCTGTTTTGTAATTCAGTTCAATTGTAACGGTTTTTACATTCCCTCTATAAGTGACACCTTATGAGAAGTGTCCTTTTCTGTGTGACTTATTTCACTTAGAATCGTCTTACCTAAATCCACTCATCATGCTGCTACTAGCCTTATGACATTGATTTCATGGCTGAGTGATATTCCATTGTACATAAGGACCACAACTTTTTTATCCATTTTTCGCTTTCCTGGGATATTTAAGGTGGAAGGAAGTGGAGGTCCTTGTCAACAGAGCAGCCCTAACCTTTGGGGTGCTTGTGTCTTGCTGATTTTCCATTTTCCCACTTTATCCCCCCATGCGTGGAAGTGCCCTATGCTCTCTAAGCTGTGTTTTTTAGATGTTTCAGGACACACCGTACACTTCTCCAGAGTGGCTGTTGGCAATTTACATCCCGCCCGTCAGTGTAGCAAGGCTCCCATTTCTCCATGGCCTGTCCTGCATTTCTGGTTTTGACACTTTTTTCAGCATGGCCCTTTTGACCGATGGGAAGCGAGACTTCTTTGTAGCGCTGATTTGCCTTTCCAGGTTGCTTGGTTGGCCAAAAAGGGCGTATGCGTTTTCTCCTGAATATATTCAGGAAAAAACGCATACGCCCTTTTTGGACAAGGGCATCATTGTCAACGTTTTGCCGCTTTTCATGTGCTTTAAAGGCGATTCGCATCTTCCTCCTGAAATCTGTTTCCTGCAATTCTGCCTTGATTTCAAATCCTCTTCTTTGCCTTCCCTCAATATATTTGTGGACGAGAGTTATCATTTATAACTCTGCAGGTTTGTGAATTGCAGTGCCCTGAAGCTCCATTTTACAAGTCGCTTATTTGGGAGCCGGCCGCAAAAGCGCAGGATGGCTTCAGGCCCTGTTCTGGTTCCGGGGGGCAGGCTGAGCCTGTGGTTAATTCTTCTTCCTGATGGGAAAATAGAGTGACCTGTGCCTGTCCCAACACCAAGAGCTAGTCTCTCATTGGTTCCCCGTCTTCCCGTTCATCCTCAGGACAAATTGCAACCTGTACGGAACAGGAGGTTAAAGGTGATGATGCTCCAAGTAGGGAGATTGCTAGTAAAGTGGCTGGAATGGCGAACCCGAGCACAAGGAGATGAGAAATGAGGTGCGTTTTAGAAACCTTTCCCCATCACACGGTGTACCATCTTCTGGGTTTCTCATGCATGTTTTCGATGTAGGAAGATGCCCTTGAACCTGGAGATTTGGGACCCATGCGATGGGTAGCACGCAGTATTACTTTAAAGGGTCTGCGTTTGCTCACCCAACCTCACCGAACCTCTCAGCCCCAAGAGTGTCCACCCTTATGTCTCATCCAGCTGTGGGTCTAGATATGGTCAATCCAGGTTGCATCACAGCCCCTGAACGAATTGTGTAAGAATTTCTCTCTCTTTCCCTGTCTTTGTTTCATGGGTTTTTAAAAGTAATTTATTTTTATAATGGGGTTTAGCTGCTTTTCACGGCTGTGTTTAGGCCGCTTTACACCCACTTGAGCCACTAACAGAGCGATATCAATATATAGGTTTTAAGATTATTACTAGTCAGATATATTCTTGTGCGGTGAATCGGGCGTGTTGAGTCCAGTTCTCTGAGCAAGGAGTAGGTCTTGTCTGTTACATATTGGGTTTATGGAACGGTATCTGAGCTAATTTGAAACTCTTGTTTTATGTATCACCCCACCTCACCTTTCCCGTTAAGCAGCCATAGTGTGTTTTCTGCATGTGTGACTCTGTTCTGTTTTGTAATTCAGTTCAATTGTAACGGTTTTTACATTCCCTCTATAAGTGACACCTTATGAGAAGTGTCCTTTTCTGTGTGACTTATTTCACTTAGAATCGTCTTACCTAAATCCACTCATCATGCTGCTACTAGCCTTATGACATTGATTTCATGGCTGAGTGATATTCCATTGTACATAAGGACCACAACTTTTTTATCCATTTTTCGCTTTCCTGGGATATTTAAGGTGGAAGGAAGTGGAGGTCCTTGTCAACAGAGCAGCCCTAACCTTTGGGGTGCTTGTGTCTTGCTGATTTTCCATTTTCCCACTTTATCCCCCCATGCGTGGAAGTGCCCTATGCTCTCTAAGCTGTGTTTTTTAGATGTTTCAGGACACACCGTACACTTCTCCAGAGTGGCTGTTGGCAATTTACATCCCGCCCGTCAGTGTAGCAAGGCTCCCATTTCTCCATGGCCTGTCCTGCATTTCTGGTTTTGACACTTTTTTCAGCATGGCCCTTTTGACCGATGGGAAGCGAGACTTCTTTGTAGCGCTGATTTGCCTTTCCAGGTTGCTTGGTTGGCCAAAAAGGGCGTATGCGTTTTTTCCTGAATATATTCAGGAAAAAACGCATACGCCCTTTTTGGCCAAGGGCATCATTGTCAACGTGTTGCCGCTTTTCATGTGCTTTAAAGGCGATTCGAATCTACCTCCTGAAATCTGTTTCCTGCAATTCTGCCTTGATTTCAAATCCTCTTCTTTGCCTTCCCTCAATATATTTGTGGACGAGAGTTATCATTTATAACTCTGCAGGTTTGTGAATTGCAGTGCCCTGAAGCTCCATTTTACAAGTCGCTTTTTTGGGAGCCGGCCGCAAAAGCGCAGGATGGCTTCAGGCCCTGTTCTGGTTCAGGGGGGCAGGCTGAGCCTGTGGTTAATTCTTCTTCCTGATGGGAAAATAGAGTGACCTGTGCCTGTCCCAACACCAAGAGCTAGTCTCTCATTGGTTCCCCGTCTTCCCGTTCATCCTCAGGACAAATTGCAACCTGTACGGAACAGGAGGTTAAAGGTGCTGATGCTCCAAGTAGGGAGATTGCTAGTAAAGTGGCTGGAATGGCGAACCCGAGCACAAGGAGATGAGAAATGAGGTGCGTTTTAGAAACCTTTCCCCATCACACGGTGTACCATCTTCTGGGTTTCTCATGCATGTTTTCGATGTAGGAAGATGCCCTTGAACCTGGAGATTTGGGACCCATGCGATGGGTAGCACGCAGTATTACTTTAAAGGGTCTGCGTTTGCTCACCCAACCTCACCGAACCTCTCAGCCCCAAGAGTGTCCACCCTTATGTCTCATCCAGCTGTGGGTCTAGATATGGTCAATCCAGGTTGCATCACAGCCCCTGAACGAATTGTGTAAGAATTTCTCTCTCTTTCCCTGTCTTTGTTTCATGGGTTTTTAAAAGTAATTTATTTTTATAATGGGGTTTAGCTGCTTTTCACGGCTGTGTTTAGGCCGCTTTACACCCACTTGACACACTAACAGAGAGATATCAATACATAGGTTTTAAGATTATTACTAGTCAGATATATTCTTGTGCGGTGAATCGGGCGTGTTGAGTCCAGTTCTCTGAGCAAGGAGTAGGTCTTGTCTATTCCATATTGGGTTTATGGAACGGTATCTGAGCTAATTTGAAACTCTTGTTTTATGTATCACCCCACCTCACCTTTCCCGTTAAGCAGCCATAGTGTGTTTTCTGCATGTGTGACTCTGTTCTGTTTTGTAATTCAGTTCAAGTGTAACGGTTTTTACATTCCCTCTATAAGTGACACCTTATGAGAAGTGTCCTTTTCTGTGTGACTTATTTCACTTAGAATCGTCTTACCTAAATCCACTCATCATGCTGCTACTAGCCTTATGACATTGATTTCATGGCTGAGTGATATTCCATTGTACATAAGGACCACAACTTTTTTATCCATTTTTCGCTTTCCTGGGATATTTAAGGTGGAAGAAAGTGGAGGTCCTTGTCAACAGAGCAGCCCTAACCTTTGGAGTGCTTGTGTCTTGCTGATTTTCAATTTTCCCACTTTATCCCCCCATGCGTGGAAGTGCCCTATGCTCTCTAAGCTGTGTTTTTAGATGTTTCAGGACACACCGTACACTTCTCCAGAGTGGCTGTTGGCAATTTACATCCCGCCCATCAGTGTAGCAAGGCTCCCATTTCTCCATGACCTGTCCTGCATTTCTGGTTTTGACACTTTTTTCAGCATGGCCCTTTTGACCGATGGGAAGCGAGACTTCTTTGTAGCGCTGATTTGCCTTTCCAGGTTGCTTGGTTGGCCAAAAAGGGCGTATGCGTTTTCTCCTGAATATATTCAGGAAAAAACGCATACGCCCTTTTTGGACAAGGGCATCATTGTCAACGTTTTGCCGCTTTTCATGTGCTTTAAAGGCGATTCGCATCTTCCTCCTGAAATCTGTTTCCTGCAATTCTGCCTTGATTTCAAATCCTCTTCTTTGCCTTCCCTCAATATATTTGTGGACGAGAGTTATCATTTATAACTCTGCAGGTTTGTGAATTGCAGTGCCCTGAAGCTCCATTTTACAAGTCGCTTTTTTGGGAGCCGGCCGCAAAAGCGCAGGATGGCTTCAGGCCCTGTTCTGGTTCAGGGGGGCAGGCTGAGCCTGTGGTTAATTCTTCTTCCTGATGGGAAAATAGAGTGACCTGTGCCTCTCCCAACACCAAGAGCTAGTCTCTCATTGGTTCCCCGTCTTCCCGTTCATCCTCAGGACAAATTGCAACCTGTACGGAACAGGAGGTTAAAGGTGCTGATGCTCCAAGTAGGGAGATTGCTAGTAAAGTGGCTGGAATGGCGAACCCGAGCACAAGGAGATGAGAAATGAGGTGCGTTTTAGAAACCTTTCCCCATCACACGGTGTACCATCTTCTGGGTTTCTCATGCATGTTTTCGATGTAGGAAGATGCCCTTGAACCTGGAGATTTGGGACCCATGCGATGGGTAGCACGCAGTATTACTTTAAAGGGTCTGCGTTTGCTCACCCAACCTCACCGAACCTCTCAGCCCCAAGAGTGTCCACCCTTATGTCTCATCCAGCTGTGGGTCTAGATATGGTCAATCCAGGTTGCATCACAGCCCCTGAACGAATTGTGTAAGAATTTCTCTCTCTTTCCCTGTCTTTGTTTCCTGGGTTTTTAAAAGTAATTTATTTTTATAATGGGGTTTAGCTGCTTTTCACGGCTGTGTTTAGGCCGCTTTACACCCACTTGACCCACTAACAGAGAGATATCAATACATAGGTTTTAAGATTATTACTAGTCAGATATATTCTTGTGCGGTGAATCGGGCGTGTTGAGTCCAGTTCTCTGAGCAAGGAGTAGGTCTTGTCTGTTACATATTGGGTTTATGGAACGGTATCTGAGCTAATTTGAAACTCTTGTTTTATGTATCACCCCACCCCACCTTTCCCGTTAAGCAGCCATAGTGTGTTTTCTGCATGTGTGACTCTGTTCTGTTTTGTAATTCAGTTCAAGTGTAACGGTTTTTACATTCCCTCTATAAGTGACACCTTATGAGAAGTGTCCTTTTCTGTGTGACTTATTTCACTTAGAATCGTCTTACCTAAATCCACTCATCATGCTGCTACTAGCCTTATGACATTGATTTCATGGCTGAGTGATATTCCATTGTACATAAGGACCACAACTTTTTTATCCATTTTTCGCTTTCCTGGGATATTTAAGGTGGAAGGAAGTGGAGGTCCTTGTCAACAGAGCAGCCCTAACCTTTGGGGTGCTTGTGTCTTGCTGATTTTCAATTTTCCCACTTTATCCCCCCATGCGTGGAAGTGCCCTATGCTCTCTAAGCTGTGTTTTTTAGATGTTTCAGGACACACCGTACACTTCTCCAGAGTGGCTGTTGGCAATTTACATCCCGCCCATCAGTGTAGCAAGGCTCCCATTTCTCCATGGCCTGTCCTGCATTTCTGGTTTTGACACTTTTTTCAGCATGGCCCTTTTGACCGATGGGAAGCGAGACTTCTTTGTAGCGCTGATTTGCCTTTCCAGGTTGCTTGGTTGGCCAAAAAGGGCGTATGCGTTTTTTCCTGAATATATTCAGGAAAAAACGCATACGCCCTTTTTGGCCAAGGGCATCATTGTCAACGTTTTGCCGCTTTTCATGTGCTTTAAAGGCGATTCGCATCTTCCTCCTGAAATCTGTTTCCTGCAATTCTGCCTTGATTTCAAATCCTCTTCTTTGCCTTCCCTCAATATATTTGTGGACGAGAGTTATCATTTGTAACTCTGCAGGTTTGTGAATTGCAGTGCCCTGAAGCTCCATTTTACAAGTCGGTTTTTTGGGAGCCGGCCGCAAAAGCGCAGGATGGCTTCAGGCCCTGTTCTGGTTCCGGGGGGCAGGCTGAGCCTGTGGTTAATTCTTCTTCCTGATGGGAAAATAGAGTGACCTGTGCCTGTCCCAACACCAAGAGCTAGTCTCTCATTGGTTCCCCGTCTTCCCGTTCATCCTCAGGACAAATTGCAACCTGTACGGAACAGGAGGTTAAAGGTGCTGATGCTCCAAGTAGGGAGATTGCTACTAAAGTGGCTGGAATGGCGAACCCGAGCACAAGGAGATGAGAAATGAGGTGCGTTTTAGAAACCTTTCCCCATCACACAGTGTACCATCTTCTGGGTTTCTCATGCATGTTTTCGATGTAGGAAGATGCCCTTGAACCTGGAGATTTGGGACCCATGCGATGGGTAGCACGCAGTATTACTTTAAAGTGTCTGCGTTTGCTCACCCAACCTCACCGAACCTCTCAGCCCCAAGAGTGTCCACCCTTATGTCTCATCCAGCTGTGGGTCTAGATATGGTCAATCCAGTTTGCATCACAGCCCCTGAACGAATTGTGTAAGAATTTCTCTCTCTTTCCCTGTCTTTGTTTCATGGGTTTTTAAAAGTAATTTATTTTTATAATGGGGTTTAGCTGCTTTTCACGGCTGTGTTTAGGCCGCTTTACACCCACTTGACCCACTAACAGAGAGATATCAATACATAGGTTTTAAGATTATTACTAGTCAGATATATTCTTGTGCGGTGAATCGGGCGTGTTGAGTCCAGTTCTCTGAGCAAGGAGTAGGTCTTGTCTAGTCCATATTGGGTTTATGGAACGGTATCTGAGCTAATTTGAAACTCTTGTTTTATGTATCACCCCACCTCACCTTTCCCGTTAAGCAGCCATAGTGTGTTTTCTGCATGTGTGACTCTGTTCTGTTTTGTAATTCAGTTCAAGTGTAACGGTTTTTACATTCCCTCTATAAGTGACACCTTATGAGAAGTGTCCTTTTCTGTGTGACTTATTTCACTTAGAATCGTCTTACCTAAATCCACTCATCATGCTGCTACTAGCCTTATGACATTGATTTCATGGCTGAGTGATATTCCATTGTACATAAGGACCACAACTTTTTTATCCATTTTTCGCTTTCCTGGGATATTTAAGGTGGAAGGAAGTGGAGGTCCTTGTCAACAGAGCAGCCCTAACCTTTGGGGTGCTTGTGTCTTGCTGATTTTCAATTTTCCCACTTTATCTCCCCATGCGTGGAAGTGCCCTATGCTCTCTAAGCTGTGTTTTTTAGATGTTTCAGGACACACCGTACACTTCTCCAGAGTGGCTGTTGGCAATTTACATCCCGCCCATCAGTGTAGCAAGGCTCCCATTTCTCCATGGCCTGTCCTGCATTTCTGGTTTTGACACTTTTTTCAGCATGGCCCTTTTGACCGATGGGAAGCGAGACTTCTTTGTAGCGCTGATTTGCCTTTCCAGGTTGCTTGGTTGGCCAAAAAGGGCGTATGCGTTTTCTCCTGAATATATTCAGGAAAAAACGCATACGCCCTTTTTGGCCAAGGGCATCATTGTCAACGTTTTGCCGCTTTTCATGTGCTTTAAAGGCGATTCGAATCTACCTCCTGAAATCTGTTTCCTGCAATTCTGCCTTGATTTCAAATCCTCTTCTTTGCCTTCCCTCAATATACTTGTGGACGAGAGTTATCATTTATAACTCTGCAGGTTTGTGAATTGCAGTGCCCTGAAGCTCCATTTTACAAGTCGCTTTTTTGGGAGCCGGCCGCAAAAGCGCAGGATGGCTTCAGGCCCTGTTCTGGTTCCGGGGGGCAGGCTGAGCCTGTGGTTAATTCTTCTTCCTGATGGGAAAATAGAGTGACCTGTGCATCTCCCAACACCAAGAGCTAGTCTCTCATTGGTTCCCCGTCTTCCCGTTCATCCTCAGGACAAATTGCAACCTGTACGGAACAGGAGGTTAAAGGTGCTGATGCTCCAAGTAGGGAGATTGCTAGTAAAGTGGCTGGAATGGCGAACCCGAGCACAAGGAGATGAGAAATGAGGTGCGTTTTAGAAACCTTTCCCCATCACACGGTGTACCATCTTCTGGGTTTCTCATGCATGTTTTCGATGTAGGAAGATGCCCTTGAACCTGGAGATTTGGGACCCATGCGATGGGTAGCACGCAGTATTACTTTAAAGGGTCTGCGTTTGCTCACCCAACCTCACCGAACCTCTCAGCCCCAAGAGTGTCCACCCTTATGTCTCATCCAGCTGTGGGTCTAGATATGGTCAATCCAGGTTGCATCACAGCCCCTGAACGAATTGTGTAAGAATTTCTCTCTCTTTCCCTGTCTTTGTTTCATGGGTTTTTAAAAGTAATTTATTTTTATAATGGGGTTTAGCTGCTTTTCACGGCTGTGTTTAGGCCGCTTTACACCCACTTGACCCACTAACAGAGAGATATCAATACATAGGTTTTAAGATTATTACTAGTCAGATATATTCTTGTGCGGTGAATCGGGCGTGTTGAGTCCAGTTCTCTGAGCAAGGAGTAGGTCTTGTCTATTCCATATTGGGTTTATGGAACGGTATCTGAGCTAATTTGAAACTCTTGTTTTATGTATCACCCCACCTCACCTTTCCCGTTAAGCAGCCATAGTGTGTTTTCTGCATGTGTGACTCTGTTCTGTTTTGTAATTCAGTTCAAGTGTAACGGTTTTTACATTCCCTCTATAAGTGACACCTTATGAGAAGTGTCCTTTTCTGTGTGACTTATTTCACTTAGAATCGTCTTACCTAAATCCACTCATCATGCTGCTACTAGCCTTTTGACATTGATTTCATGGCTGAGTGATATTCCATTGTACATAAGGACCACAACTTTTTTATCCATTTTTAACTTTCCTGGGATATTTAAGGTGGAATGAAGTGGAGGTCCTTGTCAACAGAGCAGCCCTAACCTTTGGGGTGCTTGTGTCTTGCTGATTTTCAATTTTCCCACTTTATCCCCCCATGCGTGGAAGTGCCCTATGCTCTCTAAGCTGTGTTTTTTAGATGTTTCAGGACACACCGTACACTTCTCCAGAGTGGCTGTTGGCAATTTACATCCCGCCCATCAGTGTAGCAAGGCTCCCATTTCTCCATGGCCTGTCCTGCATTTCTGGTTTTGACACTTTTTTCAGCATGGCCCTTTTGACCGATGGGAAGCGAGACTTCTTTGTAGCGCTGATTTGCCTTTCCAGGTTGCTTGGTTGGCCAAAAAGGGCGTATGCGTTTTCTCCTGAATATATTCAGGAAAAAACGCATACGCCCTTTTTGGACAAGGGCATCATTGTCAACGTTTTGCCGCTTTTCATGTGCTTTAAAGGCGATTCGCATCTTCCTCCTGAAATCTGTTTCCTGCAATTCTGCCTTGATTTCAAATCCTCTTCTTTGCCTTCCCTCAATATATTTGTGGACGAGAGTTATCATTTATAACTCTGCAGGTTTGTGAATTGCAGTGCCCTGAAGCTCCATTTTACAAGTCACTTTTTTGGGAGCCGGCCGCAAAAGCGCAGGATGGCTTCAGGCCCTGTTCTGGTTCAGGGGGGCAGGCTGAGCCTGTGGTTAATTCTTCTTCCTGATGGGAAAATAGAGTGACCTGTGCCTCTCCCAACACCAAGAGCTAGTCTCTCATTGGTTCCCCGTCTTCCCGTTCATCCTCAGGACAAATTGCAACCTGTACGGAACAGGAGGTTAAAGGTGCTGATGCTCCAAGTAGGGAGATTGCTAGTAAAGTGGCTGGAATGGCGAACCCGAGCACAAGGAGATGAGAAATGAGGTGCGTTTTAGAAACCTTTCCCCATCACACGGTGTACCATCTTCTGGGTTTCTCATGCATGTTTTCGATGTAGGAAGATGCCCTTGAACCTGGAGATTTGGGACCCATGCGATGGGTAGCACGCAGTATTACTTTAAAGGGTCTGCGTTTGCTCACCCAACCTCACCGAACCTCTCAGCCCCAAGAGTGTCCACCCTTATGTCTCATCCAGCTGTGGGTCTAGATATGGTCAATCCAGGTTGCATCACAGCCCCTGAACGAATTGTGTAAGAATTTCTCTCTCTTTCCCTGTCTTTGTTTCCTGGGTTTTTAAAAGTAATTTATTTTTATAATGGGGTTTAGCTGCTTTTCACGGCTGTGTTTAGGCCGCTTTACACCCACTTGACCCACTAACAGAGAGATATCAATACATAGGTTTTAAGATTATTACTAGTCAGATATATTCTTGTGCGGTGAATCGGGCGTGTTGAGTCCAGTTCTCTGAGCAAGGAGTAGGTCTTGTCTGTTACATATTGGGTTTATGGAACGGTATCTGAGCTAATTTGAAACTCTTGTTTTATGTATCACCCCACCCCACCTTTCCCGTTAAGCAGCCATAGTGTGTTTTCTGCATGTGTGACTCTGTTCTGTTTTGTAATTCAGTTCAAGTGTAACGGTTTTTACATTCCCTCTATAAGTGACACCTTATGAGAAGTGTCCTTTTCTGTGTGACTTATTTCACTTAGAATCGTCTTACCTAAATCCACTCATCATGCTGCTACTAGCCTTATGACATTGATTTCATGGCTGAGTGATATTCCATTGTACATAAGGACCACAACTTTTTTATCCATTTTTCGCTTTCCTGGGATATTTAAGGTGGAAGGAAGTGGAGGTCCTTGTCAACAGAGCAGCCCTAACCTTTGGGGTGCTTGTGTCTTGCTGATTTTCAATTTTCCCACTTTATCCCCCCATGCGTGGAAGTGCCCTATGCTCTCTAAGCTGTGTTTTTTAGATGTTTCAGGACACACCGTACACTTCTCCAGAGTGGCTGTTGGCAATTTACATCCCGCCCATCAGTGTAGCAAGGCTCCCATTTCTCCATGGCCTGTCCTGCATTTCTGGTTTTGACACTTTTTTCAGCATGGCCCTTTTGACCGATGGGAAGCGAGACTTCTTTGTAGCGCTGATTTGCCTTTCCAGGTTGCTTGGTTGGCCAAAAAGGGCGTATGCGTTTTTTCCTGAATATATTCAGGAAAAAACGCATACGCCCTTTTTGGCCAAGGGCATCATTGTCAACGTTTTGCCGCTTTTCATGTGCTTTAAAGGCGATTCGCATCTTCCTCCTGAAATCTGTTTCCTGCAATTCTGCCTTGATTTCAAATCCTCTTCTTTGCCTTCCCTCAATATATTTGTGGACGAGAGTTATCATTTGTAACTCTGCAGGTTTGTGAATTGCAGTGCCCTGAAGCTCCATTTTACAAGTCGCTTTTTTGGGAGCCGGCCGCAAAAGCGCAGGATGGCTTCAGGCCCTGTTCTGGTTCCGGGGGGCAGGCTGAGCCTGTGGTTAATTCTTCTTCCTGATGGGAAAATAGAGTGACCTGTGCCTGTCCCAACACCAAGAGCTAGTCTCTCATTGGTTCCCCGTCTTCCCGTTCATCCTCAGGACAAATTGCAACCTGTACGGAACAGGAGGTTAAAGGTGCTGATGCTCCAAGTAGGGAGATTGCTACTAAAGTGGCTGGAATGGCGAACCCGAGCACAAGGAGATGAGAAATGAGGTGCGTTTTAGAAACCTTTCCCCATCACACGGTGTACCATCTTCTGGGTTTCTCATGCATGTTTTCGATGTAGGAAGATGCCCTTGAACCTGGAGATTTGGGACCCATGCGATGGGTAGCACGCAGTATTACTTTAAAGTGTCTGCGTTTGCTCACCCAACCTCACCGAACCTCTCAGCCCCAAGAGTGTCCACCCTTATGTCTCATCCAGCTGTGGGTCTAGATATGGTCAATCCAGTTTGCATCACAGCCCCTGAACGAATTGTGTAAGAATTTCTCTCTCTTTCCCTGTCTTTGTTTCATGGGTTTTTAAAAGTAATTTATTTTTATAATGGGGTTTAGCTGCTTTTCACGGCTGTGTTTAGGCCGCTTTACACCCACTTGACCCACTAACAGAGAGATATCAATACATAGGTTTTAAGATTATTACTAGTCAGATATATTCTTGTGCGGTGAATCGGGCGTGTTGAGTCCAGTTCTCTGAGCAAGGAGTAGGTCTTGTCTATTCCATATTGGGTTTATGGAACGGTATCTGAGCTAATTTGAAACTCTTGTTTTATGTATCACCCCACCTCACCTTTCCCGTTAAGCAGCCATAGTGTGTTTTCTGCATGTGTGACTCTGTTCTGTTTTGTAATTCAGTTCAAGTGTAACGGTTTTACATTCCCTCTATAAGTGACACCTTATGAGAAGTGTCCTTTTCTGTGTGACTTATTTCACTTAGAATCGTCTTACCTAAATCCACTCATCATGCTGCTACTAGCCTTATGACATTGATTTCATGGCTGAGTGATATTCCATTGTACATAAGGACCACAACTTTTTTATCCATTTTTCGCTTTCCTGGGATATTTAAGGTGGAAGGAAGTGGAGGTCCTTGTCAACAGAGCAGCCCTAACCTTTGGGGTGCTTGTGTCTTGCTGATTTTCAATTTTCCCACTTTATCTCCCCATGCGTGGAAGTGCCCTATGCTCTCTAAGCTGTGTTTTTTAGATGTTTCAGGACACACCGTACACTTCTCCAGAGTGGCTGTTGGCAATTTACATCCCGCCCATCAGTGTAGCAAGGCTCCCATTTCTCCATGGCCTGTCCTGCATTTCTGGTTTTGACACTTTTTTCAGCATGGCCCTTTTGACCGATGGGAAGCGAGACTTCTTTGTAGCGCTGATTTGCCTTTCCAGGTTGCTTGGTTGGCCAAAAAGGGCGTATGCGTTTTCTCCTGAATATATTCAGGAAAAAACGCATACGCCCTTTTTGGCCAAGGGCATCATTGTCAACGTTTTGCCGCTTTTCATGTGCTTTAAAGGCGATTCGCATCTTCCTCCTGAAATCTGTTTCCTGCAATTCTGCCTTGATTTCAAATCCTCTTCTTTGCCTTCCCTCAATATATTTGTGGACGAGAGTTATCATTTGTAACTCTGCAGGTTTGTGAATTGCAGTGCCCTGAAGCTCCATTTTACAAGTCGCTTTTTTGGGAGCCGGCCGCAAAAGCGCAGGATGGCTTCAGGCCCTGTTCTGGTTCCGGGGGGCAGGCTGAACCTGTGGTTAATTCTTCTTCCTGATGGGAAAATAGAGTGACCTGTGCCTGTCCCAACACCAAGAGCTAGTCTCTCATTGGTTCCCCGTCTTCCCGTTCATCCTCAGGACAAATTGCAACCTGTACGGAACAGGAGGTTAAAGGTGCTGATGCTCCAAGTAGGGAGATTGCTACTAAAGTGGCTGGAATGGCGAACCCGAGCACAAGGAGATGAGAAATGAGGTGCGTTTTAGAAACCTTTCCCCATCACACGGTGTACCATCTTCTGGGTTTCTCATGCATGTTTTCGATGTAGGAAGATGCCCTTGAACCTGGAGATTTGGGACCCATGCGATGGGTAGCAGGCAGTATCACTTTAAAGGGTCTGCGTTTGCTCACCCAACCTCACCGAACCTCTCAGCCCTAAGAGTGTCCACCCTTATGTCTCATCCAGCTGTGGGTCTAGATATGGTCAATCCAGGTTGCATCACAGCCCCTGAACGAATTGTGTAAGAATTTCTCTCTCTTTCCCTGTCTTTGTTTCATGGGTTTTTAAAAGTAATTTATTTTTATAATGGGGTTTAGCTGCTTTTCACGGCTGTGTTTAGGCCGCTTTACACCCACTTGACACACTAACAGAGAGATATCAATACATAGGTTTTAAGATTATTACTAGTCAGATATATTCTTGTGCAGTGAATCGGGCGTGTTGAGTCCAGTTCTCTGAGCAAGGAGTAGGTCTTGTCTATTCCATATTGGGTTTATGGAACGGTATCTGAGCTAATTTGAAACTCTTGTTTTATGTATCACCCCACCTCACCTTTCCCGTTAAGCAGCCATAGTGTGTTTTCTGCATGTGTGACTCTGTTCTGTTTTGTAATTCAGTTCAAGTGTAACGGTTTTAACATTCCCTCTATAAGTGACACCTTATGAGAAGTGTCCTTTTCTGTGTGACTTATTTCACTTAGAATCGTCTTACCTAAATCCACTCATCATGCTGCTACTAGCCTTATGACATTGATTTCATGGCTGAGTGATATTCCATTGTACATAAGGACCACAACTTTTTTATCCATTTTTCGCTTTCCTGGGATATTTAAGGTGGAAGGAAGTGGAGGTCCTTGTCAACAGAGCAGCCCTAACCTTTGGGGTGCTTGTGTCTTGCTGATTTTCAATTTTCCCACTTTATCCCCCCATGCGTGGAAGTGCCCTATGCTCTCTAAGCTGTGTTTTTTAGATGTTTCAGGACACACCGTACACTTCTCCAGAGTGGCTGTTGGCAATTTACATCCCGCCCATCAGTGTAGCAAGGCTCCCATTTCTCCATGGCCTGTCCTGCATTTCTGGTTTTGACACTTTTTTCAGCATGGCCCTTTTGACCGATGGGAAGCGAGACTTCTTTGTAGCGCTGATTTGCCTTTCCAGGTTGCTTGGTTGGCCAAAAAGGGCGTATGCGTTTTCTCCTGAATATATTCAGGAAAAAACGCATACGCCCTTTTTGGACAAGGGCATCATTGTCAACGTTTTGCCGCTTTTCATGTGCTTTAAAGGCGATTCGCATCTTCCTCCTGAAATCTGTTTCCTGCAATTCTGCCTTGATTTCAAATCCTCTTCTTTGCCTTCCCTCAATATATTTGTGGACGAGAGTTATCATTTATAACTCTGCAGGTTTGTGAATTGCAGTGCCCTGAAGCTCCATTTTACAAGTCGCTTTTTTGGGAGCCGGCCGCAAAAGCGCAGGATGGCTTCAGGCCCTGTTCTGGTTCAGGGGGGCAGGCTGAGCCTGTGGTTAATTCTTCTTCCTGATGGGAAAATAGAGTGACCTGTGCCTCTCCCAACACCAAGAGCTAGTCTCTCATTGGTTCCCCGTCTTCCCGTTCATCCTCAGGACAAATTGCAACCTGTACGGAACAGGAGGTTAAAGGTGCTGATGCTCCAAGTAGGGAGATTGCTAGTAAAGTGGCTGGAATGGCGAACCCGAGCACAAGGAGATGAGAAATGAGGTGCGTTTTAGAAACCTTTCCCCATCACACGGTGTACCATCTTCTGGGTTTCTCATGCATGTTTTCGATGTAGGAAGATGCCCTTGAACCTGGAGATTTGGGACCCATGCGATGGGTAGCACGCAGTATTACTTTAAAGGGTCTGCGTTTGCTCACCCAACCTCACCGAACCTCTCAGCCCCAAGAGTGTCCACCCTTATGTCTCATCCAGCTGTGGGTCTAGATATGGTCAATCCAGGTTGCATCACAGCCCCTGAACGAATTGTGTAAGAATTTCTCTCTCTTTCCCTGTCTTTGTTTCCTGGGTTTTTAAAAGTAATTTATTTTTATAATGGGGTTTAGCTGCTTTTCACGGCTGTGTTTAGGCCGCTTTACACCCACTTGACCCACTAACAGAGAGATATCAATACATAGGTTTTAAGATTATTACTAGTCAGATATATTCTTGTGCGGTGAATCGGGCGTGTTGAGTCCAGTTCTCTGAGCAAGGAGTAGGTCTTGTCTGTTACATATTGGGTTTATGGAACGGTATCTGAGCTAATTTGAAACTCTTGTTTTATGTATCACCCCACCCCACCTTTCCCGTTAAGCAGCCATAGTGTGTTTTCTGCATGTGTGACTCTGTTCTGTTTTGTAATTCAGTTCAAGTGTAACGGTTTTTACATTCCCTCTATAAGTGACACCTTATGAGAAGTGTCCTTTTCTGTGTGACTTATTTCACTTAGAATCGTCTTACCTAAATCCACTCATCATGCTGCTACTAGCCTTATGACATTGATTTCATGGCTGAGTGATATTCCATTGTACATAAGGACCACAACTTTTTTATCCATTTTTCGCTTTCCTGGGATATTTAAGGTGGAAGGAAGTGGAGGTCCTTGTCAACAGAGCAGCCCTAACCTTTGGGGTGCTTGTGTCTTGCTGATTTTCAATTTTCCCACTTTATCCCCCCATGCGTGGAAGTGCCCTATGCTCTCTAAGCTGTGTTTTTTAGATGTTTCAGGACACACCGTACACTTCTCCAGAGTGGCTGTTGGCAATTTACATCCCGCCCATCAGTGTAGCAAGGCTCCCATTTCTCCATGGCCTGTCCTGCATTTCTGGTTTTGACACTTTTTTCAGCATGGCCCTTTTGACCGATGGGAAGCGAGACTTCTTTGTAGCGCTGATTTGCCTTTCCAGGTTGCTTGGTTGGCCAAAAAGGGCGTATGCGTTTTTTCCTGAATATATTCAGGAAAAAACGCATACGCCCTTTTTGGCCAAGGGCATCATTGTCAACGTTTTGCCGCTTTTCATGTGCTTTAAAGGCGATTCGCATCTTCCTCCTGAAATCTGTTTCCTGCAATTCTGCCTTGATTTCAAATCCTCTTCTTTGCCTTCCCTCAATATATTTGTGGACGAGAGTTATCATTTGTAACTCTGCAGGTTTGTGAATTGCAGTGCCCTGAAGCTCCATTTTACAAGTCGGTTTTTTGGGAGCCGGCCGCAAAAGCGCAGGATGGCTTCAGGCCCTGTTCTGGTTCCGGGGGGCAGGCTGAGCCTGTGGTTAATTCTTCTTCCTGATGGGAAAATAGAGTGACCTGTGCCTGTCCCAACACCAAGAGCTAGTCTCTCATTGGTTCCCCGTCTTCCCGTTCATCCTCAGGACAAATTGCAACCTGTACGGAACAGGAGGTTAAAGGTGCTGATGCTCCAAGTAGGGAGATTGCTACTAAAGTGGCTGGAATGGCGAACCCGAGCACAAGGAGATGAGAAATGAGGTGCGTTTTAGAAACCTTTCCCCATCACACGGTGTACCATCTTCTGGGTTTCTCATGCATGTTTTCGATGTAGGAAGATGCCCTTGAACCTGGAGATTTGGGACCCATGCGATGGGTAGCACGCAGTATTACTTTAAAGTGTCTGCGTTTGCTCACCCAACCTCACCGAACCTCTCAGCCCCAAGAGTGTCCACCCTTATGTCTCATCCAGCTGTGGGTCTAGATATGGTCAATCCAGTTTGCATCACAGCCCCTGAACGAATTGTGTAAGAATTTCTCTCTCTTTCCCTGTCTTTGTTTCATGGGTTTTTAAAAGTAATTTATTTTTATAATGGGGTTTAGCTGCTTTTCACGGCTGTGTTTAGGCCGCTTTACACCCACTTGACCCACTAACAGAGAGATATCAATACATAGGTTTTAAGATTATTACTAGTCAGATATATTCTTGTGCGGTGAATCGGGCGTGTTGAGTCCAGTTCTCTGAGCAAGGAGTAGGTCTTGTCTATTCCATATTGGGTTTATGGAACGGTATCTGAGCTAATTTGAAACTCTTGTTTTATGTATCACCCCACCTCACCTTTCCCGTTAAGCAGCCATAGTGTGTTTTCTGCATGTGTGACTCTGTTCTGTTTTGTAATTCAGTTCAAGTGTAACGGTTTTACATTCCCTCTATAAGTGACACCTTATGAGAAGTGTCCTTTTCTGTGTGACTTATTTCACTTAGAATCGTCTTACCTAAATCCACTCATCATGCTGCTACTAGCCTTATGACATTGATTTCATGGCTGAGTGATATTCCATTGTACATAAGGACCACAACTTTTTTATCCATTTTTCGCTTTCCTGGGATATTTAAGGTGGAAGGAAGTGGAGGTCCTTGTCAACAGAGCAGCCCTAACCTTTGGGGTGCTTGTGTCTTGCTGATTTTCAATTTTCCCACTTTATCTCCCCATGCGTGGAAGTGCCCTATGCTCTCTAAGCTGTGTTTTTTAGATGTTTCAGGACACACCGTACACTTCTCCAGAGTGGCTGTTGGCAATTTACATCCCGCCCATCAGTGTAGCAAGGCTCCCATTTCTCCATGGCCTGTCCTGCATTTCTGGTTTTGACACTTTTTTCAGCATGGCCCTTTTGACCGATGGGAAGCGAGACTTCTTTGTAGCGCTGATTTGCCTTTCCAGGTTGCTTGGTTGGCCAAAAAGGGCGTATGCGTTTTCTCCTGAATATATTCAGGAAAAAACGCATACGCCCTTTTTGGCCAAGGGCATCATTGTCAACGTTTTGCCGCTTTTCATGTGCTTTAAAGGCGATTCGCATCTTCCTCCTGAAATCTGTTTCCTGCAATTCTGCCTTGATTTCAAATCCTCTTCTTTGCCTTCCCTCAATATATTTGTGGACGAGAGTTATCATTTGTAACTCTGCAGGTTTGTGAATTGCAGTGCCCTGAAGCTCCATTTTACAAGTCGCTTTTTTGGGAGCCGGCCGCAAAAGCGCAGGATGGCTTCAGGCCCTGTTCTGGTTCCGGGGGGCAGGCTGAGCCTGTGGTTAATTCTTCTTCCTGATGGGAAAATAGAGTGACCTGTGCCTGTCCCAACACCAAGAGCTAGTCTCTCATTGGTTCCCCGTCTTCCCGTTCATCCTCAGGACAAATTGCAACCTGTACGGAACAGGAGGTTAAAGGTGCTGATGCTCCAAGTAGGGAGATTGCTACTAAAGTGGCTGGAATGGCGAACCCGAGCACAAGGAGATGAGAAATGAGGTGCGTTTTAGAAACCTTTCCCCATCACACGGTGTACCATCTTCTGGGTTTCTCATGCATGTTTTCGATGTAGGAAGATGCCCTTGAACCTGGAGATTTGGGACCCATGCGATGGGTAGCAGGCAGTATCACTTTAAAGGGTCTGCGTTTGCTCACCCAACCTCACCGAACCTCTCAGCCCTAAGAGTGTCCACCCTTATGTCTCATCCAGCTGTGGGTCTAGATATGGTCAATCCAGGTTGCATCACAGCCCCTGAACGAATTGTGTAAGAATTTCTCTCTCTTTCCCTGTCTTTGTTTCATGGGTTTTTAAAAGTAATTTATTTTTATAATGGGGTTTAGCTGCTTTTCACGGCTGTGTTTAGGCCGCTTTACACCCACTTGACACACTAACAGAGAGATATCAATACATAGGTTTTAAGATTATTACTAGTCAGATATATTCTTGTGCAGTGAATCGGGCGTGTTGAGTCCAGTTCTCTGAGCAAGGAGTAGGTCTTGTCTATTCCATATTGGGTTTATGGAACGGTATCTGAGCTAATTTGAAACTCTTGTTTTATGTATCACCCCACCTCACCTTTCCCGTTAAGCAGCCATAGTGTGTTTTCTGCATGTGTGACTCTGTTCTGTTTTGTAATTCAGTTCAAGTGTAACGGTTTTAACATTCCCTCTATAAGTGACACCTTATGAGAAGTGTCCTTTTCTGTGTGACTTATTTCACTTAGAATCGTCTTACCTAAATCCACTCATCATGCTGCTACTAGCCTTATGACATTGATTTCATGGCTGAGTGATATTCCATTGTACATAAGGACCACAACTTTTTTATCCATTTTTCGCTTTCCTGGGATATTTAAGGTGGAAGGAAGTGGAGGTCCTTGTCAACAGAGCAGCCCTAAACTTTGGGGTGCTTGTGTCTTGCTGATTTTCAATTTTCCCACTTTATCCCCCCATGCGTGGAAGTGCCCTATGCTCTCTAAGCTGTGTTTTTTAGATGTTTCAGGACACACCGTACACTTCTCCAGAGTGGCTGTTGGCAATTTACATCCCGCCCATCAGTGTAGCAAGGCTCCCATTTCTCCATGGCCTGTCCTGCATTTCTGGTTTTGACACTTTTTTCAGCATGGCCCTTTTGACCGATGGGAAGCGAGACTTCTTTGTAGCGCTGATTTGCCTTTCCAGGTTGCTTGGTTGGCCAAAAAGGGCGTATGCGTTTTTTCCTGAATATATTCAGGAAAAAACGCATACGCCCTTTTTGGCCAAGGGCATCATTGTCAACGTTTTGCCGCTTTTCATGTGCTTTAAAGGCGATTCGAATCTACCTCCTGAAATCTGTTTCCTGCAATTCTGCCTTGATTTCAAATCCTCTTCTTTGCCTTCCCTCAATATATTTGTGGACGAGAGTTATCATTTATAACTCTGCAGGTTTGTGAATTGCAGTGCCCTGAAGCTCCATTTTACAAGTCGCTTTTTTGGGAGCCGGCCGCAAAAGCGCAGGATGGCTTCAGGCCCTGTTCTGGTTCCGGGGGGCAGGCTGAGCCTGTGGTTAATTCTTCTTCCTGATGGGAAAATAGAGTGACCTGTGCCTGTCCCAACACCAAGAGCTAGTCTCTCATTGGTTCCCCGTCTTCCCGTTCATCCTCAGGACAAATTGCAACCTGTACGGAACAGGAGGTTAAAGGTGCTGATGCTCCAAGTAGGGAGATTGCTAGTAAAGTGGCTGGAATGGCGAACCCGAGCACAAGGAGATGAGAAATGAGGTGCGTTTTAGAAACCTTTCCCCATCACACGGTGTACCATCTTCTGGGTTTCTCATGCATGTTTTTGATGTAGGAAGATGCCCTTGAACCTGGAGATTTGGGACCCATGCGATGGGTAGCACGCAGTATTACTTTAAAGGGTCTGCGTTTGCTCACCCAACCTCACCGAACCTCTCAGCCCCAAGAGTGTCCACCCTTATGTCTCATCCACCTGTGGGTCTAGATATGGTCAATCCAGGTTGCATCACAGCCCCTGAACGAATTGTGTAAGAATTTCTCTCTCTTTCCCTGTCTTTGTTTCATGGGTTTTTAAAAGTAATTTATTTTTATAATGGGGTTTAGCTGCTTTTCACGGCTGTGTTTAGGCCGCTTTACACCCACTTGACACACTAACAGAGAGATATCAATACATAGGTTTTAAGATTATTACTAGTCAGATATATTCTTGTGCGGTGAATCGGGCGTGTTGAGTCCAGTTCTCTGAGCAAGGAGTAGGTCTTGTCTATTCCATATTGGGTTTATGGAACGGTATCTGAGCTAATTTGAAACTCTTGTTTTATGTATCACCCCACCTCACCTTTCCCGTTAAGCAGCCATAGTGTGTTTTCTGCATGTGTGACTCTGTTCTGTTTTGTAAGTCAGTTCAAGTGTAACGGTTTTTACATTCCCTCTATAAGTGACACCTTATGAGAAGTGTCCTTTTCTGTGTGACTTATTTCACTTAGAATCGTCTTACCTAAATCCACTCATCATGCTGCTACTAGCCTTTTGACATTGATTTCATGGCTGAGTGATATTCCATTGTACATAAGGACCACAACTTTTTTATCCATTTTTAACTTTCCTGGGATATTTAAGGTGGAATGAAGTGGAGGTCCTTGTCAACAGAGCAGCCCTAACCTTTGGGGTGCTTGTGTCTTGCTGATTTTCAATTTTCCCACTTTATCCCCCCATGCGTGGAAGTGCCCTATGCTCTCTAAGCTGTGTTTTTTAGATGTTTCAGGACACACCGTACACTTCTCCAGAGTGGCTGTTGGCAATTTACATCCCGCCCATCAGTGTAGCAAGGCTCCCATTTCTCCATGGCCTGTCCTGCATTTCTGGTTTTGACACTTTTTTCAGCATGGCCCTTTTGACCGATGGGAAGCGAGACTTCTTTGTAGCGCTGATTTGCCTTTCCAGGTTGCTTGGTTGGCCAAAAAGGGCGTATGCGTTTTCTCCTGAATATATTCAGGAAAAAACGCATACGCCCTTTTTGGCCAAGGGCATCATTGTCAACGTTTTGCCGCTTTTCATGTGCTTTAAAGGCGATTCGCATCTTCCTCCTGAAATCTGTTTCCTGCAATTCTGCCTTGATTTCAAATCCTCTTCTTTGCCTTCCCTCAATATATTTGTGGACGAGAGTTATCATTTGTAACTCTGCAGGTTTGTGAATTGCAGTCCCCTGAAGCTCCATTTTACAAGTCGCTTTTTTGGGAGCCGGCCGCAAAAGCGCAGGATGGCTTCAGGCCCTGTTCTGGTTCCGGGGGGCAGGCTGAGCCTGTGGTTAATTCTTCTTCCTGATGGGAAAATAGAGTGACCTGTGCCTGTCCCAACACCAAGAGCTAGTCTCTCATTGGTTCCCCGTCTTCCCGTTCATCCTCAGGACAAATTGCAACCTGTACGGAACAGGAGGTTAAAGGTGCTGATGCTCCAAGTAGGGAGATTGCTACTAAAGTGGCTGGAATGGCGAACCCGAGCACAAGGAGATGAGAAATGAGGTGCGTTTTAGAAACCTTTCCCCATCACACGGTGTACCATCTTCTGGGTTTCTCATGCATGTTTTCGATGTAGGAAGATGCCCTTGAACCTGGAGATTTGGGACCCATGCGATGGGTAGCAGGCAGTATCACTTTAAAGGGTCTGCGTTTGCTCACCCAACCTCACCGAACCTCTCAGCCCTAAGAGTGTCCACCCTTATGTCTCATCCAGCTGTGGGTCTAGATATGGTCAATCCAGGTTGCATCACAGCCCCTGAACGAATTGTGTAAGAATTTCTCTCTCTTTCCCTGTCTTTGTTTCATGGGTTTTTAAAAGTAATTTATTTTTATAATGGGGTTTAGCTGCTTTTCACGGCTGTGTTTAGGCCGCTTTACACCCACTTGACACACTAACAGAGAGATATCAATACATAGGTTTTAAGATTATTACTAGTCAGATATATTCTTGTGCGATGAATCGGGCGTGTTGAGTCCAGTTCTCTGAGCAAGGAGTAAGTCTTGTCTATTCCATATTGGGTTTATGGAACGGTATCTGAGCTAATTTGAAACTCTTGTTTTATGTATCACCCCACCTCACCTTTCCCGTTAAGCAGCCATAGTGTGTTTTCTGCATGTGTGACTCTGTTCTGTTTTGTAATTCAGTTCAAGTGTAACGGTTTTTACATTCCCTCTATAAGTGACACCTTATGAGAAGTGTCCTTTTCTGTGTGACTTATTTCACTTAGAATCGTCTTACCTAAATCCACTCATCATGCTGCTACTAGCCTTATGACATTGATTTCATGGCTGAGTGATATTCCATTGTACATAAGGACCACAACTTTTTTATCCATTTTTCGCTTTCCTGGGATATTTAAGGTGGAAGGAAGTTGAGGTCCTTGTCAACAGAGCAGCCCTAAACTTTGGGGTGCTTTTGTCTTGCTGATTTTCAATTTTCCCACTTTATCCCCCCATGCGTGGAAGTGCCCTATGCTCTCTAAGCTGTGTTTTTTAGATGTTTCAGGACACACCATACACTTCTCCAGAGTGGCTGTTGGCAATTTACATCCCGCCCATCAGTGTAGCAAGGCTCCCATTTCTCCAGGGCCTGTCCTGCATTTCTGGTTTTGACAACTTTTTCAGCATGTCCCTTTTGACCGATGGGAAGCGAGACTTCTTTGTAGCGCTGATTTGCCTTTCCAGGTTGCTTGGTTGGCCAAAAATGGCGTATGCGTTTTTTCCTGAATATATTCAGGAAAAAACGCATACGCCCTTTTTGGCCAAGGGCATCATTGTCAACGTTTTGCCGCTTTTCATGTGCTTTAAAGGCGATTCGAATCTACCTCCTGAAATCTGTTTCCTGCAATTCTGCCTTGATTTCAAATCCTCTTCTTTGCCTTCCCTCAATATATTTGTGGACGAGAGTTATCATTTATAACTCTGCAGGTTTGTGAATTGCAGTGCCCTGAAGCTCCATTTTACAAGTCGGTTTTTTGGGAGCCGGCCGCAAAAGCGCAGGATGGCTTCAGGCCCTGTTCTGGTTCAGGGGGGCAGGCTGAGCCTGTGGTTAATTCTTCTTCCTGATGGGAAAATAGAGTGACCTGTGCCTCTCCCAACACCAAGAGCTAGTCTCTCATTGGTTCCCCGTCTTCCCGTTCATCCTCAGGACAAATTGCAACCTGTACGGAACAGGAGGTTAAAGGTGCTGATGCTCCAAGTAGGGAGATTGCTAGTAAAGTGGCTGGAATGGCGAACCCGAGCACAAGGAGATGAGAAATGAGGTGCGTTTTAGAAACCTTTCCCCATCACACGGTGTACCATCTTCTGGGTTTCTCATGCATGTTTTCGATGTAGGAAGATGCCCTTGAACCTGGAGATTTGGGACCCATGCGATGGGTAGCACGCAGTATTACTTTAAAGGGTCTGCGTTTGCTCACCCAACCTCACCGAACCTCTCAGCCCCAAGAGTGTCCACCCTTATGTCTCATCCAGCTGTGGGTCTAGATATGGTCAATCCAGGTTGCATCACAGCCCCTGAACGAATTGTGTAAGAATTTCTCTCTCTTTCCCTGTCTTTGTTTCATGGGTTTTTAAAATTAATTTATTTTTATAATGGGGTTTAGCTGCTTTTCACGTCTGTGTTTAGGCCGCTTTACACCCACTTGACACACTAACAGAGAGATATCAATACATAGGTTTTAAGATTATTACTAGTCAGATATATTCTTGTGCGGTGAATCGGGCGTGTTGAGTCCAGTTCTCTGAGCAAGGAGTAGGTCTTGTCTATTCCATATTGGGTTTATGGAACGGTATCTGAGCTAATTTGAAACTCTTGTTTTATGTATCACCCCACCTCACCTTTCCCGTTAAGCAGCCATAGTGTGTTTTCTGCATGTGTGACTCTGTTCTGTTTTGTAATTCAGTTCAAGTGTAACGGTTTTTACATTCCCTCTATAAGTGACACCTTATGAGAAGTGTCCTTTTCTGTGTGACTTATTTCACTTAGAATCGTCTTACCTAAATCCACTCATCATGCTGCTACTAGCCTTATGACATTGATTTCATGGCTGAGTGATATTCCATTGTACATAAGGACCACAACTTTTTTATCCATTTTTCGCTTTCCTGGGATATTTAAGGTGGAAGGAAGTGGAGGTCCTTGTCAACAGAGCAGCCCTAACCTTTGGGGTGCTTGTGTCTTGCTGATTTTCAATTTTCCCACTTTATCCCCCCATGCGTGGAAGTGCCCTATGCTCTCTAAGCTGTGTTTTTTAGATGTTTCAGGACACACCGTACACTTCTCCAGAGTGGCTGTTGGCAATTTACATCCCGCCCATCAGTGTAGCAAGGCTCCCATTTCTCCATGGCCTGTCCTGCATTTCTGGTTTTGACACTTTTTTCAGCATGGCCCTTTTGACCGATGGGAAGCGAGACTTCTTTGTAGCGCTGATTTGCCTTTCCAGGTTGCTTGGTTGGCCAAAAAGGGCGTATGCGTTTTTTCCTGAATATATTCAGGAAAAAACGCATACGCCCTTTTTGGCCAAGGGCATCATTGTCAACGTTTTGCCGCTTTTCATGTGCTTTAAAGGCGATTCGAATCTACCTCCTGAAATCTGTTTCCTGCAATTCTGCCTTGATTTCAAATCCTCTTCTTTGCCTTCCCTCAATATATTTGTGGACGAGAGTTATCATTTATAACTCTGCAGGTTTGTGAATTGCAGTGCCCTGAAGCTCCATTTTACAAGTCGGTTTTTTGGGAGCCGGCCGCAAAAGCGCAGGATGGCTTCAGGCCCTGTTCTGGTTCAGGGGGGCAGGCTGAGCCTATGGTTAATTCTTCTTCCTGATGGGAAAATAGAGTGACCTGTGCCTCTCCCAACACCAAGAGCTAGTCTCTCATTGGTTCCCCGTCTTCCCGTTCATCCTCAGGACAAATTGCAACCTGTACGGAACAGGAGGTTAAAGGTGCTGATGCTCCAAGTAGGGAGATTGCTAGTAAAGTGGCTGGAATGGCGAACCCGAGCACAAGGAGATGAGAAATGAGGTGCGTTTTAGAAACCTTTCCCCATCACACGGTGTACCATCTTCTGGGTTTCTCATGCATGTTTTCGATGTAGGAAGATGCCCTTGAACCTGGAGATTTGGGACCCATGCGATGGGTAGCACGCAGTATTACTTTAAAGGGTCTGCGTTTGCTCACCCAACCTCACCGAACCTCTCAGCCCCAAGAGTGTCCACCCTTATGACTCATCCAGCTGTGGGTCTAGATATGGTCAATCCAGGTTGCATCACAGCCCCTGAACGAATTGTGTAAGAATTTCTCTCTCTTTCCCTGTCTTTGTTTCATGGGTTTTTAAAAGTAATTTATTTTTATAATGGGGTTTAGCTGCTTTTCACGGCTGTGTTTAGGCCGCTTTACACCCACTTGACACACTAACAGAGAGATATCAATACATAGGTTTTAAGATTATTACTAGTCAGATATATTCTTGTGCGGTGAATCGGGCGTGTTGAGTCCAGTTCTCTGAGCAAGGAGTAGGTCTTGTCTATTCCATATTGGGTTTATGGAACGGTATCTGAGCTAATTTGAAACTCTTGTTTTATGTATCACCCCACCTCACCTTTCCCGTTAAGCAGCCATAGTGTGTTTTCTGCATGTGTGACTCTGTTCTGTTTTGTAATTCAGTTCAAGTGTAACGGTTTTTACATTCCCTCTATAAGTGACACCTTATGAGAAGTGTCCTTTTCTGTGTGACTTATTTCACTTAGAATCGTCTTACCTAAATCCACTCATCATGCTGCTACTAGCCTTATGACATTGATTTCATGGCTGAGTGATATTCCATTGTACATAAGGACCACAACTTTTTTATCCATTTTTCGCTTTCCTGGGATATTTAAGGTGGAAGGAAGTGGAGGTCCTTGTCAACAGAGCAGCCCTAACCTTTGGGGTGCTTGTGTCTTGCTGATTTTCAATTTTCCCACTTTATCCCCCCAGGCGTGGAAGTGCCCTATGCTCTCTAAGCTGTGTTTTTTAGATGTTTCAGGACACACCGTACACTTCTCCAGAGTGGCTGTTGGCAATTTACATCCCGCCCATCAGTGTAGCAAGGCTCCCATTTCTCCATGGCCTGTCCTGCATTTCTGGTTTTGACACCTTTTTCAGCATGTCCCTTTTGACCGATGGGAAGCGAGACTTCTTTGTAGCGCTGATTTGCCTTTCCAGGTTGCTTGGTTGGCCAAAAAGGGCGTATGCGTTTTTTCCTGAATATATTCAGGAAAAAACGCATACGCCCTTTTTGGCCAAGGGCATCATTGTCAACGTTTTGCCGCTTTTCATGTGCTTTAAAGGCGATTCGAATCTACCTCCTGAAATCTGTTTCCTGCAATTCTGCCTTGATTTCAAATCCTCTTCTTTGCCTTCCCTCAATATATTTGTGGACGAGAGTTATCATTTATAACTCTGCAGGTTTGTGAATTGCAGTGCCCTGAAGCTCCATTTTACAAGTCGGTTTTTTGGGAGCCGGCCGCAAAAGCGCAGGATGGCTTCAGGCCCTGTTCTGGTTCCGGGGGGCAGGCTGAGCCTGTGGTTAATTCTTCTTCCTGATGGGAAAATAGAGTGACCTGTGCCTGTCCCAACACCAAGAGCTAGTCTCTCATTGGTTCCCCGTCTTCCCGTTCATCCTCAGGACAAATTGCAACCTGTACGGAACAGGAGGTTAAAGGTGCTGATGCTCCAAGTAGGGAGATTGCTAGTAAAGTGGCTGGAATGGCGAACCCGAGCACAAGGAGATGAGAAATGAGGTGCGTTTTAGAAACCTTTCCCCATCACACGGTGTACCATCTTCTGGGTTTCTCATGCATGTTTTCGATGTAGGAAGATGCCCTTGAACCTGGAGATTTGGGACCCATGCGATGGGTAGCACGCAGTATTACTTTACAGGGTCTGCGTTTGCTCACCCAACCTCACCGAACCTCTCAGCCCCAAGAGTGTCCACCCTTATGTCTCATCCAGCTGTGGGTCTAGATATGGTCAATCCAGGTTGCATCACAGCCCCTGAACGAATTGTGTAAGAATTTCTCTCTCTTTCCCTGTCTTTGTTTCATGGGTTTTTAAAAGTAATTTATTTTTATAATGGGGTTTAGCTGCTTTTCACGGCTGTGTTTAGGCCGCTTTACACCCACTTGACCCACTAACAGAGAGATATCAATACATAGGTTTTAAGATTATTACTAGTCAGATATATTCTTGTGCGGTGAATCGGGCGTGTTGAGTCCAGTTCTCTGAGCAAGGAGTAGGTCTTGTCTATTCCATATTGGGTTTATGGAACGGTATCTGAGCTAATTTGAAACTCTTGTTTTATGTATCACCCCACCTCACCTTTCCCGTTAAGCAGCCATAGTGTGTTTTCTGCATGTGTGACTCTGTTCTGTTTTGTAATTCAGTTCAAGTGTAACGGTTTTTACATTCCCTCTATAAGTGACACCTTATGAGAAGTGTCCTTTTCTGTGTGACTTATTTCACTTAGAATCGTCTTACCTAAATCCACTCATCATGCTGCTACTAGCCTTTTGACATTGATTTCATGGCTGAGTGATATTCCATTGTACATAAGGACCACAACTTTTTTATCCATTTTTAACTTTCCTGGGATATTTAAGGTGGAATGAAGTGGAGGTCCTTGTCAACAGAGCAGCCCTAACCTTTGGGGTGCTTGTGTCTTGCTGATTTTCAATTTTCCCACTTTATCCCCCCATGCGTGGAAGTGCCCTATGCTCTCTAAGCTGTGTTTTTTAGATGTTTCAGGACACACCGTACACTTCTCCAGAGTGGCTGTTGGCAATTTACATCCCGCCCATCAGTGTAGCAAGGCTCCCATTTCTCCATGGCCTGTCCTGCATTTCTGGTTTTGACACTTTTTTCAGCATGGCCCTTTTGACCGATGGGAAGCGAGACTTCTTTGTAGCGCTGATTTGCCTTTCCAGGTTGCTTGGTTGGCCAAAAAGGGCGTATGCGTTTTCTCCTGAATATATTCAGGAAAAAACGCATACGCCCTTTTTGGCCAAGGGCATCATTGTCAACGTTTTGCCGCTTTTCATGTGCTTTAAAGGCGATTCGCATCTTCCTCCTGAAATCTGTTTCCTGCAATTCTGCCTTGATTTCAAATCCTCTTCTTTGCCTTCCCTCAATATATTTGTGGACGAGAGTTATCATTTGTAACTCTGCAGGTTTGTGAATTGCAGTGCCCTGGAGCTCCATTTTACAAGTCGCTTTTTTGGGAGCCGGCCGCAAAAGCGCAGGATGGCTTCAGGCCCTGTTCTGGTTCCGGGGGGCAGGCTGAGCCTGTGGTTTATTCTCCTTCCTGATGGGAAAATAGAGTGACCTGTGCCTGTCCCAACACCAAGAGCTAGTCTCTCATTGGTTCCCCGTCTTCCCGTTCATCCTCAGGACAAATTGCAACCTGTACGGAACAGGAGGTTAAAGGTGCTGATGCTCCAAGTAGGGAGATTGCTACTAAAGTGGCTGGAATGGCGAACCCGAGCACAAGGAGCTGAGAAATGAGGTGCGTTTTAGAAACCTTTCCCCATCACACGGTGTACCATCTTCTGGGTTTCTCATGCATGTTTTCGATGTAGGAAGATGCCCTTGAACCTGGAGATTTGGGACCCATGCGATGGGTAGCAGGCAGTATCACTTTAAAGGGTCTGCGTTTGCTCACCCAACCTCACCGAACCTCTCAGCCCTAAGAGTGTCCACCCTTATGTCTCATCCAGCTGTGGGTCTAGATATGGTCAATCCAGGTTGCATCACAGCCCCTGAACGAATTGTGTAAGAATTTCTCTCTCTTTCCCTGTCTTTGTTTCATGGGTTTTTAAAAGTAATTTATTTTTATAATGGGGTTTAGCTGCTTTTCACGGCTGTGTTTAGGCCGCTTTACACCCACTTGACACACTAACAGAGAGATATCAATACATAGGTTTTAAGATTATTACTAGTCAGATATATTCTTGTGCAGTGAATCGGGCGTGTTGAGTCCAGTTCTCTGAGCAAGGAGTAGGTCTTGTCTATTCCATATTGGGTTTATGGAACGGTATCTGAGCTAATTTGAAACTCTTGTTTTATGTATCACCCCACCTCACCTTTCCCGTTAAGCAGCCATAGTGTGTTTTCTGCATGTGTGACTCTGTTCTGTTTTGTAATTCAGTTCAAGTGTAACGGTTTTAACATTCCCTCTATAAGTGACACCTTATGAGAAGTGTCCTTTTCTGTGTGACTTATTTCACTTAGAATCGTCTTACCTAAATCCACTCATCATGCTGCTACTAGCCTTATGACATTGATTTCATGGCTGAGTGATATTCCATTGTACATAAGGACCACAACTTTTTTATCCATTTTTCGCTTTCCTGGGATATTTAAGGTGGAAGGAAGTGGAGGTCCTTGTCAACAGAGCAGCCCTAACCTTTGGGGTGCTTGTGTCTTGCTGATTTTCAATTTTCCCACTTTATCCCCCCATGCGTGGAAGTGCCCTATGCTCTCTAAGCTGTGTTTTTTAGATGTTTCAGGACACACCGTACACTTCTCCAGAGTGGCTGTTGGCAATTTACATCCCGCCCATCAGTGTAGCAAGGCTCCCATTTCTCCATGGCCTGTCCTGCATTTCTGGTTTTGACACTTTTTTCAGCATGGCCCTTTTGACCGATGGGAAGCGAGACTTCTTTGTAGCGCTGATTTGCCTTTCCAGGTTGCTTGGTTGGCCAAAAAGGGCGTATGCGTTTTCTCCTGAATATATTCAGGAAAAAACGCATACGCCCTTTTTGGCCAAGGGCATCATTGTCAACGTTTTGCCGCTTTTCATGTGCTTTAAAGGCGATTCGCATCTTCCTCCTGAAATCTGTTTCCTGCAATTCTGCCTTGATTTCAAATCCTCTTCTTTGCCTTCCCTCAATATATTTGTGGACGAGAGTTATCATTTGTAACTCTGCAGGTTTGTGAATTGCAGTGCCCTGGAGCTCCATTTTACAAGTCGCTTTTTTGGGAGCCGGCCGCAAAAGCGCAGGATGGCTTCAGGCCCTGTTCTGGTTCCGGGGGGCAGGCTGAGCCTGTGGTTTATTCTCCTTCCTGATGGGAAAATAGAGTGACCTGTGCCTGTCCCAACACCAAGAGCTAGTCTCTCATTGGTTCCCCGTCTTCCCGTTCATCCTCAGGACAAATTGCAACCTGTACGGAACAGGAGGTTAAAGGTGCTGATGCTCCAAGTAGGGAGATTGCTACTAAAGTGGCTGGAATGGCGAACCCGAGCACAAGGAGCTGAGAAATGAGGTGCGTTTTAGAAACCTTTCCCCATCACACGGTGTACCATCTTCTGGGTTTCTCATGCATGTTTTCGATGTAGGAAGATGCCCTTGAACCTGGAGATTTGGGACCCATGCGATGGGTAGCAGGCAGTATCACTTTAAAGGGTCTGCGTTTGCTCACCCAACCTCACCGAACCTCTCAGCCCTAAGAGTGTCCACCCTTATGTCTCATCCAGCTGTGGGTCTAGATATGGTCAATCCAGGTTGCATCACAGCCCCTGAACGAATTGTGTAAGAATTTCTCTCTCTTTCCCTGTCTTTGTTTCATGGGTTTTTAAAAGTAATTTATTTTTATAATGGGGTTTAGCTGCTTTTCACGGCTGTGTTTAGGCCGCTTTACACCCACTTGACACACTAACAGAGAGATATCAATACATAGGTTTTAAGATTATTACTAGTCAGATATATTCTTGTGCAGTGAATCGGGCGTGTTGAGTCCAGTTCTCTGAGCAAGGAGTAGGTCTTGTCTATTCCATATTGGGTTTATGGAACGGTATCTGAGCTAATTTGAAACTCTTGTTTTATGTATCACCCCACCTCACCTTTCCCGTTAAGCAGCCATAGTGTGTTTTCTGCATGTGTGACTCTGTTCTGTTTTGTAATTCAGTTCAAGTGTAACGGTTTTAACATTCCCTCTATAAGTGACACCTTATGAGAAGTGTCCTTTTCTGTGTGACTTATTTCACTTAGAATCGTCTTACCTAAATCCACTCATCATGCTGCTACTAGCCTTATGACATTGATTTCATGGCTGAGTGATATTCCATTGTACATAAGGACCACAACTTTTTTATCCATTTTTCGCTTTCCTGGGATATTTAAGGTGGAAGGAAGTGGAGGTCCTTGTCAACAGAGCAGCCCTAACCTTTGGGGTGCTTGTGTCTTGCTGATTTTCAATTTTCCCACTTTATCCCCCCATGCGTGGAAGTGCCCTATGCTCTCTAAGCTGTGTTTTTTAGATGTTTCAGGACACACCGTACACTTCTCCAGAGTGGCTGTTGGCAATTTACATCCCGCCCATCAGTGTAGCAAGGCTCCCATTTCTCCATGGCCTGTCCTGCATTTCTGGTTTTGACACTTTTTTCAGCATGGCCCTTTTGACCGATGGGAAGCGAGACTTCTTTGTAGCGCTGATTTGCCTTTCCAGGTTGCTTGGTTGGCCAAAAAGGGCGTATGCGTTTTCTCCTGAATATATTCAGGAAAAAACGCATACGCCCTTTTTGGCCAAGGGCATCATTGTCAACGTTTTGCCGCTTTTCATGTGCTTTAAAGGCGATTCGCATCTTCCTCCTGAAATCTGTTTCCTGCAATTCTGCCTTGATTTCAAATCCTCTTCTTTGCCTTCCCTCAATATATTTGTGGACGAGAGTTATCATTTATAACTCTGCAGGTTTGTGAATTGCAGTGCCCTGAAGCTCCATTTTACAAGTCGCTTTTTTGGGAGCCGGCCGCAAAAGCGCAGGATGGCTTCAGGCCCTGTTCTGGTTCAGGGGGGCAGGCTGAGCCTGTGGTTAATTCTTCTTCCTGATGGGAAAATAGAGTGACCTGTGCCTCTCCCAACACCAAGAGCTAGTCTCTCATTGGTTCCCCGTCTTCCCGTTCATCCTCAGGACAAATTGCAACCTGTACGGAACAGGAGGTTAAAGGTGCTGATGCTCCAAGTAGGGAGATTGCTACTAAAGTGGCTGGAATGGCGAACCCGAGCACAAGGAGATGAGAAATGAGGTGCGTTTTAGAAACCTTTCCCCATCACACGGTGTACCATCTTCTGGGTTTCTCATGCATGTTTTCGATGTAGGAAGATGCCCTTGAACCTGGAGATTTGGGACCCATGCGATGGGTAGCAGGCAGTATCACTTTAAAGGGTCTGCGTTTGCTCACCCAACCTCACCGAACCTCTCAGCCCCAAGAGTGTCCACCCGTATGTCTCATCCAGCTGTGGGTCTAGATATGGTCAATCCAGGTTGCATCACAGCCCCTGAACGAATTGTGTAAGAATTTCTCTCTCTTTCCCTGTCTTTGTTTCATGGGTTTTTAAAAGTAATTTATTTTTATAATGGGGTTTAGCTGCTTTTCACGGCTGTGTTTAGGCCGCTTTACACCCACTTGACACACTAACAGAGAGATATCAATACATAGGTTTTAAGATTATTACTAGTCAGATATATTCTTGTGCAGTGAATCGGGCGTGTTGAGTCCAGTTCTCTGAGCAAGGAGTAGGTCTTGTCTATTCCATATTGGGTTTATGGAACGGTATCTGAGCTAATTTGAAACTCTTGTTTTATGTATCACCCCACCTCACCTTTCCCGTTAAGCAGCCATAGTGTGTTTTCTGCATGTGTGACTCTGTTCTGTTTTGTAATTCAGTTCAAGTGTAACGGTTTTAACATTCCCTCTATAAGTGACACCTTATGAGAAGTGTCCTTTTCTGTGTGACTTATTTCACTTAGAATCGTCTTACCTAAATCCACTCATCATGCTGCTACTAGCCTTATGACATTGATTTCATGGCTGAGTGATATTCCATTGTACATAAGGACCACAACTTTTTTATCCATTTTTCGCTTTCCTGGGATATTTAAGGTGGAAGGAAGTGGAGGTCCTTGTCAACAGAGCAGCCCTAACCTTTGGGGTGCTTGTGTCTTGCTGATTTTCAATTTTCCCACTTTATCCCCCCATGCGTGGAAGTGCCCTATGCTCTCTAAGCTGTGTTTTTTAGATGTTTCAGGACACACCGTACACTTCTCCAGAGTGGCTGTTGGCAATTTACATCCCGCCCATCAGTGTAGCAAGGCTCCCATTTCTCCATGGCCTGTCCTGCATTTCTGGTTTTGACACTTTTTTCAGCATGGCCCTTTTGACCGATGGGAAGCGAGACTTCTTTGTAGCGCTGATTTGCCTTTCCAGGTTGCTTGGTTGGCCAAAAAGGGCGTATGCGTTTTCTCCTGAATATATTCAGGAAAAAACGCATACGCCCTTTTTGGCCAAGGGCATCATTGTCAACGTTTTGCCGCTTTTCATGTGCTTTAAAGGCGATTCGCATCTTCCTCCTGAAATCTGTTTCCTGCAATTCTGCCTTGATTTCAAATCCTCTTCTTTGCCTTCCCTCAATATATTTGTGGACGAGAGTTATCATTTATAACTCTGCAGGTTTGTGAATTGCAGTGCCCTGAAGCTCCATTTTACAAGTCGCTTTTTTGGGAGCCGGCCGCAAAAGCGCAGGATGGCTTCAGGCCCTGTTCTGGTTCAGGGGGGCAGGCTGAGCCTGTGGTTAATTCTTCTTCCTGATGGGAAAATAGAGTGACCTGTGCCTCTCCCAACACCAAGAGCTAGTCTCTCATTGGTTCCCCGTCTTCCCGTTCATCCTCAGGACAAATTGCAACCTGTACGGAACAGGAGGTTAAAGGTGCTGATGCTCCAAGTAGGGAGATTGCTACTAAAGTGGCTGGAATGGCGAACCCGAGCACAAGGAGATGAGAAATGAGGTGCGTTTTAGAAACCTTTCCCCATCACACGGTGTACCATCTTCTGGGTTTCTCATGCATGTTTTCGATGTAGGAAGATGCCCTTGAACCTGGAGATTTGGGACCCATGCGATGGGTAGCAGGCAGTATCACTTTAAAGGGTCTGCGTTTGCTCACCCAACCTCACCGAACCTCTCAGCCCCAAGAGTGTCCACCCGTATGTCTCATCCAGCTGTGGGTCTAGATATGGTCAATCCAGGTTGCATCACAGCCCCTGAACGAATTGTGTAAGAATTTCTCTCTCTTTCCCTGTCTTTGTTTCATGGGTTTTTAAAAGTAATTTATTTTTATAATGGGGTTTAGCTGCTTTTCACGGCTGTGTTTAGGCCGCTTTACACCCACTTGACACACTAACAGAGAGATATCAATACATAGGTTTTAAGATTATTACTAGTCAGATATATTCTTGTGCAGTGAATCGGGCGTGTTGAGTCCAGTTCTCTGAGCAAGGAGTAGGTCTTGTCTATTCCATATTGGGTTTATGGAACGGTATCTGAGCTAATTTGAAACTCTTGTTTTATGTATCACCCCACCTCACCTTTCCCGTTAAGCAGCCATAGTGTGTTTTCTGCATGTGTGACTCTGTTCTGTTTTGTAATTCAGTTCAAGTGTAACGGTTTTAACATTCCCTCTATAAGTGACACCTTATGAGAAGTGTCCTTTTCTGTGTGACTTATTTCACTTAGAATCGTCTTACCTAAATCCACTCATCATGCTGCTACTAGCCTTATGACATTGATTTCATGGCTGAGTGATATTCCATTGTACATAAGGACCACAACTTTTTTATCCATTTTTCGCTTTCCTGGGATATTTAAGGTGGAAGGAAGTGGAGGTCCTTGTCAACAGAGCAGCCCTAACCTTTGGGGTGCTTGTGTCTTGCTGATTTTCAATTTTCCCACTTTATCCCCCCATGCGTGGAAGTGCCCTATGCTCTCTAAGCTGTGTTTTTTAGATGTTTCAGGACACACCGTACACTTCTCCAGAGTGGCTGTTGGCAATTTACATCCCGCCCATCAGTGTAGCAAGGCTCCCATTTCTCCATGGCCTGTCCTGCATTTCTGGTTTTGACACTTTTTTCAGCATGGCCCTTTTGACCGATGGGAAGCGAGACTTCTTTGTTGCGCTGATTTGCCTTTCCAGGTTGCTTTGTTGGCCAAAAAGGGCGTATGCGTTTTCTCCTGAATATATTCAGGAAAAAACGCATACGCCCTTTTTGGCCAAGGGCATCATTGTCAACGTTTTGCCGCTTTTCATGTGCTTTAAAGGCGATTCGCATCTTCCTCCTGAAATCTGTTTCCTGCAATTCTGCCTTGATTTCAAATCCTCTTCTTTGCCTTCCCTCAATATATTTGTGGACGAGAGTTATCATTTATAACTCTGCAGGTTTGTGAATTGCAGTGCCCTGAAGCTCCATTTTACAAGTCGCTTTTTTGGGAGCCGGCCGCAAAAGCGCAGGATGGCTTCAGGCCCTGTTCTGGTTCCGGGGGGCAGGCTGAGCCTGTGGTTAATTCTTCTTCCTGATGGGAAAATAGAGTGACCTGTGCCTGTCCCAACACCAAGAGCTAGTCTCTCATTGGTTCCCCGTCTTCCCGTTCAATCTCAGGACAAATTGCAACCTGTACGGAACAGGAGGTTAAAGGTGCTGATGCTCCAAGTAGGGAGATTGCTAGTAAAGTGGCTGGAATGGCGAACCCGAGCACAAGGAGATGAGGAATTAGATGCGTTTTAGAAACCTTTCCCCATCACACGGTGTACCATCTTCTGGGTTTCTCATGCATGTTTTCGATGTAGGAAGATGCCCTTGAACCTGGAGATTTGGGACCCATGCGATGGGTAGCACGCAGTATTACTTTAAAGGGTCTGCGTTTGCTCACCCAACCTCACCGAACCTCTCAGCCCCAAGAGTGTCCACCCTTATGTCTCATCCAGCTGTGGGTCTAGGTATGGTCAATCCAGATTGCATCACAGCCCCTGAACGAATTGTGTAAGAATTTCTCTCTCTTTCCCTGTCTTTGTTTCATGGGTTTTTAAAATTAATTTATTTTTATAATGGGGTTTAGCTGCTTTTCACGTCTGTGTTTAGGCCGCTTTACACCCACTTGACACACTAACAGAGAGATATCAATACATAGGTTTTAAGATTATTACTAGTCAGATATATTCTTGTGCGGTGAATCGGGCGTGTTGAGTCCAGTTCTCTGAGCAAGGAGTAGGTCTTGTCTATTCCATATTGGGTTTATGGAACGGTATCTGAGCTAATTTGAAACTCTTGTTTTATGTATCACCCCACCTCACCTTTCCCGTTAAGCAGCCATAGTGTGTTTTCTGCATGTGTGACTCTGTTCTGTTTTGTAATTCAGTTCAAGTGTAACGGTTTTTACATTCCCTCTATAAGTGACACCTTATGAGAAGTGTCCTTTTCTGTGTGACTTATTTCACTTAGAATCGTCTTACCTAAATCCACTCATCATGCTGCTACTAGCCTTATGACATTGATTTCATGGCTGAGTGATATTCCATTGTACATAAGGACCACAACTTTTTTATCCATTTTTCGCTTTCCTGGGATATTTAAGGTGGAAGGAAGTGGAGGTCCTTGTCAACAGAGCAGCCCTAACCTTTGGGGTGCTTGTGTCTTGCTGATTTTCAATTTTCCCACTTTATCCCCCCATGCGTGGAAGTGCCCTATGCTCTCTAAGCTGTGTTTTTTAGATGTTTCAGGACACACCGTACACTTCTCCAGAGTGGCTGTTGGCAATTTACATCCCGCCCATCAGTGTAGCAAGGCTCCCATTTCTCCATGGCCTGTCCTGCATTTCTGGTTTTGACACTTTTTTCAGCATGGCCCTTTTGACCGATGGGAAGCGAGACTTCTTTGTAGCGCTGATTTGCCTTTCCAGGTTGCTTGGTTGGCCAAAAAGGGCGTATGCGTTTTTTCCTGAATATATTCAGGAAAAAACGCATACGCCCTTTTTGGCCAAGGGCATCATTGTCAACGTTTTGCCGCTTTTCATGTGCTTTAAAGGCGATTCGAATCTACCTCCTGAAATCTGTTTCCTGCAATTCTGCCTTGATTTCAAATCCTCTTCTTTGCCTTCCCTCAATATATTTGTGGACGAGAGTTATCATTTATAACTCTGCAGGTTTGTGAATTGCAGTGCCCTGAAGCTCCATTTTACAAGTCGGTTTTTTGGGAGCCGGCCGCAAAAGCGCAGGATGGCTTCAGGCCCTGTTCTGGTTCAGGGGGGCAGGCTGAGCCTATGGTTAATTCTTCTTCCTGATGGGAAAATAGAGTGACCTGTGCCTCTCCCAACACCAAGAGCTAGTCTCTCATTGGTTCCCCGTCTTCCCGTTCATCCTCAGGACAAATTGCAACCTGTGCGGAACAGGAGGTTAAAGGTGCTGATGCTCCAAGTAGGGAGATTGCTAGTAAAGTGGCTGGAATGGCGAACCCGAGCACAAGGAGATGAGAAATGAGGTGCGTTTTAGAAACCTTTCCCCATCACACGGTGTACCATCTTCTGGGTTTCTCATGCATGTTTTCGATGTAGGAAGATGCCCTTGAACCTGGAGATTTGGGACCCATGCGATGGGTAGCACGCAGTATTACTTTAAAGGGTCTGCGTTTGCTCACCCAACCTCACCGAACCTCTCAGCCCCAAGAGTGTCCACCCTTATGTCTCATCCAGCTGTGGGTCTAGATATGGTCAATCCAGGTTGCATCACAGCCCCTGAACGAATTGTGTAAGAATTTCTCTCTCTTTCCCTGTCTTTGTTTCATGGGTTTTTAAAAGTAATTTATTTTTATAATGGGGTTTAGCTGCTTTTCACGGCTGTGTTTAGGCCGCTTTACACCCACTTGACACACTAACAGAGAGATATCAATACATAGGTTTTAAGATTATTACTAGTCAGATATATTCTTGTGCGGTGAATCGGGCGTGTTGAGTCCAGTTCTCTGAGCAAGGAGTAGGTCTTGTCTATTCCATATTGGGTTTATGGAACGGTATCTGAGCTAATTTGAAACTCTTGTTTTATGTATCACCCCACCTCACCTTTCCCGTTAAGCAGCCATAGTGTGTTTTCTGCATGTGTGACTCTGTTCTGTTTTGTAATTCAGTTCAAGTGTAACGGTTTTTACATTCCCTCTATAAGTGACACCTTATGAGAAGTGTCCTTTTCTGTGTGACTTATTTCACTTAGAATCGTCTTACCTAAATCCACTCATCATGCTGCTACTAGCCTTTTGACATTGATTTCATGGCTGAGTGATATTCCATTGTACATAAGGACCACAACTTTTTTATCCATTTTTCGCTTTCCTGGGATATTTAAGGTGGAAGGAAGTGGAGGTCCTTGTCAACAGAGCAGCCCTAAACTTTGGGGTGCTTTTGTCTTGCTGATTTTCAATTTTCCCACTTTATCCCCCCATGCGTGGAAGTGCCCTATGCTCTCTAAGCTGTGTTTTTTAGATGTTTCAGGACACACCATACACTTCTCCAGAGTGGCTGTTGGCAATTTACATCCCGCCCATCAGTGTAGCAAGGCTCCCATTTCTCCAGGGCCTGTCCTGCATTTCTGGTTTTGACAACTTTTTCAGCATGTCCCTTTTGACCGATGGGAAGCGAGACTTCTTTGTAGCGCTGATTTGCCTTTCCAGGTTGCTTGGTTGGCCAAAAAGGGCGTATGCGTTTTTTCCTGAATATATTCAGGAAAAAACGCATACGCCCTTTTTGGCCAAGGGCATCATTGTCAACGTTTTGCCGCTTTTCATGTGCTTTAAAGGCGATTCGAATCTACCTCCTGAAATCTGTTTCCTGCAATTCTGCCTTGATTTCAAATCCTCTTCTTTGCCTTCCCTCAATATATTTGTGGACGAGAGTTATCATTTATAACTCTGCAGGTTTGTGAATTGCAGTGCCCTGAAGCTCCATTTTACACGTCGGTTTTTTGGGAGCCGGCCGCAAAAGCGCAGGATGGCTTCAGGCCCTGTTCTGGTTCCGGGGGGCAGGCTGAGCCTGTGGTTAATTCTTCTTCCTGATGGGAAAATAGAGTGACCTGTGCCTGTCCCAACACCAAGAGCTAGTCTCTCATTGGTTCCCCGTCTTCCCGTTCATCCTCAGGACAAATTGCAACCTGTACGGAACAGGAGGTTAAAGGTGCTGATGCTCCAAGTAGGGAGATTGCTAGTAAAGTGGCTGGAATGGCGAACCCGAGCACAAGGAGATGAGAAATGAGGTGCGTTTTAGAAACCTTTCCCCATCACACGGTGTACCATCTTCTGGGTTTCTCATGCATGTTTTCGATGTAGGAAGATGCCCTTGAACCTGGAGATTTGGGACCCATGCGATGGGTAGCACGCAGTATTACTTTAAAGGGTCTGCGTTTGCTCACCCAACCTCACCGAACCTCTCAGCCCCAAGAGTGTCCACCCTTATGTCTCATCCAGCTGTGGGTCTAGATATGGTCAATCCAGGTTGCATCACAGCCCCTGAACGAATTGTGTAAGAATTTCTCTCTCTTTCCCTGTCTTTGTTTCATGGGTTTTTAAAAGTAATTTATTTTTATAATGGGGTTTAGCTGCTTTTCACGGCTGTGTTTAGGCCGCTTTACACCCACTTGACACACTAACAGAGAGATATCAATACATAGGTTTTAAGATTATTACTAGTCAGATATATTCTTGTGCGGTGAATCGGGCGTGTTGAGTCCAGTTCTCTGAGCAAGGAGTAGGTCTTGTCTATTCCATATTGGGTTTATGGAACGGTATCTGAGCTAATTTGAAACTCTTGTTTTATGTATCACCCCACCTCACCTTTCCCGTTAAGCAGCCATAGTGTGTTTTCTGCATGTGTGACTCTGTTCTGTTTTGTAATTCAGTTCAAGTGTAACGGTTTTTACATTCCCTCTATAAGTGACACCTTATGAGAAGTGTCCTTTTCTGTGTGACTTATTTCACTTAGAATCGTCTTACCTAAATCCACTCATCATGCTGCTACTAGCCTTATGACATTGATTTCATGGCTGAGTGATATTCCATTGTACATAAGGACCACAACTTTTTTATCCATTTTTCGCTTTCCTGGGATATTTAAGGTGGAAGGAAGTGGAGGTCCTTGTCAACAGAGCAGCCCTAACCTTTGGGGTGCTTGTGTCTTGCTGATTTTCAATTTTCCCACTTTATCCCCCCATGCGTGGAAGTGCCCTATGCTCTCTAAGCTGTGTTTTTTAGATGTTTCAGGACACACCGTACACTTCTCCAGAGTGGCTGTTGGCAATTTACATCCCGCCCATCAGTGTAGCAAGGCTCCCATTTCTCCATGGCCTGTCCTGCATTTCTGGTTTTGACACCTTTTTCAGCATGTCCCTTTTGACCGATGGGAAGCGAGACTTCTTTGTAGCGCTGATTTGCCTTTCCAGGTTGCTTGGTTGGCCAAAAAGGGCGTATGCGTTTTTTCCTGAATATATTCAGGAAAAAACGCATACGCCCTTTTTGGCCAAGGGCATCATTGTCAACGTTTTGCCGCTTTTCATGTGCTTTAAAGGCGATTCGAATCTACCTCCTGAAATCTGTTTCCTGCAATTCTGCCTTGATTTCAAATCCTCTTCTTTGCCTTCCCTCAATATATTTGTGGACGAGAGTTATCATTTATAACTCTGCAGGTTTGTGAATTGCAGTGCCCTGAAGCTCCATTTTACAAGTCGGTTTTTTGGGAGCCGGCCGCAAAAGCGCAGGATGGCTTCAGGCCCTGTTCTGGTTCCGGGGGGCAGGCTGAGCCTGTGGTTAATTCTTCTTCCTGATGGAAAAATAGAGTGACCTGTGCCTGTCCCAACACCAAGAGCTAGTCTCTCATTGGTTCCCCGTCTTCCCGTTCATCCTCAGGACAAATTGCAACCTGTACGGAACAGGAGGTTAAAGGTGCTGATGCTCCAAGTAGGGAGATTGCTAGTAAAGTGGCTGGAATGGCGAACCCGAGCACAAGGAGATGAGAAATGAGGTGCGTTTTAGAAACCTTTCCCCATCACACGGTGTACCATCTTCTGGGTTTCTCATGCATGTTTTCGATGTAGGAAGATGCCCTTGAACCTGGAGATTTGGGACCCATGCGATGGGTAGCACGCAGTATTACTTTAAAGGGTCTGCGTTTGCTCACCCAACCTCACCGAACCTCTCAGCCCCAAGAGTGTCCACCCTTATGTCTCATCCAGCTGTGGGTCTAGGTATGGTCAATCCAGATTGCATCACAGCCCCTGAACGAATTGTGTAAGAATTTCTCTCTCTTTCCCTGTCTTTGTTTCATGGGTTTTTAAAATTAATTTATTTTTATAATGGGGTTTAGCTGCTTTTCACGTCTGTGTTTAGGCCGCTTTACACCCACTTGACACACTAACAGAGAGATATCAATACATAGGTTTTAAGATTATTACTAGTCAGATATATTCTTGTGCGGTGAATCGGGCGTGTTGAGTCCAGTTCTCTGAGCAAGGAGTAGGTCTTGTCTATTCCATATTGGGTTTATGGAACGGTATCTGAGCTAATTTGAAACTCTTGTTTTATGTATCACCCCACCTCACCTTTCCCGTTAAGCAGCCATAGTGTGTTTTCTGCATGTGTGACTCTGTTCTGTTTTGTAATTCAGTTCAAGTGTAACGGTTTTTACATTCCCTCTATAAGTGACACCTTATGAGAAGTGTCCTTTTCTGTGTGACTTATTTCACTTAGAATCGTCTTACCTAAATCCACTCATCATGCTGCTACTAGCCTTATGACATTGATTTCATGGCTGAGTGATATTCCATTGTACATAAGGACCACAACTTTTTTATCCATTTTTCGCTTTCCTGGGATATTTAAGGTGGAAGGAAGTGGAGGTCCTTGTCAACAGAGCAGCCCTAACCTTTGGGGTGCTTGTGTCTTGCTGATTTTCAATTTTCCCACTTTATCCCCCCATGCGTGGAAGTGCCCTATGCTCTCTAAGCTGTGTTTTTTAGATGTTTCAGGACACACCGTACACTTCTCCAGAGTGGCTGTTGGCAATTTACATCCCGCCCATCAGTGTAGCAAGGCTCCCATTTCTCCATGGCCTGTCCTGCATTTCTGGTTTTGACACTTTTTTCAGCATGGCCCTTTTGACCGATGGGAAGCGAGACTTCTTTGTAGCGCTGATTTGCCTTTCCAGGTTGCTTGGTTGGCCAAAAAGGGCGTATGCGTTTTTTCCTGAATATATTCAGGAAAAAACGCATACGCCCTTTTTGGCCAAGGGCATCATTGTCAACGTTTTGCCGCTTTTCATGTGCTTTAAAGGCGATTCGAATCTACCTCCTGAAATCTGTTTCCTGCAATTCTGCCTTGATTTCAAATCCTCTTCTTTGCCTTCCCTCAATATATTTGTGGACGAGAGTTATCATTTATAACTCTGCAGGTTTGTGAATTGCAGTGCCCTGAAGCTCCATTTTACAAGTCGGTTTTTTGGGAGCCGGCCGCAAAAGCGCAGGATGGCTTCAGGCCCTGTTCTGGTTCAGGGGGGCAGGCTGAGCCTATGGTTAATTCTTCTTCCTGATGGGAAAATAGAGTGACCTGTGCCTCTCCCAACACCAAGAGCTAGTCTCTCATTGGTTCCCCGTCTTCCCGTTCATCCTCAGGACAAATTGCAACCTGTGCGGAACAGGAGGTTAAAGGTGCTGATGCTCCAAGTAGGGAGATTGCTAGTAAAGTGGCTGGAATGGCGAACCCGAGCACAAGGAGATGAGAAATGAGGTGCGTTTTAGAAACCTTTCCCCATCACACGGTGTACCATCTTCTGGGTTTCTCATGCATGTTTTCGATGTAGGAAGATGCCCTTGAACCTGGAGATTTGGGACCCATGCGATGGGTAGCACGCAGTATTACTTTAAAGGGTCTGCGTTTGCTCACCCAACCTCACCGAACCTCTCAGCCCCAAGAGTGTCCACCCTTATGTCTCATCCAGCTGTGGGTCTAGATATGGTCAATCCAGGTTGCATCACAGCCCCTGAACGAATTGTGTAAGAATTTCTCTCTCTTTCCCTGTCTTTGTTTCATGGGTTTTTAAAAGTAATTTATTTTTATAATGGGGTTTAGCTGCTTTTCACGGCTGTGTTTAGGCCGCTTTACACCCACTTGACACACTAACAGAGAGATATCAATACATAGGTTTTAAGATTATTACTAGTCAGATATATTCTTGTGCGGTGAATCGGGCGTGTTGAGTCCAGTTCTCTGAGCAAGGAGTAGGTCTTGTCTATTCCATATTGGGTTTATGGAACGGTATCTGAGCTAATTTGAAACTCTTGTTTTATGTATCACCCCACCTCACCTTTCCCGTTAAGCAGCCATAGTGTGTTTTCTGCATGTGTGACTCTGTTCTGTTTTGTAATTCAGTTCAAGTGTAACGGTTTTTACATTCCCTCTATAAGTGACACCTTATGAGAAGTGTCCTTTTCTGTGTGACTTATTTCACTTAGAATCGTCTTACCTAAATCCACTCATCATGCTGCTACTAGCCTTTTGACATTGATTTCATGGCTGAGTGATATTCCATTGTACATAAGGACCACAACTTTTTTATCCATTTTTCGCTTTCCTGGGATATTTAAGGTGGAAGGAAGTGGAGGTCCTTGTCAACAGAGCAGCCCTAAACTTTGGGGTGCTTTTGTCTTGCTGATTTTCAATTTTCCCACTTTATCCCCCCATGCGTGGAAGTGCCCTATGCTCTCTAAGCTGTGTTTTTTAGATGTTTCAGGACACACCATACACTTCTCCAGAGTGGCTGTTGGCAATTTACATCCCGCCCATCAGTGTAGCAAGGCTCCCATTTCTCCAGGGCCTGTCCTGCATTTCTGGTTTTGACAACTTTTTCAGCATGTCCCTTTTGACCGATGGGAAGCGAGACTTCTTTGTAGCGCTGATTTGCCTTTCCAGGTTGCTTGGTTGGCCAAAAAGGGCGTATGCGTTTTTTCCTGAATATATTCAGGAAAAAACGCATACGCCCTTTTTGGCCAAGGGCATCATTGTCAACGTTTTGCCGCTTTTCATGTGCTTTAAAGGCGATTCGAATCTACCTCCTGAAATCTGTTTCCTGCAATTCTGCCTTGATTTCAAATCCTCTTCTTTGCCTTCCCTCAATATATTTGTGGACGAGAGTTATCATTTATAACTCTGCAGGTTTGTGAATTGCAGTGCCCTGAAGCTCCATTTTACACGTCGGTTTTTTGGGAGCCGGCCGCAAAAGCGCAGGATGGCTTCAGGCCCTGTTCTGGTTCCGGGGGGCAGGCTGAGCCTGTGGTTAATTCTTCTTCCTGATGGGAAAATAGAGTGACCTGTGCCTGTCCCAACACCAAGAGCTAGTCTCTCATTGGTTCCCCGTCTTCCCGTTCATCCTCAGGACAAATTGCAACCTGTACGGAACAGGAGGTTAAAGGTGCTGATGCTCCAAGTAGGGAGATTGCTAGTAAAGTGGCTGGAATGGCGAACCCGAGCACAAGGAGATGAGAAATGAGGTGCGTTTTAGAAACCTTTCCCCATCACACGGTGTACCATCTTCTGGGTTTCTCATGCATGTTTTCGATGTAGGAAGATGCCCTTGAACCTGGAGATTTGGGACCCATGCGATGGGTAGCACGCAGTATTACTTTAAAGGGTCTGCGTTTGCTCACCCAACCTCACCGAACCTCTCAGCCCCAAGAGTGTCCACCCTTATGTCTCATCCAGCTGTGGGTCTAGATATGGTCAATCCAGGTTGCATCACAGCCCCTGAACGAATTGTGTAAGAATTTCTCTCTCTTTCCCTGTCTTTGTTTCATGGGTTTTTAAAAGTAATTTATTTTTATAATGGGGTTTAGCTGCTTTTCACGGCTGTGTTTAGGCCGCTTTACACCCACTTGACACACTAACAGAGAGATATCAATACATAGGTTTTAAGATTATTACTAGTCAGATATATTCTTGTGCGGTGAATCGGGCGTGTTGAGTCCAGTTCTCTGAGCAAGGAGTAGGTCTTGTCTATTCCATATTGGGTTTATGGAACGGTATCTGAGCTAATTTGAAACTCTTGTTTTATGTATCACCCCACCTCACCTTTCCCGTTAAGCAGCCATAGTGTGTTTTCTGCATGTGTGACTCTGTTCTGTTTTGTAATTCAGTTCAAGTGTAACGGTTTTTACATTCCCTCTATAAGTGACACCTTATGAGAAGTGTCCTTTTCTGTGTGACTTATTTCACTTAGAATCGTCTTACCTAAATCCACTCATCATGCTGCTACTAGCCTTATGACATTGATTTCATGGCTGAGTGATATTCCATTGTACATAAGGACCACAACTTTTTTATCCATTTTTCGCTTTCCTGGGATATTTAAGGTGGAAGGAAGTGGAGGTCCTTGTCAACAGAGCAGCCCTAACCTTTGGGGTGCTTGTGTCTTGCTGATTTTCAATTTTCCCACTTTATCCCCCCATGCGTGGAAGTGCCCTATGCTCTCTAAGCTGTGTTTTTTAGATGTTTCAGGACACACCGTACACTTCTCCAGAGTGGCTGTTGGCAATTTACATCCCGCCCATCAGTGTAGCAAGGCTCCCATTTCTCCATGGCCTGTCCTGCATTTCTGGTTTTGACACCTTTTTCAGCATGTCCCTTTTGACCGATGGGAAGCGAGACTTCTTTGTAGCGCTGATTTGCCTTTCCAGGTTGCTTGGTTGGCCAAAAAGGGCGTATGCGTTTTTTCCTGAATATATTCAGGAAAAAACGCATACGCCCTTTTTGGCCAAGGGCATCATTGTCAACGTTTTGCCGCTTTTCATGTGCTTTAAAGGCGATTCGAATCTACCTCCTGAAATCTGTTTCCTGCAATTCTGCCTTGATTTCAAATCCTCTTCTTTGCCTTCCCTCAATATATTTGTGGACGAGAGTTATCATTTATAACTCTGCAGGTTTGTGAATTGCAGTGCCCTGAAGCTCCATTTTACAAGTCGGTTTTTTGGGAGCCGGCCGCAAAAGCGCAGGATGGCTTCAGGCCCTGTTCTGGTTCCGGGGGGCAGGCTGAGCCTGTGGTTAATTCTTCTTCCTGATGGAAAAATAGAGTGACCTGTGCCTGTCCCAACACCAAGAGCTAGTCTCTCATTGGTTCCCCGTCTTCCCGTTCATCCTCAGGACAAATTGCAACCTGTACGGAACAGGAGGTTAAAGGTGCTGATGCTCCAAGTAGGGAGATTGCTAGTAAAGTGGCTGGAATGGCGAACCCGAGCACAAGGAGATGAGAAATGAGGTGCGTTTTAGAAACCTTTCCCCATCACACGGTGTACCATCTTCTGGGTTTCTCATGCATGTTTTCGATGTAGGAAGATGCCCTTGAACCTGGAGATTTGGGACCCATGCGATGGGTAGCACGCAGTATTACTTTAAAGGGTCTGCGTTTGCTCACCCAACCTCACCGAACCTCTCAGCCCCAAGAGTGTCCACCCTTATGTCTCATCCAGCTGTGGGTCTTGATATGGTCAATCCAGGTTGCATCACAGCCCCTGAACGAATTGTGTAAGAATTTCTCTCTCTTTCCCTGTCTTTGTTTCATGGGTTTTTAAAAGTAATTTATTTTTATAATGGGGTTTAGCTGCTTTTCACGGCTGTGTTTAGGCCGCTTTTCACCCACTTGACCCACTAACAGAGAGATAACAATACATAGGTTTTAAGATTATTACTAGTCAGATATATTCTTGTGCGGTGAATCGGGCGTGTTGAGTCCAGTTCTCTGAGCAAGGAGTAGGTCTTGTCTATTCCATATTGGGTTTATGGAACGGTATCTGAGCTAATTTGAAACTCTTGTTTTATGTATCACCCCACCTCACCTTTCCCGTTAAGCAGCCATAGTGTGTTTTCTGCATGTGTGACTCTGTTCTGTTTTGTAATTCAGTTCAAGTGTAACGGTTTTTACATTCCCTCTATAAGTGACACCTTATGAGAAGTGTCCTTTTCTGTGTGACTTATTTCACTTAGAATCGTCTTACCTAAATCCACTCATCATGCTGCTACTAGCCTTTTGACATTGATTTCATGGCTGAGTGATATTCCATTGTACATAAGGACCACAACTTTTTTATCCATTTTTCGCTTTCCTGGGATATTTAAGGTGGAAGGAAGTGGAGGTCCTTGTCAACAGAGCAGCCCTAAACTTTGGGGTGCTTTTGTCTTGCTGATTTTCAATTTTCCCACTTTATCCCCCCATGCGTGGAAGTGCCCTATGCTCTCTAAGCTGTGTTTTTTAGATGTTTCAGGACACACCATACACTTCTCCAGAGTGGCTGTTGGCAATTTACATCCCGCCCATCAGTGTAGCAAGGCTCCCATTTCTCCAGGGCCTGTCCTGCATTTCTGGTTTTGACACCTTTTTCAGCATGTCCCTTTTGACCGATGGGAAGCGAGACTTCTTTGTAGCGCTGATTTGCCTTTCCAGGTTGCTTGGTTGGCCAAAAAGGGCGTATGCGTTTTTTCCTGAATATATTCAGGAAAAAACGCATACGCCCTTTTTGGCCAAGGGCATCATTGTCAACGTTTTGCCGCTTTTCATGTGCTTTAAAGGCGATTCGAATCTACCTCCTGAAATCTGTTTCCTGCAATTCTGCCTTGATTTCAAATCCTCTTCTTTGCCTTCCCTCAATATATTTGTGGACGAGAGTTATCATTTATAACTCTGCAGGTTTGTGAATTGCAGTGCCCTGAAGCTCCATTTTACAAGTCGGTTTTTTGGGAGCCGGCCGCAAAAGCGCAGGATGGCTTCAGGCCCTGTTCTGGTTCCGGGGGGCAGGCTGAGCCTGTGGTTAATTCTTCTTCCTGATGGGAAAATAGAGTGACCTGTGCCTGTCCCAACACCAAGAGCTAGTCTCTCATTGGTTCCCCGTCTTCCCGTTCATCCTCAGGACAAATTGCAACCTGTACGGAACAGGAGGTTAAAGGTGCTGATGCTCCAAGTAGGGAGATTGCTAGTAAAGTGGCTGGAATGGCGAACCCGAGCACAAGGAGATGAGAAATGAGGTGCGTTTTAGAAACCTTTCCCCATCACACAGTGTACCATCTTCTGGGTTTCTCATGCATGTTTTCGATGTAGGAAGATGCCCTTGAACCTGGAGATTTGGGACCCATGCGATGGGTAGCACGCAGTATTACTTTAAAGGGTCTGCGTTTGCTCACCCAACCTCACCGAACCTCTCAGCCCCAAGAGTGTCCACCCTTATGTCTCATCCAGCTGTGGGTCTAGATATGGTCAATCCAGGTTGCATCACAGCCCCTGAACGAATTGTGTAAGAATTTCTCTCTCTTTCCCTGTCTTTGTTTCATGGGTTTTTAAAAGTAATTTATTTTTATAATGGGGTTTAGCTGCTTTTCACGGCTGTGTTTAGGCCGCTTTACACCCACTTGACCCACTAACAGAGAGATATCAATACATAGGTTTTAAGATTATTACTAGTCAGATATATTCTTGTGCGGTGAATCGGGCGTGTTGAGTCCAGTTCTCTGAGCAAGGAGTAGGTCTTGTCTATTCCATATTGGGTTTATGGAACGGTATCTGAGCTAATTTGAAACTCTTGTTTTATGTATCACCCCACCTCACCTTTCCCGTTAAGCAGCCATAGTGTGTTTTCTGCATGTGTGACTCTGTTCTGTTTTGTAATTCAGTTCAAGTGTAACGGTTTTTACATTCCCTCTATAAGTGACACCTTATGAGAAGTGTCCTTTTCTGTGTGACTTATTTCACTTAGAATCGTCTTACCTAAATCCACTCATCATGCTGCTACTAGCCTTTTGACATTGATTTCATGGCTGAGTGATATTCCATTGTACATAAGGACCACAACTTTTTTATCCATTTTTAACTTTCCTGGGATATTTAAGGTGGAATGAAGTGGAGGTCCTTGTCAACAGAGCAGCCCTAACCTTTGGGGTGCTTGTGTCTTGCTGATTTTCAATTTTCCCACTTTATCCCCCCATGCGTGGAAGTGCCCTATGCTCTCTAAGCTGTGTTTTTTAGATGTTTCAGGACACACCGTACACTTCTCCAGAGTGGCTGTTGGCAATTTACATCCCGCCTATCAGTGTAGCAAGGCTCCCATTTCTCCATGGCCTGTCCTGCATTTCTGGTTTTGACACTTTTTTCAGCATGGCCCTTTTGACCGATGGGAAGCGAGACTTCTTTGTAGCGCTGATTTGCCTTTCCAGGTTGCTTGGTTGGCCAAAAAGGGCGTATGCGTTTTCTCCTGAATATATTCAGGAAAAAACGCATACGCCCTTTTTGGCCAAGGGCATCATTGTCAACGTTTTGCCGCTTTTCATGTGCTTTAAAGGCGATTCGCATCTTCCTCCTGAAATCTGTTTCCTGCAATTCTGCCTTGATTTCAAATCCTCTTCTTTGCCTTCCCTCAATATATTTGTGGACGAGAGTTATCATTTGTAACTCTGCAGGTTTGTGAATTGCAGTGCCCTGGAGCTCCATTTTACAAGTCGCTTTTTTGGGAGCCGGCCGCAAAAGCGCAGGATGGCTTCAGGCCCTGTTCTGGTTCCGGGGGGCAGGCTGAGCCTGTGGTTAATTCTTCTTCCTGATGGGAAAATAGAGTGACCTGTGCCTGTCCCAACACCAAGAGCTAGTCTCTCATTGGTTCCCCGTCTTCCCGTTCATCCTCAGGACAAATTGCAACCTGTACGGAACAGGAGGTTAAAGGTGCTGATGCTCCAAGTAGGGAGATTGCTAGTAAAGTGGCTGGAATGGCGAACCCGAGCACAAGGAGATGAGAAATGAGGTGCGTTTTAGAAACCTTTCCCCATCACACGGTGTACCATCTTCTGGGTTTCTCATGCATGTTTTCGATGTAGGAAGATGCCCTTGAACCTGGAGATTTGGGACCCATGCGATGGGTAGCACGCAGTATTACTTTAAAGGGTCTGCGTTTGCTCACCCAACCTCACCGAACCTCTCAGCCCCAAGAGTGTCCACCCTTATGTCTCATCCAGCTGTGGGTCTTGATATGGTCAATCCAGGTTGCATCACAGCCCCTGAACGAATTGTGTAAGAATTTCTCTCTCTTTCCCTGTCTTTGTTTCATGGGTTTTTAAAAGTAATTTATTTTTATAATGGGGTTTAGCTGCTTTTCACGGCTGTGTTTAGGCCGCTTTTCACCCACTTGACCCACTAACAGAGAGATAACAATACATAGGTTTTAAGATTATTACTAGTCAGATATATTCTTGTGCGGTGAATCGGGCGTGTTGAGTCCAGTTCTCTGAGCAAGGAGTAGGTCTTGTCTATTCCATATTGGGTTTATGGAACGGTATCTGAGCTAATTTGAAACTCTTGTTTTATGTATCACCCCACCTCACCTTTCCCGTTAAGCAGCCATAGTGTGTTTTCTGCATGTGTGACTCTGTTCTGTTTTGTAATTCAGTTCAAGTGTAACGGTTTTTACATTCCCTCTATAAGTGACACCTTATGAGAAGTGTCCTTTTCTGTGTGACTTATTTCACTTAGAATCGTCTTACCTAAATCCACTCATCATGCTGCTACTAGCCTTTTGACATTGATTTCATGGCTGAGTGATATTCCATTGTACATAAGGACCACAACTTTTTTATCCATTTTTCGCTTTCCTGGGATATTTAAGGTGGAAGGAAGTGGAGGTCCTTGTCAACAGAGCAGCCCTAAACTTTGGGGTGCTTTTGTCTTGCTGATTTTCAATTTTCCCACTTTATCCCCCCATGCGTGGAAGTGCCCTATGCTCTCTAAGCTGTGTTTTTTAGATGTTTCAGGACACACCATACACTTCTCCAGAGTGGCTGTTGGCAATTTACATCCCGCCCATCAGTGTAGCAAGGCTCCCATTTCTCCAGGGCCTGTCCTGCATTTCTGGTTTTGACACCTTTTTCAGCATGTCCCTTTTGACCGATGGGAAGCGAGACTTCTTTGTAGCGCTGATTTGCCTTTCCAGGTTGCTTGGTTGGCCAAAAAGGGCGTATGCGTTTTTTCCTGAATATATTCAGGAAAAAACGCATACGCCCTTTTTGGCCAAGGGCATCATTGTCAACGTTTTGCCGCTTTTCATGTGCTTTAAAGGCGATTCGAATCTACCTCCTGAAATCTGTTTCCTGCAATTCTGCCTTGATTTCAAATCCTCTTCTTTGCCTTCCCTCAATATATTTGTGGACGAGAGTTATCATTTATAACTCTGCAGGTTTGTGAATTGCAGTGCCCTGAAGCTCCATTTTACAAGTCGGTTTTTTGGGAGCCGGCCGCAAAAGCGCAGGATGGCTTCAGGCCCTGTTCTGGTTCCGGGGGGCAGGCTGAGCCTGTGGTTAATTCTTCTTCCTGATGGGAAAATAGAGTGACCTGTGCCTGTCCCAACACCAAGAGCTAGTCTCTCATTGGTTCCCCGTCTTCCCGTTCATCCTCAGGACAAATTGCAACCTGTACGGAACAGGAGGTTAAAGGTGCTGATGCTCCAAGTAGGGAGATTGCTAGTAAAGTGGCTGGAATGGCGAACCCGAGCACAAGGAGATGAGAAATGAGGTGCGTTTTAGAAACCTTTCCCCATCACACAGTGTACCATCTTCTGGGTTTCTCATGCATGTTTTCGATGTAGGAAGATGCCCTTGAACCTGGAGATTTGGGACCCATGCGATGGGTAGCACGCAGTATTACTTTAAAGGGTCTGCGTTTGCTCACCCAACCTCACCGAACCTCTCAGCCCCAAGAGTGTCCACCCTTATGTCTCATCCAGCTGTGGGTCTAGATATGGTCAATCCAGGTTGCATCACAGCCCCTGAACGAATTGTGTAAGAATTTCTCTCTCTTTCCCTGTCTTTGTTTCATGGGTTTTTAAAAGTAATTTATTTTTATAATGGGGTTTAGCTGCTTTTCACGGCTGTGTTTAGGCCGCTTTACACCCACTTGACCCACTAACAGAGAGATATCAATACATAGGTTTTAAGATTATTACTAGTCAGATATATTCTTGTGCGGTGAATCGGGCGTGTTGAGTCCAGTTCTCTGAGCAAGGAGTAGGTCTTGTCTATTCCATATTGGGTTTATGGAACGGTATCTGAGCTAATTTGAAACTCTTGTTTTATGTATCACCCCACCTCACCTTTCCCGTTAAGCAGCCATAGTGTGTTTTCTGCATGTGTGACTCTGTTCTGTTTTGTAATTCAGTTCAAGTGTAACGGTTTTTACATTCCCTCTATAAGTGACACCTTATGAGAAGTGTCCTTTTCTGTGTGACTTATTTCACTTAGAATCGTCTTACCTAAATCCACTCATCATGCTGCTACTAGCCTTTTGACATTGATTTCATGGCTGAGTGATATTCCATTGTACATAAGGACCACAACTTTTTTATCCATTTTTAACTTTCCTGGGATATTTAAGGTGGAATGAAGTGGAGGTCCTTGTCAACAGAGCAGCCCTAACCTTTGGGGTGCTTGTGTCTTGCTGATTTTCAATTTTCCCACTTTATCCCCCCATGCGTGGAAGTGCCCTATGCTCTCTAAGCTGTGTTTTTTAGATGTTTCAGGACACACCGTACACTTCTCCAGAGTGGCTGTTGGCAATTTACATCCCGCCCATCAGTGTAGCAAGGCTCCCATTTCTCCATGGCCTGTCCTGCATTTCTGGTTTTGACACTTTTTTCAGCATGGCCCTTTTGACCGATGGGAAGCGAGACTTCTTTGTAGCGCTGATTTGCCTTTCCAGGTTGCTTGGTTGGCCAAAAAGGGCGTATGCGTTTTCTCCTGAATATATTCAGGAAAAAACGCATACGCCCTTTTTGGCCAAGGGCATCATTGTCAACGTTTTGCCGCTTTTCATGTGCTTTAAAGGCGATTCGCATCTTCCTCCTGAAATCTGTTTCCTGCAATTCTGCCTTGATTTCAAATCCTCTTCTTTGCCTTCCCTCAATATATTTGTGGACGAGAGTTATCATTTGTAACTCTGCAGGTTTGTGAATTGCAGTGCCCTGGAGCTCCATTTTACAAGTCGCTTTTTTGGGAGCCGGCCGCAAAAGCGCAGGATGGCTTCAGGCCCTGTTCTGGTTCCGGGGGGCAGGCTGAGCCTGTGGTTAATTCTTCTTCCTGATGGGAAAATAGAGTGACCTGTGCCTGTCCCAACACCAAGAGCTAGTCTCTCATTGGTTCCCCGTCTTCCCGTTCATCCTCAGGACAAATTGCAACCTGTACGGAATAGGAGGTTAAAGGTGCTGATGCTCCAAGTAGGGAGATTGCTACTAAAGTGGCTGGAATGGCGAACCCGAGCACAAGGAGATGAGAAATGAGGTGCGTTTTAGAAACCTTTCCCCATCACACGGTGTACCATCTTCTGGGTTTCTCATGCATGTTTTCGATGTAGGAAGATGCCCTTGAACCTGGAGATTTGGGACCCATGCGATGGGTAGCAGGCAGTATCACTTTAAAGGGTCTGCGTTTGCTCACCCAACCTCACCGAACCTCTCAGCCCCAAGAGTGTCCACCCGTATGTCTCATCCAGCTGTGGGTCTAGATATGGTCAATCCAGGTTGCATCACAGCCCCTGAACGAATTGTGTAAGAATTTCTCTCTCTTTCCCTGTCTTTGTTTCATGGGTTTTTAAAAGTAATTTATTTTTATAATGGGGTTTAGCTGCTTTTCACGGCTGTGTTTAGGCCGCTTTACACCCACTTGACACACTAACAGAGAGATATCAATACATAGGTTTTAAGATTATTACTAGTCAGATATATTCTTGTGCGGTGAATCGGGCGTGTTGAGTCCAGTTCTCTGAGCAAGGAGTAGGTCTTGTCTATTCCATATTGGGTTTATGGAACGGTATCTGAGCTAATTTGAAACTCTTGTTTTATGTATCACCCCACCTCACCTTTCCCGTTAAGCAGCCATAGTGTGTTTTCTGCATGTGTGACTCTGTTCTGTTTTGTAATTCAGTTCAAGTGTAACGGTTTTAACATTCCCTCTATAAGTGACACCTTATGAGAAGTGTCCTTTTCTGTGTGACTTATTTCACTTAGAATCGTCTTACCTAAATCCACTCATCATGCTGCTACTAGCCTTATGACATTGATTTCATGGCTGAGTGATATTCCATTGTACATAAGGACCACAACTTTTTTATCCATTTTTCGCTTTCCTGGGATATTTAAGGTGGAAGGAAGTGGAGGTCCTTGTCAACAGAGCAGCCCTAACCTTTGGGGTGCTTGTGTCTTGCTGATTTTCAATTTTCCCACTTTATCTCCCCATGCGTGGAAGTGCCCTATGCTCTCTAAGCTGTGTTTTTTAGATGTTTCAGGACACACCGTACACTTCTCCAGAGTGGCTGTTGGCAATTTACATCCCGCCCATCAGTGTAGCAAGGCTCCCATTTCTCCATGGCCTGTCCTGCATTTCTGGTTTTGACACTTTTTTCAGCATGGCCCTTTTGACCGATGGGAAGCGAGACTTCTTTGTAGCGCTGATTTGCCTTTCCAGGTTGCTTGGTTGGCCAAAAAGGGCGTATGCGTTTTCTCCTGAATATATTCAGGAAAAAACGCATACGCCCTTTTTTGCCAAGGGCATCATTGTCAACGTTTTGCCGCTTTTCATGTGCTTTAAAGGCGATTCGCATCTTCCTCCTGAAATCTGTTTCCTGCAATTCTGCCTTGATTTCAAATCCTCTTCTTTGCCTTCCCTCAATATATTTGTGGACGAGAGTTATCATTTATAACTCTGCAGGTTTGTGAATTGCAGTGCCCTGAAGCTCCATTTTACAAGTCGCTTTTTTGGGAGCCGGCCGCAAAAGCGCAGGATGGCTTCAGGCCCTGTTCTGGTTCCGGGGGGCAGGCTGAGCCTGTGGTTAATTCTTCTTCCTGATGGGAAAATAGAGTGACCTGTGCCTCTCCCAACACCAAGAGCTAGTCTCTCATTGGTTCCCCGTCTTCCCGTTCATCCTCAGGACAAATTGCAACCTGTACGGAACAGGAGGTTAAAGGTGCTGATGCTCCAAGTAGGGAGATTGCTACTAAAGTGGCTGGAATGGCGAACCCGAGCACAAGGAGATGAGAAATGAGGTGCGTTTTAGAAACCTTTCCCCATCACACGGTGTACCATCTTCTGGGTTTCTCATGCATGTTTTCGATGTAGGAAGATGCCCTTGAACCTGGAGATTTGGGACCCATGCGATGGGTAGCAGGCAGTATCACTTTAAAGGGTCTGCGTTTGCTCACCCAACCTCACCGAACCTCTCAGCCCCAAGAGTGTCCACCCGTATGTCTCATCCAGCTGTGGGTCTAGATATGGTCAATCCAGGTTGCATCACAGCCCCTGAACGAATTGTGTAAGAATTTCTCTCTCTTTCCCTGTCTTTGTTTCATGGGTTTTTAAAAGTAATTTATTTTTATAATGGGGTTTAGCTGCTTTTCACGGCTGTGTTTAGGCCGCTTTACACCCACTTGACACACTAACAGAGAGATATCAATACATAGGTTTTAAGATTATTACTAGTCAGATATATTCTTGTGCGGTGAATCGGGCGTGTTGAGTCCAGTTCTCTGAGCAAGGAGTAGGTCTTGTCTATTCCATATTGGGTTTATGGAACGGTATCAGAGCTAATTTGAAACTCTTGTTTTATGTATCACCCCACCTCACCTTTCCCGTTAAGCAGCCATAGTGTGTTTTCTGCATGTGTGACTCTGTTCTGTTTTGTAATTCAGTTCAAGTGTAACGGTTTTAACATTCCCTCTATAAGTGACACCTTATGAGAAGTGTCCTTTTCTGTGTGACTTATTTCACTTAGAATCGTCTTACCTAAATCCACTCATCATGCTGCTACTAGCCTTATGACATTGATTTCATGGCTGAGTGATATTCCATTGTACATAAGGACCACAACTTTTTTATCCATTTTTCGCTTTCCTGGGATATTTAAGGTGGAAGGAAGTGGAGGTCCTTGTCAACAGAGCAGCCCTAAACTTTGGGGTGCTTGTGTCTTGCTGATTTTCAATTTTCCCACTTTATCCCCCCATGCGTGGAAGTGCCCTATGCTCTCTAAGCTGTGTTTTTTAGATGTTTCAGGACACACCATACACTTCTCCAGAGTGGCTGTTGGCAATTTACATCCCGCTCATCAGTGTAGCAAGGCTCCCATTTCTCCATGGCCTGTCCTGCATTTCTGGTTTTGACACTTTTTTCAGCATGGCCCTTTTGACCGAAGGGAAGCGAGACTTCTTTGTTGCGCTGATTTGCCTTTCCAGGTTGCTTGGTTGGCCAAAAAGGGCGTATGCGTTTTTTCCTGAATATATTCAGGAAAAAACGCATACGCCCTTTTTGGCCAAGGGCATCATTGTCAACGTTTTGCCGCTTTTCATGTGCTTTAAAGGCGATTCGAATCTACCTCCTGAAATCTGTTTCCTGCAATTCTGCCTTGATTTCAAATCCTCTTCTTTGCCTTCCCTCAATATATTTGTGGACGAGAGTTATCATTTATAACTCTGCAGGTTTGTGAATTGCAGTGCCCTGAAGCTCCATTTTACAAGTCGGTTTTTTGGGAGCCGGCCGCAAAAGCGCAGGATGGCTTCAGGCCCTGATCTGGTTCCGGGGGGCAGGCTGAGCCTGTGGTTAATTCTTCTTCCTGATGGGAAAATAGAGTGACCTGTGCCTGTCCCAACACCAAGAGCTAGTCTCTCATTGGTTCCCCGTCTTCCCGTTCATCCTCAGGACAAATTGCAACCTGTACGGAACAGGAGGTTAAAGGTGCTGATGCTCCAAGTAGGGAGATTGCTACTAAAGTGGCTGGAATGGCGAACCCGAGCACAAGGAGATGAGAAATGAGGTGCGTTTTAGAAACCTTTCCCCATCACACGGTGTACCATCTTCTGGGTTTCTCATGCATGTTTTCGATGTAGGAAGATGCCCTTGAACCTGGAGATTTGGGACCCATGCGATGGGTAGCAGGCAGTATCACTTTAAAGGGTCTGCGTTTGCTCACCCAACCTCACCGAACCTCTCAGCCCTAAGAGTGTCCACCCTTATGTCTCATCCAGCTGTGGGTCTAGATATGGTCAATCCAGGTTGCATCACAGCCCCTGAAAGAATTGTGTAAGAATTTCTCTCTCTTTCCCTGTCTTTGTTTCATGGGTTTTTAAAAGTAATTTATTTTTATAATGGGGTTTAGCTGCTTTTCACGGCTGTGTTTAGGCCGCTTTACACCCACTTGACACACTAACAGAGAGATATCAATACATAGGTTTTAAGATTATTACTAGTCAGATATATTCTTGTGCAGTGAATCGGGCGTGTTGAGTCCAGTTCTCTGAGCAAGGAGTAGGTCTTGTCTATTCCATATTGGGTTTATGGAACGGTATCTGAGCTAATTTGAAACTCTTGTTTTATGTATCACCCCACCTCACCTTTCCCGTTAAGCAGCCATAGTGTGTTTTCTGCATGTGTGACTCTGTTCTGTTTTGTAATTCAGTTCAAGTGTAACGGTTTTAACATTCCCTCTATAAGTGACACCTTATGAGAAGTGTCCTTTTCTGTGTGACTTATTTCACTTAGAATCGTCTTACCTAAATCCACTCATCATGCTGCTACTAGCCTTATGACATTGATTTCATGGCTGAGTGATATTCCATTGTACATAAGGACCACAACTTTTTTATCCATTTTTCGCTTTCCTGGGATATTTAAGGTGGAAGGAAGTGGAGGTCCTTGTCAACAGAGCAGCCCTAACCTTTGGGGTGCTTGTGTCTTGCTGATTTTCAATTTTCCCACTTTATCCCCCCATGCGTGGAAGTGCCCTATGCTCTCTAAGCTGTGTTTTTTAGATGTTTCAGGACACACCGTACACTTCTCCAGAGTGGCTGTTGGCAATTTACATCCCGCCCATCAGTGTAGCAAGGCTCCCATTTCTCCATGGCCTGTCCTGCATTTCTGGTTTTGACACTTTTTTCAGCATGGCCCTTTTGACCGATGGGAAGCGAGACTTCTTTGTAGCGCTGATTTGCCTTTCCAGGTTGCTTGGTTGGCCAAAAAGGGCGTATGCGTTTTCTCCTGAATATATTCAGGAAAAAAAGCATACGCCCTTTTTGGCCAAGGGCATCATTGTCAACGTTTTGCCGCTTTTCATGTGCTTTAAAGGCGATTCGCATCTTCCTCCTGAAATCTGTTTCCTGCAATTCTGCCTTGATTTCAAATCCTCTTCTTTGCCTTCCCTCAATATATTTGTGGACGAGAGTTATCATTTATAACTCTGCAGGTTTGTGAATTGCAGTGCCCTGAAGCTCCATTTTACAAGTCGCTTTTTTGGGAGCCGGCCGCAAAAGCGCAGGATGGCTTCAGGCCCTGTTCTGGTTCCGGGGGGCAGGCTGAGCCTGTGGTTAATTCTTCTTCCTGATGGGAAAATAGAGTGACCTGTGCCTCTCCCAACACCAAGAGCTAGTCTCTCATTGGTTCCCCGTCTTCCCGTTCATCCTCAGGACAAATTGCAACCTGTACGGAACAGGAGGTTAAAGGTGCTGATGCTCCAAGTAGGGAGATTGCTAGTAAAGTGGCTGGAATGGCGAACCCGAGCACAAGGAGATGAGAAATGAGGTGCGTTTTAGAAACCTTTCCCCATCACACGGTGTACCATCTTCTGGGTTTCTCATGCATGTTTTCGATGTAGGAAGATGCCCTTGAACCTGGAGATTTGGGACCCATGCGATGGGTAGCAGGCAGTATCACTTTAAAGGGTCTGCGTTTGCTCACCCAACCTCACCGAACCTCTCAGCCCCAAGAGTGTCCACCCGTATGTCTCATCCAGCTGTGGGTCTAGATATGGTCAATCCAGGTTGCATCACAGCCCCTGAACGAATTGTGTAAGAATTTCTCTCTCTTTCCCTGTCTTTGTTTCATGGGTTTTTAAAAGTAATTTATTTTTATAATGGGGTTTAGCTGCTTTTCACGGCTGTGTTTAGGCCGCTTTACACCCACTTGACACACTAACAGAGAGATATCAATACATAGGTTTTAAGATTATTACTAGTCAGATATATTCTTGTGCAGTGAATCGGGCGTGTTGAGTCCAGTTCTCTGAGCAAGGAGTAGGTCTTGTCTATTCCATATTGGGTTTATGGAACGGTATCTGAGCTAATTTGAAACTCTTGTTTTATGTATCACCCCACCTCACCTTTCCCGTTAAGCAGCCATAGTGTGTTTTCTGCATGTGTGACTCTGTTCTGTTTTGTAATTCAGTTCAAGTGTAACGGTTTTTACATTCCCTCTATAAGTGACACCTTATGAGAAGTGTCCTTTTCTGTGTGACTTATTTCACTTAGAATCGTCTTACCTAAATCCACTCATCATGCTGCTACTAGCCTTTTGACATTGATTTCATGGCTGAGTGATATTCCATTGTACATAAGGACCACAACTTTTTTATCCATTTTTCGCTTTCCTGGGATATTTAAGGTGGAAGGAAGTGGAGGTCCTTGTCAACAGAGCAGCCCTAAACTTTGGGGTGCTTTTGTCTTGCTGATTTTCAATTTTCCCACTTTATCCCCCCATGCGTGGAAGTGCCCTATGCTCTCTAAGCTGTGTTTTTTAGATGTTTCAGGACACACCATACACTTCTCCAGAGTGGCTGTTGGCAATTTACATCCCGCCCATCAGTGTAGCAAGGCTCCCATTTCTCCAGGGCCTGTCCTGCATTTCTGGTTTTGACACCTTTTTCAGCATGTCCCTTTTGACCGATGGGAAGCGAGACTTCTTTGTAGCGCTGATTTGCCTTTCCAGGTTGCTTGGTTGGCCAAAAAGGGCGTATGCGTTTTTTCCTGAATATATTCAGGAAAAAACGCATACGCCCTTTTTGGCCAAGGGCATCATTGTCAACGTTTTGCCGCTTTTCATGTGCTTTAAAGGCGATTCGAATCTACCTCCTGAAATCTGTTTCCTGCAATTCTGCCTTGATTTCAAATCCTCTTCTTTGCCTTCCCTCAATATATTTGTGGACGAGAGTTATCATTTATAACTCTGCAGGTTTGTGAATTGCAGTGCCCTGAAGCTCCATTTTACAAGTCGGTTTTTTGGGAGCCGGCCGCAAAAGCGCAGGATGGCTTCAGGCCCTGTTCTGGTTCCGGGGGGCAGGCTGAGCCTGTGGTTAATTCTTCTTCCTGATGGGAAAATAGAGTGACCTGTGCCTGTCCCAACACCAAGAGCTAGTCTCTCATTGGTTCCCCGTCTTCCCGTTCATCCTCAGGACAAATTGCAACCTGTACGGAACAGGAGGTTAAAGGTGCTGATGCTCCAAGTAGGGAGATTGCTAGTAAAGTGGCTGGAATGGCGAACCCGAGCACAAGGAGATGAGAAATGAGGTGCGTTTTAGAAACCTTTCCCCATCACACAGTGTACCATCTTCTGGGTTTCTCATGCATGTTTTCGATGTAGGAAGATGCCCTTGAACCTGGAGATTTGGGACCCATGCGATGGGTAGCACGCAGTATTACTTTAAAGGGTCTGCGTTTGCTCACCCAACCTCACCGAACCTCTCAGCCCCAAGAGTGTCCACCCTTATGTCTCATCCAGCTGTGGGTCTAGATATGGTCAATCCAGGTTGCATCACAGCCCCTGAACGAATTGTGTAAGAATTTCTCTCTCTTTCCCTGTCTTTGTTTCATGGGTTTTTAAAAGTAATTTATTTTTATAATGGGGTTTAGCTGCTTTTCACGGCTGTGTTTAGGCCGCTTTACACCCACTTGACCCACTAACAGAGAGATATCAATACATAGGTTTTAAGATTATTACTAGTCAGATATATTCTTGTGCGGTGAATCGGGCGTGTTGAGTCCAGTTCTCTGAGCAAGGAGTAGGTCTTGTCTATTCCATATTGGGTTTATGGAACGGTATCTGAGCTAATTTGAAACTCTTGTTTTATGTATCACCCCACCTCACCTTTCCCGTTAAGCAGCCATAGTGTGTTTTCTGCATGTGTGACTCTGTTCTGTTTTGTAATTCAGTTCAAGTGTAACGGTTTTTACATTCCCTCTATAAGTGACACCTTATGAGAAGTGTCCTTTTCTGTGTGACTTATTTCACTTAGAATCGTCTTACCTAAATCCACTCATCATGCTGCTACTAGCCTTTTGACATTGATTTCATGGCTGAGTGATATTCCATTGTACATAAGGACCACAACTTTTTTATCCATTTTTAACTTTCCTGGGATATTTAAGGTGGAATGAAGTGGAGGTCCTTGTCAACAGAGCAGCCCTAACCTTTGGGGTGCTTGTGTCTTGCTGATTTTCAATTTTCCCACTTTATCCCCCCATGCGTGGAAGTGCCCTATGCTCTCTAAGCTGTGTTTTTTAGATGTTTCAGGACACACCGTACACTTCTCCAGAGTGGCTGTTGGCAATTTACATCCCGCCCATCAGTGTAGCAAGGCTCCCATTTCTCCATGGCCTGTCCTGCATTTCTGGTTTTGACACTTTTTTCAGCATGGCCCTTTTGACCGATGGGAAGCGAGACTTCTTTGTAGCGCTGATTTGCCTTTCCAGGTTGCTTGGTTGGCCAAAAAGGGCGTATGCGTTTTCTCCTGAATATATTCAGGAAAAAACGCATACGCCCTTTTTGGCCAAGGGCATCATTGTCAACGTTTTGCCGCTTTTCATGTGCTTTAAAGGCGATTCGCATCTTCCTCCTGAAATCTGTTTCCTGCAATTCTGCCTTGATTTCAAATCCTCTTCTTTGCCTTCCCTCAATATATTTGTGGACGAGAGTTATCATTTGTAACTCTGCAGGTTTGTGAATTGCAGTGCCCTGGAGCTCCATTTTACAAGTCGCTTTTTTGGGAGCCGGCCGCAAAAGCGCAGGATGGCTTCAGGCCCTGTTCTGGTTCCGGGGGGCAGGCTGAGCCTGTGGTTAATTCTTCTTCCTGATGGGAAAATAGAGTGACCTGTGCCTGTCCCAACACCAAGAGCTAGTCTCTCATTGGTTCCCCGTCTTCCCGTTCATCCTCAGGACAAATTGCAACCTGTACGGAATAGGAGGTTAAAGGTGCTGATGCTCCAAGTAGGGAGATTGCTACTAAAGTGGCTGGAATGGCGAACCCGAGCACAAGGAGATGAGAAATGAGGTGCGTTTTAGAAACCTTTCCCCATCACACGGTGTACCATCTTCTGGGTTTCTCATGCATGTTTTCGATGTAGGAAGATGCCCTTGAACCTGGAGATTTGGGACCCATGCGATGGGTAGCAGGCAGTATCACTTTAAAGGGTCTGCGTTTGCTCACCCAACCTCACCGAACCTCTCAGCCCCAAGAGTGTCCACCCGTATGTCTCATCCAGCTGTGGGTCTAGATATGGTCAATCCAGGTTGCATCACAGCCCCTGAACGAATTGTGTAAGAATTTCTCTCTCTTTCCCTGTCTTTGTTTCATGGGTTTTTAAAAGTAATTTATTTTTATAATGGGGTTTAGCTGCTTTTCACGGCTGTGTTTAGGCCGCTTTACACCCACTTGACACACTAACAGAGAGATATCAATACATAGGTTTTAAGATTATTACTAGTCAGATATATTCTTGTGCGGTGAATCGGGCGTGTTGAGTCCAGTTCTCTGAGCAAGGAGTAGGTCTTGTCTATTCCATATTGGGTTTATGGAACGGTATCTGAGCTAATTTGAAACTCTTGTTTTATGTATCACCCCACCTCACCTTTCCCGTTAAGCAGCCATAGTGTGTTTTCTGCATGTGTGACTCTGTTCTGTTTTGTAATTCAGTTCAAGTGTAACGGTTTTAACATTCCCTCTATAAGTGACACCTTATGAGAAGTGTCCTTTTCTGTGTGACTTATTTCACTTAGAATCGTCTTACCTAAATCCACTCATCATGCTGCTACTAGCCTTATGACATTGATTTCATGGCTGAGTGATATTCCATTGTACATAAGGACCACAACTTTTTTATCCATTTTTCGCTTTCCTGGGATATTTAAGGTGGAAGGAAGTGGAGGTCCTTGTCAACAGAGCAGCCCTAACCTTTGGGGTGCTTGTGTCTTGCTGATTTTCAATTTTCCCACTTTATCTCCCCATGCGTGGAAGTGCCCTATGCTCTCTAAGCTGTGTTTTTTAGATGTTTCAGGACACACCGTACACTTCTCCAGAGTGGCTGTTGGCAATTTACATCCCGCCCATCAGTGTAGCAAGGCTCCCATTTCTCCATGGCCTGTCCTGCATTTCTGGTTTTGACACTTTTTTCAGCATGGCCCTTTTGACCGATGGGAAGCGAGACTTCTTTGTAGCGCTGATTTGCCTTTCCAGGTTGCTTGGTTGGCCAAAAAGGGCGTATGCGTTTTCTCCTGAATATATTCAGGAAAAAACGCATACGCCCTTTTTTGCCAAGGGCATCATTGTCAACGTTTTGCCGCTTTTCATGTGCTTTAAAGGCGATTCGCATCTTCCTCCTGAAATCTGTTTCCTGCAATTCTGCCTTGATTTCAAATCCTCTTCTTTGCCTTCCCTCAATATATTTGTGGACGAGAGTTATCATTTATAACTCTGCAGGTTTGTGAATTGCAGTGCCCTGAAGCTCCATTTTACAAGTCGCTTTTTTGGGAGCCGGCCGCAAAAGCGCAGGATGGCTTCAGGCCCTGTTCTGGTTCCGGGGGGCAGGCTGAGCCTGTGGTTAATTCTTCTTCCTGATGGGAAAATAGAGTGACCTGTGCCTCTCCCAACACCAAGAGCTAGTCTCTCATTGGTTCCCCGTCTTCCCGTTCATCCTCAGGACAAATTGCAACCTGTACGGAACAGGAGGTTAAAGGTGCTGATGCTCCAAGTAGGGAGATTGCTACTAAAGTGGCTGGAATGGCGAACCCGAGCACAAGGAGATGAGAAATGAGGTGCGTTTTAGAAACCTTTCCCCATCACACGGTGTACCATCTTCTGGGTTTCTCATGCATGTTTTCGATGTAGGAAGATGCCCTTGAACCTGGAGATTTGGGACCCATGCGATGGGTAGCAGGCAGTATCACTTTAAAGGGTCTGCGTTTGCTCACCCAACCTCACCGAACCTCTCAGCCCCAAGAGTGTCCACCCGTATGTCTCATCCAGCTGTGGGTCTAGATATGGTCAATCCAGGTTGCATCACAGCCCCTGAACGAATTGTGTAAGAATTTCTCTCTCTTTCCCTGTCTTTGTTTCATGGGTTTTTAAAAGTAATTTATTTTTATAATGGGGTTTAGCTGCTTTTCACGGCTGTGTTTAGGCCGCTTTACACCCACTTGACACACTAACAGAGAGATATCAATACATAGGTTTTAAGATTATTACTAGTCAGATATATTCTTGTGCGGTGAATCGGGCGTGTTGAGTCCAGTTCTCTGAGCAAGGAGTAGGTCTTGTCTATTCCATATTGGGTTTATGGAACGGTATCAGAGCTAATTTGAAACTCTTGTTTTATGTATCACCCCACCTCACCTTTCCCGTTAAGCAGCCATAGTGTGTTTTCTGCATGTGTGACTCTGTTCTGTTTTGTAATTCAGTTCAAGTGTAACGGTTTTAACATTCCCTCTATAAGTGACACCTTATGAGAAGTGTCCTTTTCTGTGTGACTTATTTCACTTAGAATCGTCTTACCTAAATCCACTCATCATGCTGCTACTAGCCTTATGACATTGATTTCATGGCTGAGTGATATTCCATTGTACATAAGGACCACAACTTTTTTATCCATTTTTCGCTTTCCTGGGATATTTAAGGTGGAAGGAAGTGGAGGTCCTTGTCAACAGAGCAGCCCTAAACTTTGGGGTGCTTGTGTCTTGCTGATTTTCAATTTTCCCACTTTATCCCCCCATGCGTGGAAGTGCCCTATGCTCTCTAAGCTGTGTTTTTTAGATGTTTCAGGACACACCATACACTTCTCCAGAGTGGCTGTTGGCAATTTACATCCCGCTCATCAGTGTAGCAAGGCTCCCATTTCTCCATGGCCTGTCCTGCATTTCTGGTTTTGACACTTTTTTCAGCATGGCCCTTTTGACCGAAGGGAAGCGAGACTTCTTTGTTGCGCTGATTTGCCTTTCCAGGTTGCTTGGTTGGCCAAAAAGGGCGTATGCGTTTTTTCCTGAATATATTCAGGAAAAAACGCATACGCCCTTTTTGGCCAAGGGCATCATTGTCAACGTTTTGCCGCTTTTCATGTGCTTTAAAGGCGATTCGAATCTACCTCCTGAAATCTGTTTCCTGCAATTCTGCCTTGATTTCAAATCCTCTTCTTTGCCTTCCCTCAATATATTTGTGGACGAGAGTTATCATTTATAACTCTGCAGGTTTGTGAATTGCAGTGCCCTGAAGCTCCATTTTACAAGTCGGTTTTTTGGGAGCCGGCCGCAAAAGCGCAGGATGGCTTCAGGCCCTGATCTGGTTCCGGGGGGCAGGCTGAGCCTGTGGTTAATTCTTCTTCCTGATGGGAAAATAGAGTGACCTGTGCCTGTCCCAACACCAAGAGCTAGTCTCTCATTGGTTCCCCGTCTTCCCGTTCATCCTCAGGACAAATTGCAACCTGTACGGAACAGGAGGTTAAAGGTGCTGATGCTCCAAGTAGGGAGATTGCTACTAAAGTGGCTGGAATGGCGAACCCGAGCACAAGGAGATGAGAAATGAGGTGCGTTTTAGAAACCTTTCCCCATCACACGGTGTACCATCTTCTGGGTTTCTCATGCATGTTTTCGATGTAGGAAGATGCCCTTGAACCTGGAGATTTGGGACCCATGCGATGGGTAGCAGGCAGTATCACTTTAAAGGGTCTGCGTTTGCTCACCCAACCTCACCGAACCTCTCAGCCCTAAGAGTGTCCACCCTTATGTCTCATCCAGCTGTGGGTCTAGATATGGTCAATCCAGGTTGCATCACAGCCCCTGAAAGAATTGTGTAAGAATTTCTCTCTCTTTCCCTGTCTTTGTTTCATGGGTTTTTAAAAGTAATTTATTTTTATAATGGGGTTTAGCTGCTTTTCACGGCTGTGTTTAGGCCGCTTTACACCCACTTGACACACTAACAGAGAGATATCAATACATAGGTTTTAAGATTATTACTAGTCAGATATATTCTTGTGCAGTGAATCGGGCGTGTTGAGTCCAGTTCTCTGAGCAAGGAGTAGGTCTTGTCTATTCCATATTGGGTTTATGGAACGGTATCTGAGCTAATTTGAAACTCTTGTTTTATGTATCACCCCACCTCACCTTTCCCGTTAAGCAGCCATAGTGTGTTTTCTGCATGTGTGACTCTGTTCTGTTTTGTAATTCAGTTCAAGTGTAACGGTTTTAACATTCCCTCTATAAGTGACACCTTATGAGAAGTGTCCTTTTCTGTGTGACTTATTTCACTTAGAATCGTCTTACCTAAATCCACTCATCATGCTGCTACTAGCCTTATGACATTGATTTCATGGCTGAGTGATATTCCATTGTACATAAGGACCACAACTTTTTTATCCATTTTTCGCTTTCCTGGGATATTTAAGGTGGAAGGAAGTGGAGGTCCTTGTCAACAGAGCAGCCCTAACCTTTGGGGTGCTTGTGTCTTGCTGATTTTCAATTTTCCCACTTTATCCCCCCATGCGTGGAAGTGCCCTATGCTCTCTAAGCTGTGTTTTTTAGATGTTTCAGGACACACCGTACACTTCTCCAGAGTGGCTGTTGGCAATTTACATCCCGCCCATCAGTGTAGCAAGGCTCCCATTTCTCCATGGCCTGTCCTGCATTTCTGGTTTTGACACTTTTTTCAGCATGGCCCTTTTGACCGATGGGAAGCGAGACTTCTTTGTAGCGCTGATTTGCCTTTCCAGGTTGCTTGGTTGGCCAAAAAGGGCGTATGCGTTTTCTCCTGAATATATTCAGGAAAAAAAGCATACGCCCTTTTTGGCCAAGGGCATCATTGTCAACGTTTTGCCGCTTTTCATGTGCTTTAAAGGCGATTCGCATCTTCCTCCTGAAATCTGTTTCCTGCAATTCTGCCTTGATTTCAAATCCTCTTCTTTGCCTTCCCTCAATATATTTGTGGACGAGAGTTATCATTTATAACTCTGCAGGTTTGTGAATTGCAGTGCCCTGAAGCTCCATTTTACAAGTCGCTTTTTTGGGAGCCGGCCGCAAAAGCGCAGGATGGCTTCAGGCCCTGTTCTGGTTCCGGGGGGCAGGCTGAGCCTGTGGTTAATTCTTCTTCCTGATGGGAAAATAGAGTGACCTGTGCCTCTCCCAACACCAAGAGCTAGTCTCTCATTGGTTCCCCGTCTTCCCGTTCATCCTCAGGACAAATTGCAACCTGTACGGAACAGGAGGTTAAAGGTGCTGATGCTCCAAGTAGGGAGATTGCTAGTAAAGTGGCTGGAATGGCGAACCCGAGCACAAGGAGATGAGAAATGAGGTGCGTTTTAGAAACCTTTCCCCATCACACGGTGTACCATCTTCTGGGTTTCTCATGCATGTTTTCGATGTAGGAAGATGCCCTTGAACCTGGAGATTTGGGACCCATGCGATGGGTAGCAGGCAGTATCACTTTAAAGGGTCTGCGTTTGCTCACCCAACCTCACCGAACCTCTCAGCCCCAAGAGTGTCCACCCGTATGTCTCATCCAGCTGTGGGTCTAGATATGGTCAATCCAGGTTGCATCACAGCCCCTGAACGAATTGTGTAAGAATTTCTCTCTCTTTCCCTGTCTTTGTTTCATGGGTTTTTAAAAGTAATTTATTTTTATAATGGGGTTTAGCTGCTTTTCACGGCTGTGTTTAGGCCGCTTTACACCCACTTGACACACTAACAGAGAGATATCAATACATAGGTTTTAAGATTATTACTAGTCAGATATATTCTTGTGCAGTGAATCGGGCGTGTTGAGTCCAGTTCTCTGAGCAAGGAGTAGGTCTTGTCTATTCCATATTGGGTTTATGGAACGGTATCTGAGCTAATTTGAAACTCTTGTTTTATGTATCACCCCACCTCACCTTTCCCGTTAAGCAGCCATAGTGTGTTTTCTGCATGTGTGACTCTGTTCTGTTTTGTAATTCAGTTCAAGTGTAACGGTTTTAACATTCCCTCTATAAGTGACACCTTATGAGAAGTGTCCTTTTCTGTGTGACTTATTTCACTTAGAATCGTCTTACCTAAATCCACTCATCATGCTGCTACTAGCCTTATGACATTGATTTCATGGCTGAGTGATATTCCATTGTACATAAGGACCACAACTTTTTTATCCATTTTTCGCTTTCCTGGGATATTTAAGGTGGAAGGAAGTGGAGGTCCTTGTCAACAGAGCAGCCCTAACCTTTGGGGTGCTTGTGTCTTGCTGATTTTCAATTTTCCCACTTTATCCCCCCATGCGTGGAAGTGCCCTATGCTCTCTAAGCTGTGTTTTTTAGATGTTTCAGGACACACCGTACACTTCTCCAGAGTGGCTGTTGGCAATTTACATCCCGCCCATCAGTGTAGCAAGGCTCCCATTTCTCCATGGCCTGTCCTGCATTTCTGGTTTTGACACTTTTTTCAGCATGGCCCTTTTGACCGATGGGAAGCGAGACTTCTTTGTAGCGCTGATTTGCCTTTCCAGGTTGCTTGGTTGGCCAAAAAGGGCGTATGCGTTTTCTCCTGAATATATTCAGGAAAAAAAGCATACGCCCTTTTTGGCCAAGGGCATCATTGTCAACGTTTTGCCGCTTTTCATGTGCTTTAAAGGCGATTCGCATCTTCCTCCTGAAATCTGTTTCCTGCAATTCTGCCTTGATTTCAAATCCTCTTCTTTGCCTTCCCTCAATATATTTGTGGACGAGAGTTATCATTTATAACTCTGCAGGTTTGTGAATTGCAGTGCCCTGAAGCTCCATTTTACAAGTCGCTTTTTTGGGAGCCGGCCGCAAAAGCGCAGGATGGCTTCAGGCCCTGTTCTGGTTCCGGGGGGCAGGCTGAGCCTGTGGTTAATTCTTCTTCCTGATGGGAAAATAGAGTGACCTGTGCCTCTCCCAACACCAAGAGCTAGTCTCTCATTGGTTCCCCGTCTTCCCGTTCATCCTCAGGACAAATTGCAACCTGTACGGAACAGGAGGTTAAAGGTGCTGATGCTCCAAGTAGGGAGATTGCTAGTAAAGTGGCTGGAATGGCGAACCCGAGCACAAGGAGATGAGAAATGAGGTGCGTTTTAGAAACCTTTCCCCATCACACGGTGTACCATCTTCTGGGTTTCTCATGCATGTTTTCGATGTAGGAAGATGCCCTTGAACCTGGAGATTTGGGACCCATGCGATGGGTAGCAGGCAGTATCACTTTAAAGGGTCTGCGTTTGCTCACCCAACCTCACCGAACCTCTCAGCCCCAAGAGTGTCCACCCGTATGTCTCATCCAGCTGTGGGTCTAGATATGGTCAATCCAGGTTGCATCACAGCCCCTGAACGAATTGTGTAAGAATTTCTCTCTCTTTCCCTGTCTTTGTTTCATGGGTTTTTAAAAGTAATTTATTTTTATAATGGGGTTTAGCTGCTTTTCACGGCTGTGTTTAGGCCGCTTTACACCCACTTGACACACTAACAGAGAGATATCAATACATAGGTTTTAAGATTATTACTAGTCAGATATATTCTTGTGCAGTGAATCGGGCGTGTTGAGTCCAGTTCTCTGAGCAAGGAGTAGGTCTTGTCTATTCCATATTGGGTTTATGGAACGGTATCTGAGCTAATTTGAAACTCTTGTTTTATGTATCACCCCACCTCACCTTTCCCGTTAAGCAGCCATAGTGTGTTTTCTGCATGTGTGACTCTGTTCTGTTTTGTAATTCAGTTCAAGTGTAACGGTTTTAACATTCCCTCTATAAGTGACACCTTATGAGAAGTGTCCTTTTCTGTGTGACTTATTTCACTTAGAATCGTCTTACCTAAATCCACTCATCATGCTGCTACTAGCCTTATGACATTGATTTCATGGCTGAGTGATATTCCATTGTACATAAGGACCACAACTTTTTTATCCATTTTTCGCTTTCCTGGGATATTTAAGGTGGAAGGAAGTGGAGGTCCTTGTCAACAGAGCAGCCCTAAACTTTGGGGTGCTTGTGTCTTGCTGATTTTCAATTTTCCCACTTTATCCCCCCATGCGTGGAAGTGCCCTATGCTCTCTAAGCTGTGTTTTTTAGATGTTTCAGGACACACCATACACTTCTCCAGAGTGGCTGTTGGCAATTTACATCCCGCTCATCAGTGTAGCAAGGCTCCCATTTCTCCATGGCCTGTCCTGCATTTCTGGTTTTGACAACTTTTTCAGCATGTCCCTTTTGACCGATGGGAAGCGAGACTTCTTTGTAGCGCTGATTTGCCTTTCCAGGTTGCTTGGTTGGCCAAAAAGGGCGTATGCGTTTTTTCCTGAATATATTCAGGAAAAAACGCATACGCCCTTTTTGGCCAAGGGCATCATTGTCAACGTTTTGCCGCTTTTCATGTGCTTTAAAGGCGATTCGAATCTACCTCCTGAAATCTGTTTCCTGCAATTCTGCCTTGATTTCAAATCCTCTTCTTTGCCTTCCCTCAATATATTTGTGGACGAGAGTTATCATTTATAACTCTGCAGGTTTGTGAATTGCAGTGCCCTGAAGCTCCATTTTACAAGTCGGTTTTTTGGGAGCCGGCCGCAAAAGCGCAGGATGGCTTCAGGCCCTGTTCTGGTTCAGGGGGGCAGGCTGAGCCTATGGTTAATTCTTCTTCCTGATGGGAAAATAGAGTGACCTGTGCCTCTCCCAACACCAAGAGCTAGTCTCTCATTGGTTCCCCGTCTTCCCATTCATCCTCAGGACAAATTGCAACCTGTACGGAACAGGAGGTTAAAGGTGCTGATGCTCCAAGTAGGGAGATTGCTAGTAAAGTGGCTGGAATGGCGAACCCGAGCACAAGGAGATGAGAAATGAGGTGCGTTTTAGAAACCTTTCCCCATCACACGGTGTACCATCTTCTGGGTTTCTCATGCATGTTTTCGATGTAGGAAGATGCCCTTGAACCTGGAGATTTGGGACCCATGCGATGGGTAGCACGCAGTATTACTTTAAAGGGTCTGCGTTTGCTCACCCAACCTCACCAAACCTCTCAGCCCCAAGAGTGTCCACCCTTATGTCTCATCCAGCTGTGGGTCTAGATATGGTCAATGCAGGTTGCATCACAGCCCCTGAACGAATTGTGTAAGAATTTCTCTCTCTTTCCCTGTCTTTGTTTCATGGGTTTTTAAAAGTAATTTATTTTTATAATGGGGTTTAGCTGCTTTTCACGGCTGTGTTTATGCCGCCTTACACACACTTGACACACTAACAGAGAGATATCAATACATAGGTTTTAAGATTATTACTAGTCAGATATATTCTTGTGCGGTGAATCGGGCGTGTTGAGTCCAGTTCTCTGAGCAAGGAGTAGGTCTTGTCTATTCCATATTGGGTTTATGGAACGGTATCTGAGCTAATTTGAAACTCTTGTTTTATGTATCACCCCACCTCACCTTTCCCGTTAAGCAGCCATAGTGTGTTTTCTGCATGTGTGACTCTGTTCTGTTTTGTAATTCAGTTCAAGTGTAACGGTTTTTACATTCCCTCTATAAGTGACACCTTATGAGAAGTGTCCTTTTCTGTGTGACTTATTTCACTTAGAATCGTCTTACCTAAATCCACTCATCATGCTGCTACTAGCCTTATGACATTGATTTCATGGCTGAGTGATATTCCATTGTACATAAGGACCACAACTTTTTTATCCATTTTTCGCTTTCCTGGGATATTTAAGGTGGAAGGAAGTGGAGGTCCTTGTCAACAGAGCAGCCCTAACCTTTGGGGTGCTTGTGTCTTGCTGATTTTCAATTTTCCCACTTTATCCCCCCATGCGTGGAAGTGCCCTATGCTCTCTAAGCTGTGTTTTTTAGATGTTTCAGGACACACCGTACACTTCTCCAGAGTGGCTGTTGGCAATTTACATCCCGCCCATCAGTGTAGCAAGGCTCCCATTTCTCCATGGCCTGTCCTGCATTTCTGGTTTTGACACTTTTTTCAGCATGGCCCTTTTGACCGATGGGAAGCGAGACTTCTTTGTAGCGCTGATTTGCCTTTCCAGGTTGCTTGGTTGGCCAAAAAGGGCGTATGCGTTTTCTCCTGAATATATTCAGGAAAAAAAGCATACGCCCTTTTTGGCCAAGGGCATCATTGTCAACGTTTTGCCGCTTTTCATGTGCTTTAAAGGCGATTCGCATCTTCCTCCTGAAATCTGTTTCCTGCAATTCTGCCTTGATTTCAAATCCTCTTCTTTGCCTTCCCTCAATATATTTGTGGACGAGAGTTATCATTTATAACTCTGCAGGTTTGTGAATTGCAGTGCCCTGAAGCTCCATTTTACAAGTCGCTTTTTTGGGAGCCGGCCGCAAAAGCGCAGGATGGCTTCAGGCCCTGTTCTGGTTCCGGGGGGCAGGCTGAGCCTGTGGTTAATTCTTCTTCCTGATGGGAAAATAGAGTGACCTGTGCCTCTCCCAACACCAAGAGCTAGTCTCTCATTGGTTCCCCGTCTTCCCGTTCATCCTCAGGACAAATTGCAACCTGTACGGAACAGGAGGTTAAAGGTGCTGATGCTCCAAGTAGGGAGATTGCTAGTAAAGTGGCTGGAATGGCGAACCCGAGCACAAGGAGATGAGAAATGAGGTGCGTTTTAGAAACCTTTCCCCATCACACGGTGTACCATCTTCTGGGTTTCTCATGCATGTTTTCGATGTAGGAAGATGCCCTTGAACCTGGAGATTTGGGACCCATGCGATGGGTAGCAGGCAGTATCACTTTAAAGGGTCTGCGTTTGCTCACCCAACCTCACCGAACCTCTCAGCCCCAAGAGTGTCCACCCGTATGTCTCATCCAGCTGTGGGTCTAGATATGGTCAATCCAGGTTGCATCACAGCCCCTGAACGAATTGTGTAAGAATTTCTCTCTCTTTCCCTGTCTTTGTTTCATGGGTTTTTAAAAGTAATTTATTTTTATAATGGGGTTTAGCTGCTTTTCACGGCTGTGTTTAGGCCGCTTTACACCCACTTGACACACTAACAGAGAGATATCAATACATAGGTTTTAAGATTATTACTAGTCAGATATATTCTTGTGCAGTGAATCGGGCGTGTTGAGTCCAGTTCTCTGAGCAAGGAGTAGGTCTTGTCTATTCCATATTGGGTTTATGGAACGGTATCTGAGCTAATTTGAAACTCTTGTTTTATGTATCACCCCACCTCACCTTTCCCGTTAAGCAGCCATAGTGTGTTTTCTGCATGTGTGACTCTGTTCTGTTTTGTAATTCAGTTCAAGTGTAACGGTTTTAACATTCCCTCTATAAGTGACACCTTATGAGAAGTGTCCTTTTCTGTGTGACTTATTTCACTTAGAATCGTCTTACCTAAATCCACTCATCATGCTGCTACTAGCCTTATGACATTGATTTCATGGCTGAGTGATATTCCATTGTACATAAGGACCACAACTTTTTTATCCATTTTTCGCTTTCCTGGGATATTTAAGGTGGAAGGAAGTGGAGGTCCTTGTCAACAGAGCAGCCCTAAACTTTGGGGTGCTTGTGTCTTGCTGATTTTCAATTTTCCCACTTTATCCCCCCATGCGTGGAAGTGCCCTATGCTCTCTAAGCTGTGTTTTTTAGATGTTTCAGGACACACCATACACTTCTCCAGAGTGGCTGTTGGCAATTTACATCCCGCTCATCAGTGTAGCAAGGCTCCCATTTCTCCATGGCCTGTCCTGCATTTCTGGTTTTGACAACTTTTTCAGCATGTCCCTTTTGACCGATGGGAAGCGAGACTTCTTTGTAGCGCTGATTTGCCTTTCCAGGTTGCTTGGTTGGCCAAAAAGGGCGTATGCGTTTTTTCCTGAATATATTCAGGAAAAAACGCATACGCCCTTTTTGGCCAAGGGCATCATTGTCAACGTTTTGCCGCTTTTCATGTGCTTTAAAGGCGATTCGAATCTACCTCCTGAAATCTGTTTCCTGCAATTCTGCCTTGATTTCAAATCCTCTTCTTTGCCTTCCCTCAATATATTTGTGGACGAGAGTTATCATTTATAACTCTGCAGGTTTGTGAATTGCAGTGCCCTGAAGCTCCATTTTACAAGTCGGTTTTTTGGGAGCCGGCCGCAAAAGCGCAGGATGGCTTCAGGCCCTGTTCTGGTTCAGGGGGGCAGGCTGAGCCTATGGTTAATTCTTCTTCCTGATGGGAAAATAGAGTGACCTGTGCCTCTCCCAACACCAAGAGCTAGTCTCTCATTGGTTCCCCGTCTTCCCATTCATCCTCAGGACAAATTGCAACCTGTACGGAACAGGAGGTTAAAGGTGCTGATGCTCCAAGTAGGGAGATTGCTAGTAAAGTGGCTGGAATGGCGAACCCGAGCACAAGGAGATGAGAAATGAGGTGCGTTTTAGAAACCTTTCCCCATCACACGGTGTACCATCTTCTGGGTTTCTCATGCATGTTTTCGATGTAGGAAGATGCCCTTGAACCTGGAGATTTGGGACCCATGCGATGGGTAGCACGCAGTATTACTTTAAAGGGTCTGCGTTTGCTCACCCAACCTCACCGAACCTCTCAGCCCCAAGAGTGTCCACCCTTATGACTCATCCAGCTGTGGGTCTAGATATGGTCAATCCAGGTTGCATCACAGCCCCTGAACGAATTGTGTAAGAATTTCTCTCTCTTTCCCTGTCTTTGTTTCATGGGTTTTTAAAAGTAATTTATTTTTATAATGGGGTTTAGCTGCTTTTCACGGCTGTGTTTAGGCCGCTTTACACCCACTTGACACACTAACAGAGAGATATCTATACATAGGTTTTAAGATTATTACTAGTCAGATATATTCTTGTGTGGTGAATCGGGCGTGTTGAGTCCAGTTCTCTGAGCAAGGAGTAGGTCTTGTCTATTCCATATTGGGTTTATGGAACGGTATCTGAGCTAATTTGAAACTCTTGTTTTATGTATCACCCCACCTCACCTTTCCCGTTAAGCAGCCATAGTGTGTTTTCTGCATGTGTGACTCTGTTCTGTTTTGTAATTCAGTTCAAGTGTAACGGTTTTAACATTCCCTCTATAAGTGACACCTTATGAGAAGTGTCCTTTTCTGTGTGACTTATTTCACTTAGAATCGTCTTACCTAAATCCACTCATCATGCTGCTACTAGCCTTATGACATTGATTTCATGGCTGAGTGATATTCCATTGTACATAAGGACCACAACTTTTTTATCCATTTTTCGCTTTCCTGGGATATTTAAGGTGGAAGGAAGTGGAGGTCCTTGTCAACAGAGCAGCCCTAACCTTTGGGGTGCTTGTGTCTTGCTGATTTTCAATTTTCCCACTTTATCCCCCCATGCGTGGAAGTGCCCTATGCTCTCTAAGCTGTGTTTTTTAGATGTTTCAGGACACACCGTACACTTCTCCAGAGTGGCTGTTGGCAATTTACATCCCGCCCATCAGTGTAGCAAGGCTCCCATTTCTCCATGGCCTGTCCTGCATTTCTGGTTTTGACACCTTTTTCAGCATGTCCCTTTTGACCGATGGGAAGCGAGACTTCTTTGTAGCGCTGATTTGCCTTTCCAGGTTGCTTGGTTGGCCTAAAAGGGCGTATGCGTTTTTTCCTGAATATATTCAGGAAAAAACGCATACGCCCTTTTTGGCCAAGGGCATCATTGTCAACGTTTTGCCCCTTTTCATGTGCTTTAAAGGCGATTCGAATCTACCTCCTGAAATCTGTTTCCTGCAATTCTGCCTTGATTTCAAATCCTCTTCTTTGCCTTCCCTCAATATATTTGTGGACGAGAGTTATCATTTATAATTCTGCAGGTTTGTGAATTGCAGTGCCCTGAAGCTCCATTTTACAAGTCGCTTTTTTGGGAGTCGGCCGCAAAAGCGCAGGATGGCTTCAGGCCCTGTTCTGGTTCCGGGGGGCAGGCTGAGCCTGTGGTTAATTCTTCTTCCTGATGGGAAAATTGAGTGACCTGTGCCTGTCCCAACACCAAGAGCTAGTCTCTCATTGGTTCCCCGTCTTCCCGTTCATCCTCAGGACAAATTGCAACCTGTACGGAACAGGAGGTTAAAGGTGCTGATGCTCCAAGTAGGGAGATTGCTAGTAAAGTGGCTGGAATGGCGAACCCGAGCACAAGGAGATGAGAAATGCGGTGCGTTTTAGAAACCTTTCCCCATCACACGGTGTACCATCTTCTGGGTTTCTCATGCATGTTTTCGATGTAGGAAGATGCCCTTGAACCTGGAGATTTGGGACCCATGCGATGGGTAGCACGCAGTATTACTTTAAAGGGTCTGCGTTTGCTCACCCAACCTCACCAAACCTCTCAGCCCCAAGAGTGTCCACCCTTATGTCTCATCCAGCTGTGGGTCTAGATATGGTCAATGCAGGTTGCATCACAGCCCCTGAACGAATTGTGTAAGAATTTCTCTCTCTTTCCCTGTCTTTGTTTCATGGGTTTTTAAAAGTAATTTATTTTTATAATGGGGTTTAGCTGCTTTTCACGGCTGTGTTTATGCCGCCTTACACACACTTGACACACTAACAGAGAGATATCAATACATAGGTTTTAAGATTATTACTAGTCAGATATATTCTTGTGCGGTGAATCGGGCGTGTTGAGTCCAGTTCTCTGAGCAAGGAGTAGGTCTTGTCTATTCCATATTGGGTTTATGGAACGGTATCTGAGCTAATTTGAAACTCTTGTTTTATGTATCACCCCACCTCACCTTTCCCGTTAAGCAGCCATAGTGTGTTTTCTGCATGTGTGACTCTGTTCTGTTTTGTAATTCAGTTCAAGTGTAACGGTTTTTACATTCCCTCTATAAGTGACACCTTATGAGAAGTGTCCTTTTCTGTGTGACTTATTTCACTTAGAATCGTCTTACCTAAATCCACTCATCATGCTGCTACTAGCCTTATGACATTGATTTCATGGCTGAGTGATATTCCATTGTACATAAGGACCACAACTTTTTTATCCATTTTTCGCTTTCCTGGGATATTTAAGGTGGAATGAAGTGGAGGTCCTTGTCAACAGAGCAGCCCTAAACTTTGGGGTGCTTGTGTCTTGCTGATTTTCAATTTTCCCACTTTATCCCCCCATGTGTGGAAGTGCCCTATGCTCTCTAAGCTGTGTTTTTTAGATGTTTCAGGACACACCGTACACTTCTCCAGAGTGGCTGTTGGCAATTTACATCCCGCCCATCAGTGTAGCAAGGCTCCCATTTCTCCATGGCCTGTCCTGCATTTCTGGTTTTGACACTTTTTTCAGCATGTCCCTTTTGACCGATGGGAAGCGAGACTTCTTTGTAGCGCTGATTTGCCTTTCCAGGTTGCTTGGTTGGCCAAAAAGGGCGTATGCGTTTTTTCCTGAATATATTCAGGAAAAAACGTATACGCCCTTTTTGGCCAAGGGCATCATTGTCAACGTTTTGCCGCTTTTCATGTGCTTTAAAGGCGATTCGAATCTACCTCCTGAAATCTGTTTCCTGCAATTCTGCCTTGATTTCATATCCTCTTCTTTGCCTTCCCTCAATATATTTGTGGACGAGAGTTATCATTTATAACTCTGCAGGTTTGTGAATTGCAGTGCCCTGAAGCTGCATTTTACAAGTCGCTTTTTTGGGAGCCGGCCGCAAAAGCGCAGGATGGCTTCAGGCCCTGTTCTGGTTCCGGGGGGCAGGCTGAGCCTGTGGTTAATTCTTCTTCCTGATGGGAAAATAGAGTGACCTGTGACTGTCCCAACACCAAGAGCTAGTCTCTCATTGGTTTCCCGTCTTCCCGTTCATCCTCAGGACAAATTGCAACCTGTACGGAACAGGAGGTTAAAGGTGCTGATGCTCCAAGTAGGGAGATTGCTAGTAAAGTGGCTGGAATGGCGAACCCGAGCACAAGGAGGTGAGAAATGAGGTGCGTTTTAGAAACCTTTCCCCATCACACGGTGTACCATCTTCTGGGTTTCTCATGCATGTTTTCGATGTAGGAAGATGCCCTTGAACCTGGAGATTTGGGACCCATGCGATGGGTAGCACGCAGTATTAATTTAAAGGGTCTGCGTTTGCTCACCCAACCTCACCAAAACTCTCAGCCCCAAGAGTGTCCACCCTTATGTCTCATCCAGCTGTGGGTCTAGATATGGTCAATCCAGGTTGCATCACAGCCCCTGAACGAATTGTGTAAGAATTTCTCTCTCTTTCCCTGTCTTTGTTTCATGGGTTTTTAAAAGTAATTTATTTTTATAATGGGGTTTAGCTGCTTTTCACGGCTGTGTTTAGGCCGCTTTACACCCACTTGACACACTAACAGAGAGATATCAATACATAGGTTTTAAGATTATTACTAGTCAGATATATTCTTGTGCGGTGAATCGGGCGTGTTGAGTCCAGTTCTCTGAGCAAGGAGTAGGTCTTGTCTATTCCATATTGGGTTTATGGAACGGTATCTGAGCTAATTTGAAACTCTTGTTTTATGTATCACCCCACCTCACCTTTCCCGTTAAGCAGCCATAGTGTGTTTTCTGCATGTGTGACTCTGTTCTGTTTTGTAATTCAGTTCAAGTGTAACGGTTTTTACATTCCCTCTATAAGTGACACCTTATGAGAAGTGTCCTTTTCTGTGTGACTTATTTCACTTAGAATCGTCTTACCTAAATCCACTCATCATGCTGCTACTAGCCTTATGACATTGATTTCATGGCTGAGTGATATTCCATTGTACATAAGGACCACAACTTTTTTATCCATTTTTCGCTTTCCTGGGATATTTAAGGTGGAAGGAAGTGGAGGTCCTTGTCAACAGAGCAGCCCTAACCTTTGGGGTGCTTGTGTCTTGCTGATTTTCAATTTTCCCACTTTATCCCCCCATGCGTGGAAGTGCCCTATGCTCTCTAAGCTGTGTTTTTTAGATGTTTCAGGACACACCGTACACTTCTCCAGAGTGGCTGTTGGCAATTTACATCCCGCCCATCAGTGTAGCAAGGCTCCCATTTCTCCATGGCCTGTCCTGCATTTCTGGTTTTGACACCTTTTTCAGCATGTCCCTTTTGACCGATGGGAAGCGAGACTTCTTTGTAGCGCTGATTTGCCTTTCCAGGTTGCTTGGTTGGCCAAAAAGGGCGTATGCGTTTTTTCCTGAATATATTCAGGAAAAAACGCATACGCCCTTTTTGGCCAAGGGCATCATTGTCAACGTTTTGCCGCTTTTCATGTGCTTTAAAGGCGATTCGAATCTACCTCCTGAAATCTGTTTCCTGCAATTCTGCCTTGATTTCAAATCCTCTTCTTTGCCTTCCCTCAATATATTTGTGGACGAGAGTTATCATTTATAATTCTGCAGGTTTGTGAATTGCAGTGCCCTGAAGCTCCATTTTACAAGTCGCTTTTTTGGGAGTCGGCCGCAAAAGCGCAGGATGGCTTCAGGCCCTGTTCTGGTTCCGGGGGGCAGGCTGAGCCTGTGGTTAATTCTTCTTCCTGATGGGAAAATTGAGTGACCTGTGCCTGTCCCAACACCAAGAGCTAGTCTCTCATTGGTTCCCCGTCTTCCCGTTCATCCTCAGGACAAATTGCAACCTGTACGGAACAGGAGGTTAAAGGTGCTGATGCTCCAAGTAGGGAGATTGCTAGTAAAGTGGCTGGAATGGCGAACCCGAGCACAAGGAGATGAGAAATGCGGTTCGTTTTAGAAACCTTTCCCCATCACACGGTGTACCATCTTCTGGGTTTCTCATGCATGTTTTCGATGTAGGAAGATGCCCTTGAACCTGGAGATTTGGGACCCATGCGATGGGTAGCACGCAGTATTACTTTAAAGGGTCTGCGTTTGCTCACCCAACCTCACCAAACCTCTCAGCCCCAAGAGTGTCCACCCTTATGTCTCATCCAGCTGTGGGTCTAGATATGGTCAATGCAGGTTGCATCACAGCCCCTGAACGAATTGTGTAAGAATTTCTCTCTCTTTCCCTGTCTTTGTTTCATGGGTTTTTAAAAGTAATTTATTTTTATAATGGGGTTTAGCTGCTTTTCACGGCTGTGTTTATGCCGCCTTACACACACTTGACACACTAACAGAGAGATATCAATACATAGGTTTTAAGATTATTACTAGTCAGATATATTCTTGTGCGGTGAATCGGGCGTGTTGAGTCCAGTTCTCTGAGCAAGGAGTAGGTCTTGTCTATTCCATATTGGGTTTATGGAACGGTATCTGAGCTAATTTGAAACTCTTGTTTTATGTATCACCCCACCTCACCTTTCCCGTTAAGCAGCCATAGTGTGTTTTCTGCATGTGTGACTCTGTTCTGTTTTGTAATTCAGTTCAAGTGTAACGGTTTTTACATTCCCTCTATAAGTGACACCTTATGAGAAGTATCCTTTTCTGTGTGACTTATTTCACTTAGAATCGTCTTACCTAAATCCACTCATCATGCTGCTACTAGCCTTATGACATTGATTTCATGGCTGAGTGATATTCCATTGTACATAAGGACCACAACTTTTTTATCCATTTTTCGCTTTCCTGGGATATTTAAGGTGGAATGAAGTGGAGGTCCTTGTCAACAGAGCAGCCCTAAACTTTGGGGTGCTTGTGTCTTGCTGATTTTCAATTTTCCCACTTTATCCCCCCATGTGTGGAAGTGCCCTATGCTCTCTAAGCTGTGTTTTTTAGATGTTTCAGGACACACCGTACACTTCTCCAGAGTGGCTGTTGGCAATTTACATCCCGCCCATCAGTGTAGCAAGGCTCCCATTTCTCCATGGCCTGTCCTGCATTTCTGGTTTTGACACTTTTTTCAGCATGTCCCTTTTGACCGATGGGAAGCGAGACTTCTTTGTAGCGCTGATTTGCCTTTCCAGGTTGCTTGGTTGGCCAAAAAGGGCGTATGCGTTTTTTCCTGAATATATTCAGGAAAAAACGTATACGCACTTTTTGGCCAAGGGCATCATTGTCAACGTTTTGCCGGTTTTCATGTGCTTTAAAGGCGATTCGAATCTATCTCCTGAAATCTGTTTCCTGCAATTCTGCCTTGATTTCAAATCCTCTTCTTTGCCTTCCCTCAATATATTTGTGGACGAGAGTTATCATTTATAACTCTGCAGGTTTGTGAATTGCAGTGCCCTGAAGCTGCATTTTACAAGTCGCTTTTTTGGGAGCCGGCCGCAAAAGCGCAGGATGGCTTCAGGCCCTGTTCTGGTTCCGGGGGGCAGGCTGAGCCTGTGGTTAATTCTTCTTCCTGATGGGAAAATAGAGTGACCTGTGACTGTCCCAACACCAAGAGCTAGTCTCTCATTGGTTTCCCGTCTTCCCGTTCATCCTCAGGACAAATTGCAACCTGTACGGAACAGGAGGTTAAAGGTGCTGATGCTCCAAGTAGGGAGATTGCTAGTAAAGTGGCTGGAATGGCGAACCCGAGCACAAGGAGGTGAGAAATGAGGTGCGTTTTAGAAACCTTTCCCCATCACACGGTGTACCATCTTCTGGGTTTCTCATGCATGTTTTCGATGTAGGAAGATGCCCTTGAACCTGGAGATTTGGGACCCATGCGATGGGTAGCACGCAGTATTAATTTAAAGGGTCTGCGTTTGCTCACCCAACCTCACCAAAACTCTCAGCCCCAAGAGTGTCCACCCTTATGTCTCATCCAGCTGTGGGTCTAGATATGGTCAATCCAGGTTGCATCACAGCCCCTGAACGAATTGTGTAAGAATTTCTCTCTCTTTCCCTGTCTTTGTTTCATGGGTTTTTAAAAGTAATTTATTTTTATAATGGGGTTTAGCTGCTTTTCACGGCTGTGTTTAGGCCGCTTTACACCCACTTGACACACTAACAGAGAGATATCAATACATAGGTTTTAAGATTATTACTAGTCAGATATATTCTTGTGCGGTGAATCGGGCATGTTGAGTCCAGTTCTCTGAGCAAGGAGTAGGTCTTGTCTATTCCATATTGGGTTTATGGAACGGTATCTGAGCTAATTTGAAACTCTTGTTTTATGTATCACCCCACCTCACCTTTCCCGTTAAGCAGCCATAGTGTGTTTTCTGCATGTGTGACTCTGTTCTGTTTTGTAATTCAGTTCAAGTGTAACGGTTTTTACATTCCCTCTATAAGTGACACCTTATGAGAAGTGTCCTTTTCTGTGTGACTTATTTCACTTAGAATCGTCTTACCTAAATCCACTCATCATGCTGCTACTAGCCTTATGACATTGATTTCATGGCTGAGTGATATTCCATTGTACATAAGGACCACAACTTTTTTATCCATTTTTCGCTTTCCTGGGATATTTAAGGTGGAAGGAAGTGGAGGTCCTTGTCAACAGAGCAGCCCTAACCTTTGGGGTGCTTGTGTCTTGCTGATTTTCAATTTTCCCACTTTATCCCCCCATGCGTGGAAGTGCCCTATGCTCTCTAAGCTGTGTTTTTTAGATGTTTCAGGACACACCGTACACTTCTCCAGAGTGGCTGTTGGCAATTTACATCCCGCCCATCAGTGTAGCAAGGCTCCCATTTCTCCATGGCCTGTCCTGCATTTCTGGTTTTGACACCTTTTTCAGCATTTCCCTTTTGACCGATGGGAAGCGAGACTTCTTTGTAGCGCTGATTTGCCTTTCCAGGTTGCTTGGTTGGCCAAAAAGGGCGTATGCGTTTTTTCCTGAATATATTCAGGAAAAAACGCATACGCCCTTTTTGGCCAAGGGCATCATTGTCAACGTTTTGCCGCTTTTCATGTGCTTTAAAGGCGATTCGAATCTACCTCCTGAAATCTGTTTCCTGCAATTCTGCCTTGATTTCAAATCCTCTTCTTTGCCTTCCCTCAATATATTTGTGGACGAGAGTTATCATTTATAATTCTGCAGGTTTGTGAATTGCAGTGCCCTGAAGCTCCATTTTACAAGTCGCTTTTTTGGGAGTCGGCCGCAAAAGCGCAGGATGGCTTCAGGCCCTGTTCTGGTTCCGGGGGGCAGGCTGAGCCTGTGGTTAATTCTTCTTCCTGATGGGAAAATTGAGTGACCTGTGCCTGTCCCAACACCAAGAGCTAGTCTCTCATTGGTTCCCCGTCTTCCCGTTCATCCTCAGGACAAATTGCAACCTGTACGGAACAGGAGGTTAAAGGTGCTGATGCTCCAAGTAGGGAGATTGCTAGTAAAGTGGCTGGAATGGCGAACCCGAGCACAAGGAGATGAGAAATGCGGTGCGTTTTAGAAACCTTTCCCCATCACACGGTGTACCATCTTCTGGGTTTCTCATGCATGTTTTCGATGTAGGAAGATGCCCTTGAACCTGGAGATTTGGGACCCATGCGATGGGTAGCACGCAGTATTACTTTAAAGGGTCTGCGTTTGCTCACCCAACCTCACCGAACCTCTCAGCCCCAAGAGTGTCCACCCTTATGTCTCATCCAGCTGTGGGTCTAGATATGGTCAATCCAGGTTGCATCACAGCCCCTGAACGAATTGTGTAAGAATTTCTCTCTCTTTCCCTGTCTTTGTTTCATGGGTTTTTAAAAGTAATTTATTTTTATAATGGGGTTTAGCTGCTTTTCACGGCTGTGTTTAGGCCGCTTTACACCCACTTGACACACTAACAGAGAGATAACTATACATAGGTTTTAAGATTATTACTAGTCAGATATATTCTTGTGTGGTGAATCGGGCGTGTTGAGTCCAGTTCTCTGAGCAAGGAGTAGGTCTTGTCTATTCCATATTGGGTTTATGGAACGGTATCTGAGCTAATTTGAAACTCTTGTTTTATGTATCACCCCACCTCACCTTTCCCGTTAAGCAGCCATAGTGTGTTTTCTGCATGTGTGACTCTGTTCTGTTTTGTAATTCAGTTCAAGTGTAACGGTTTTAACATTCCCTCTATAAGTGACACCTTATGAGAAGTGTCCTTTTCTGTGTGACTTATTTCACTTAGAATCGTCTTACCTAAATCCACTCATCATGCTGCTACTAGCCTTATGACATTGATTTCATGGCTGAGTGATATTCCATTGTACATAAGGACCACAACTTTTTTATCCATTTTTCGCTTTCCTGGGATATTTAAGGTGGAAGGAAGTGGAGGTCCTTGTCAACAGAGCAGCCCTAACCTTTGGGGTGCTTGTGTCTTGCTGATTTTCAATTTTCCCACTTTATCCCCCCATGCGTGGAAGTGCCCTATGCTCTCTAAGCTGTGTTTTTTAGATGTTTCAGGACACACCGTACACTTCTCCAGAGTGGCTGTTGGCAATTTACATCCCGCCCATCAGTGTAGCAAGGCTCCCATTTCTCCATGGCCTGTCCTGCATTTCTGGTTTTGACACCTTTTTCAGCATGTCCCTTTTGACCGATGGGAAGCGAGACTTCTTTGTAGCGCTGATTTGCCTTTCCAGGTTGCTTGGTTGGCCAAAAAGGGCGTATGCGTTTTTTCCTGAATATATTCAGGAAAAAACGCATACGCCCTTTTTGGCCAAGGGCATCATTGTCAACGTTTTGCCGCTTTTCATGTGCTTTAAAGGCGATTCGAATCTACCTCCTGAAATCTGTTTCCTGCAATTCTGCCTTGATTTCAAATCCTCTTCTTTGCCTTCCCTCAATATATTTGTGGACGAGAGTTATCATTTATAATTCTGCAGGTTTGTGAATTGCAGTGCCCTGAAGCTCCATTTTACAAGTCGCTTTTTTGGGAGTCGGCCGCAAAAGCGCAGGATGGCTTCAGGCCCTGTTCTGGTTCCGGGGGGCAGGCTGAGCCTGTGGTTAATTCTTCTTCCTGATGGGAAAATTGAGTGACCTGTGCCTGTCCCAACACCAAGAGCTAGTCTCTCATTGGTTCCCCGTCTTCCCGTTCATCCTCAGGACAAATTGCAACCTGTACGGAACAGGAGGTTAAAGGTGCTGATGCTCCAAGTAGGGAGATTGCTAGTAAAGTGGCTGGAATGGCGAACCCGAGCACAAGGAGATGAGAAATGCGGTGCGTTTTAGAAACCTTTCCCCATCACACGGTGTACCATCTTCTGGGTTTCTCATGCATGTTTTCGATGTAGGAAGATGCCCTTGAACCTGGAGATTTGGGACCCATGCGATGGGTAGCACGCAGTATTACTTTAAAGGGTCTGCGTTTGCTCACCCAACCTCACCAAACCTCTCAGCCCCAAGAGTGTCCACCCTTATGTCTCATCCAGCTGTGGGTCTAGATATGGTCAATGCAGGTTGCATCACAGCCCCTGAACGAATTGTGTAAGAATTTCTCTCTCTTTCCCTGTCTTTGTTTCATGGGTTTTTAAAAGTAATTTATTTTTATAATGGGGTTTAGCTGCTTTTCACGGCTGTGTTTATGCCGCCTTACACACACTTGACACACTAACAGAGAGATATCAATACATAGGTTTTAAGATTATTACTAGTCAGATATATTCTTGTGCGGTGAATCGGGCGTGTTGAGTCCAGTTCTCTGAGCAAGGAGTAGGTCTTGTCTATTCCATATTGGGTTTATGGAACGGTATCTGAGCTAATTTGAAACTCTTGTTTTATGTATCACCCCACCTCACCTTTCCCGTTAAGCAGCCATAGTGTGTTTTCTGCATGTGTGACTCTGTTCTGTTTTGTAATTCAGTTCAAGTGTAACGGTTTTTACATTCCCTCTATAAGTGACACCTTATGAGAAGTGTCCTTTTCTGTGTGACTTATTTCACTTAGAATCGTCTTACCTAAATCCACTCATCATTCTGCTACTAGCCTTATGACATTGATTTCATGGCTGAGTGATATTCCATTGTACATAAGGACCACAACTTTTTTATCCATTTTTCGCTTTCCTGGGATATTTAAGGTGGAATGAAGTGGAGGTCCTTGTCAACAGAGCAGCCCTAAACTTTGGGGTGCTTGTGTCTTGCTGATTTTCAATTTTCCCACTTTATCCCCCCATGTGTGGAAGTGCCCTATGCTCTCTAAGCTGTGTTTTTTAGATGTTTCAGGACACACCGTACACTTCTCCAGAGTGGCTGTTGGCAATTTACATCCCGCCCATCAGTGTAGCAAGGCTCCCATTTCTCCATGGCCTGTCCTGCATTTCTGGTTTTGACACTTTTTTCAGCATGTCCCTTTTGACCGATGGGAAGCGAGACTTCTTTGTAGCGCTGATTTGCCTTTCCAGGTTGCTTGGTTGGCCAAAAAGGGCGTATGCGTTTTTTCCTGAATATATTCAGGAAAAAACGTATACGCCCTTTTTGGCCAAGGGCATCATTGTCAACGTTTTGCCGCTTTTCATGTGCTTTAAAGGCGATTCGAATCTACCTCCTGAAATCTGTTTCCTGCAATTCTGCCTTGATTTCAAATCCTCTTCTTTGCCTTCCCTCAATATATTTGTGGACGAGAGTTATCATTTATAACTCTGCAGGTTTGTGAATTGCAGTGCCCTGAAGCTGCATTTTACAAGTCGCTTTTTTGGGAGCCGGCCGCAAAAGCGCAGGATGGCTTCAGGCCCTGTTCTGGTTCCGGGGGGCAGGCTGAGCCTGTGGTTAATTCTTCTTCCTGATGGGAAAATAGAGTGACCTGTGACTGTCCCAACACCAAGAGCTAGTCTCTCATTGGTTTCCCGTCTTCCCGTTCATCCTCAGGACAAATTGCAACCTGTACGGAACAGGAGGTTAAAGGTGCTGATGCTCCAAGTAGGGAGATTGCTAGTAAAGTGGCTGGAATGGCGAACCCGAGCACAAGGAGGTGAGAAATGAGGTGCGTTTTAGAAACCTTTCCCCATCACACGGTGTACCATCTTCTGGGTTTCTCATGCATGTTTTCGATGTAGGAAGATGCCCTTGAACCTGGAGATTTGGGACCCATGCGATGGGTAGCACGCAGTATTAATTTAAAGGGTCTGCGTTTGCTCACCCAACCTCACCAAAACTCTCAGCCCCAAGAGTGTCCACCCTTATGTCTCATCCAGCTGTGGGTCTAGATATGGTCAATCCAGGTTGCATCACAGCCCCTGAACGAATTGTGTAAGAATTTCTCTCTCTTTCCCTGTCTTTGTTTCATGGGTTTTTAAAAGTAATTTATTTTTATAATGGGGTTTAGCTGCTTTTCACGGCTGTGTTTAGGCCGCTTTACACCCACTTGACACACTAACAGAGAGATATCAATACATAGGTTTTAAGATTATTACTAGTCAGATATATTCTTGTGCGGTGAATCGGGCGTGTTGAGTCCAGTTCTCTGAGCAAGGAGTAGGTCTTGTCTATTCCATATTGGGTTTATGGAACGGTATCTGAGCTAATTTGAAACTCTTGTTTTATGTATCACCCCACCTCACCTTTCCCGTTAAGCAGCCATAGTGTGTTTTCTGCATGTGTGACTCTGTTCTGTTTTGTAATTCAGTTCAAGTGTAACGGTTTTTACATTCCCTCTATAAGTGACACCTTATGAGAAGTGTCCTTTTCTGTGTGACTTATTTCACTTAGAATCGTCTTACCTAAATCCACTCATCATGCTGCTACTAGCCTTATGACATTGATTTCATGGCTGAGTGATATTCCATTGTACATAAGGACCACAACTTTTTTATCCATTTTTCGCTTTCCTGGGATATTTAAGGTGGAAGGAAGTGGAGGTCCTTGTCAACAGAGCAGCCCTAACCTTTGGGGTGCTTGTGTCTTGCTGATTTTCAATTTTCCCACTTTATCCCCCCATGCGTGGAAGTGCCCTATGCTCTCTAAGCTGTGTTTTTTAGATGTTTCAGGACACACCGTACACTTCTCCAGAGTGGCTGTTGGCAATTTACATCCCGCCCATCAGTGTAGCAAGGCTCCCATTTCTCCATGGCCTGTCCTGCATTTCTGGTTTTGACACCTTTTTCAGCATTTCCCTTTTGACCGATGGGAAGCGAGACTTCTTTGTAGCGCTGATTTGCCTTTCCAGGTTGCTTGGTTGGCCAAAAAGGGCGTATGCGTTTTTTCCTGAATATATTCAGGAAAAAACGCATACGCCCTTTTTGGCCAAGGGCATCATTGTCAACGTTTTGCCGCTTTTCATGTGCTTTAAAGGCGATTCGAATCTACCTCCTGAAATCTGTTTCCTGCAATTCTGCCTTGATTTCAAATCCTCTTCTTTGCCTTCCCTCAATATATTTGTGGACGAGAGTTATCATTTATAATTCTGCAGGTTTGTGAATTGCAGTGCCCTGAAGCTCCATTTTACAAGTCGCTTTTTTGGGAGTCGGCCGCAAAAGCGCAGGATGGCTTCAGGCCCTGTTCTGGTTCCGGGGGGCAGGCTGAGCCTGTGGTTAATTCTTCTTCCTGATGGGAAAATAGAGTGACCTGTGACTGTCCCAACACCAAGAGCTAGTCTCTCATTGGTTTCCCGTCTTCCCGTTCATCCTCAGGACAAATTGCAACCTGTACGGAACAGGAGGTTAAAGGTGCTGATGCTCCAAGTAGGGAGATTGCTAGTAAAGTGGCTGGAATGGCGAACCCGAGCACAAGGAGGTGAGAAATGAGGTGCGTTTTAGAAACCTTTCCCCATCACACGGTGTACCATCTTCTGGGTTTCTCATGCATGTTTTCGATGTAGGAAGATGCCCTTGAACCTGGAGATTTGGGACCCATGCGATGGGTAGCACGCAGTATTAATTTAAAGGGTCTGCGTTTGCTCACCCAACCTCACCAAAACTCTCAGCCCCAAGAGTGTCCACCCTTATGTCTCATCCAGCTGTGGGTCTAGATATGGTCAATCCAGGTTGCATCACAGCCCCTGAACGAATTGTGTAAGAATTTCTCTCTCTTTCCCTGTCTTTGTTTCATGGGTTTTTAAAAGTAATTTATTTTTATAATGGGGTTTAGCTGCTTTTCACGGCTGTGTTTAGGCCGCTTTACACCCACTTGACACACTAACAGAGAGATATCAATACATAGGTTTTAAGATTATTACTAGTCAGATATATTCTTGTGCGGTGAATCGGGCGTGTTGAGTCCAGTTCTCTGAGCAAGGAGTAGGTCTTGTCTATTCCATATTGGGTTTATGGAACGGTATCTGAGCTAATTTGAAACTCTTGTTTTATGTATCACCCCACCTCACCTTTCCCGTTAAGCAGCCATAGTGTGTTTTCTGCATGTGTGACTCTGTTCTGTTTTGTAATTCAGTTCAAGTGTAACGGTTTTTACATTCCCTCTATAAGTGACACCTTATGAGAAGTGTCCTTTTCTGTGTGACTTATTTCACTTAGAATCGTCTTACCTAAATCCACTCATCATGCTGCTACTAGCCTTATGACATTGATTTCATGGCTGAGTGATATTCCATTGTACATAAGGACCACAACTTTTTTATCCATTTTTCGCTTTCCTGGGATATTTAAGGTGGAAGGAAGTGGAGGTCCTTGTCAACAGAGCAGCCCTAACCTTTGGGGTGCTTGTGTCTTGCTGATTTTCAATTTTCCCACTTTATCCCCCCATGCGTGGAAGTGCCCTATGCTCTCTAAGCTGTGTTTTTTAGATGTTTCAGGACACACCGTACACTTCTCCAGAGTGGCTGTTGGCAATTTACATCCCGCCCATCAGTGTAGCAAGGCTCCCATTTCTCCATGGCCTGTCCTGCATTTCTGGTTTTGACACCTTTTTCAGCATGTCCCTTTTGACCGATGGGAAGCGAGACTTCTTTGTAGCGCTGATTTGCCTTTCCAGGTTGCTTGGTTGGCCAAAAAGGGCGTATGCGTTTTTTCCTGAATATATTCAGGAAAAAACGCATACGCCCTTTTTGGCCAAGGGCATCATTGTCAACGTTTTGCCGCTTTTCATGTGCTTTAAAGGCGATTCGAATCTACCTCCTGAAATCTGTTTCCTGCAATTCTGCCTTGATTTCAAATCCTCTTCTTTGCCTTCCCTCAATATATTTGTGGACGAGAGTTATCATTTATAATTCTGCAGGTTTGTGAATTGCAGTGCCCTGAAGCTCCATTTTACAAGTCGCTTTTTTGGGAGTCGGCCGCAAAAGCGCAGGATGGCTTCAGGCCCTGTTCTGGTTCCGGGGGGCAGGCTGAGCCTGTGGTTAATTCTTCTTCCTGATGGGAAAATTGAGTGACCTGTGCCTGTCCCAACACCAAGAGCTAGTCTCTCATTGGTTCCCCGTCTTCCCGTTCATCCTCAGGACAAATTGCAACCTGTACGGAACAGGAGGTTAAAGGTGCTGATGCTCCAAGTAGGGAGATTGCTAGTAAAGTGGCTGGAATGGCGAACCCGAGCACAAGGAGATGAGAAATGCGGTGCGTTTTAGAAACCTTTCCCCATCACACGGTGTACCATCTTCTGGGTTTCTCATGCATGTTTTCGATGTAGGAAGATGCCCTTGAACCTGGAGATTTGGGACCCATGCGATGGGTAGCACGCAGTATTACTTTAAAGGGTCTGCGTTTGCTCACCCAACCTCACCAAACCTCTCAGCCCCAAGAGTGTCCACCCTTATGTCTCATCCAGCTGTGGGTCTAGATATGGTCAATGCAGGTTGCATCACAGCCCCTGAACGAATTGTGTAAGAATTTCTCTCTCTTTCCCTGTCTTTGTTTCATGGGTTTTTAAAAGTAATTTATTTTTATAATGGGGTTTAGCTGCTTTTCACGGCTGTGTTTATGCCGCCTTACACACACTTGACACACTAACAGAGAGATATCAATACATAGGTTTTAAGATTATTACTAGTCAGATATATTCTTGTGCGGTGAATCGGGCGTGTTGAGTCCAGTTCTCTGAGCAAGGAGTAGGTCTTGTCTATTCCATATTGGGTTTATGGAACGGTATCTGAGCTAATTTGAAACTCTTGTTTTATGTATCACCCCACCTCACCTTTCCCGTTAAGCAGCCATAGTGTGTTTTCTGCATGTGTGACTCTGTTCTGTTTTGTAATTCAGTTCAAGTGTAACGGTTTTTACATTCCCTCTATAAGTGACACCTTATGAGAAGTGTCCTTTTCTGTGTGACTTATTTCACTTAGAATCGTCTTACCTAAATCCACTCATCATGCTGCTACTAGCCTTATGACATTGATTTCATGGCTGAGTGATATTCCATTGTACATAAGGACCACAACTTTTTTATCCATTTTTCGCTTTCCTGGGATATTTAAGGTGGAATGAAGTGGAGGTCCTTGTCAACAGAGCAGCCCTAAACTTTGGGGTGCTTGTGTCTTGCTGATTTTCAATTTTCCCACTTTATCCCCCCATGTGTGGAAGTGCCCTATGCTCTCTAAGCTGTGTTTTTTAGATGTTTCAGGACACACCGTACACTTCTCCAGAGTGGCTGTTGGCAATTTACATCCCGCCCATCAGTGTAGCAAGGCTCCCATTTCTCCATGGCCTGTCCTGCATTTCTGGTTTTGACACTTTTTTCAGCATGTCCCTTTTGACCGATGGGAAGCGAGACTTCTTTGGAGCGCTGATTTGCCTTTCCAGGTTGCTTGGTTGGCCAAAAAGGGCGTATGCGTTTTTTCCTGAATATATTCAGGAAAAAACGTATACGCCCTTTTTGGCCAAGGGCATCATTGTCAACGTTTTGCCGCTTTTCATGTGCTTTAAAGGCGATTCGAATCTACCTCCTGAAATCTGTTTCCTGCAATTCTGCCTTGATTTCAAATCCTCTTCTTTGCCTTCCCTCAATATATTTGTGGACGAGAGTTATCATTTATAACTCTGCAGGTTTGTGAATTGCAGTGCCCTGAAGCTGCATTTTACAAGTCGCTTTTTTGGGAGCCGGCCGCAAAAGCGCAGGATGGCTTCAGGCCCTGTTCTGGTTCCGGGGGGCAGGCTGAGCCTGTGGTTAATTCTTCTTCCTGATGGGAAAATAGAGTGACCTGTGACTGTCCCAACACCAAGAGCTAGTCTCTCATTGGTTTCCCGTCTTCCCGTTCATCCTCAGGACAAATTGCAACCTGTACGGAACAGGAGGTTAAAGGTGCTGATGCTCCAAGTAGGGAGATTGCTAGTTAAAGTGGCTGGAATGGCGAACCCGAGCACAAGGAGGTGAGAAATGAGGTGCGTTTTAGAAACCTTTCCCCATCACACGGTGTACCATCTTCTGGGTTTCTCATGCATGTTTTCGATGTAGGAAGATGCCCTTGAACCTGGAGATTTGGGACCCATGCGATGGGTAGCACGCAGTATTACTTTAAAGGGTCTGCGTTTGCTCACCCAACCTCACCAAAACTCTCAGCCCCAAGAGTGTCCACCCTTATGTCTTATCCAGCTGTGGGTCTAGATATGGTCAATCCAGGTTGCATCACAGCCCCTGAACGAATTGTGTAAGAATTTCTCTCTCTTTCCCTGTCTTTGTTTCATGGGTTTTTAAAAGTAATTTATTTTTATAATGGGGTTTAGCTGCTTTTCACGGCTGTGTTTAGGCCGCTTTACACCCACTTGACACACTAACAGAGAGATATCAATACATAGGTTTTAAGATTATTACTAGTCAGATATATTCTTGTGCGGTGAATCGGGCGTGTTGAGTCCAGTTCTCTGAGCAAGGAGTAGGTCTTGTCTATTCCATATTGGGTTTATGGAACGGTATCTGAGCTAATTTGAAACTCTTGTTTTATGTATCACCCCACCTCACCTTTCCCGTTAAGCAGCCATAGTGTGTTTTCTGCATGTGTGACTCTGTTCTGTTTTGTAATTCAGTTCAAGTGTAACGGTTTTTACATTCCCTCTATAAGTGACACCTTATGAGAAGTGTCCTTTTCTGTGTGACTTATTTCACTTTGAATCGTCTTACCTAAATCCACTCATCATGCTGCTACTAGCCTTTTGACATTGATTTCATGGCTGAGTGATATTCCATTGTACATAAGGACCACAACTTTTTTATCCATTTTTCGCTTTCCTGGGATATTTAAGGTGGAAGGAAGTGGAGGTCCTTGTCAACAGAGCAGCCCTAAACTTTGGGGTGCTTGTGTCTTGCTGATTTTCAATTTTCCCACTTTATCCCCCCATGTGTGGAAGTGCCCTATGCTCTCTAAGCTGTGTTTTTTAGATGTTTCAGGACACACCGTACACTTCTCCAGAGTGGCTGTTGGCAATTTACATCCCGCCCATCAGTGTAGCAAGGCTCCCATTTCTCCATGGCCTGTCCTGCATTTCTGGTTTTGACACTTTTTTCAGCATGGCCCTTTTGACCGATGGGAAGCGAGACTTCTTTGTAGCGCTGATTTGCCTTTCCAGGTTGCTTGGTTGGCCAAAAAGGGCGTATGCGTTTTTTCCTGAATATATTCAGGAAAAAACGTATACGCCCTTTTTGGCCAAGGGCATCATTGTCAACGTTTTGCCGCTTTTCATGTGCTTTAAAGGCGATTCGAATCTACCTCCTGAAATCTGTTTCCTGCAATTCTGCCTTGATTTCAAATCCTCTTCTTTGCCTTCCCTCAATATATTTGTGGACGAGAGTAATCATTTATAACTCTGCAGGTTTGTGAATTGCAGTGCCCTGAAGCTGCATTTTACAAGTCGCTTTTTTGGGAGCCGGCCGCAAAAGCGCAGGATGGCTTCAGGCCCTGTTCTGGTTCCGGGGGGCAGGCTGAGCCTGTGGTTAATTCTTCTTCCTGATGGGAAAATAGAGTGACCTGTGCCTGTCCCAACACCAAGAGCTAGTCTCTCATTAGTTCCCCGTCTTCCCGTTCATCCTCAGGACAAATTGCAACCTGTACGGAACAGGAGGTTAAAGGTGCTGATGCTCCAAGTAGGGAGATTGCTAGTAAAGTGGCTGGAATGGCGAACCCGAGCACAAGGAGATGAGAAATGCGGTGCGTTTTAGAAACCTTTCCCCATCACACGGTGTACCATCTTCTGGGTTTCTCATGCATGTTTTCGATGTAGGAAGATGCCCTTGAACCTGGAGATTTGGGACCCATGCGATGGGTAGCACGCAGTATTACTTTAAAGGGTCTGCGTTTGCTCACCCAACCTCACCAAACCTCTCAGCCCCAAGAGTGTCCACCCTTATGTCTCATCCAGCTGTGGGTCTAGATATGGTCAATGCAGGTTGCATCACAGCCCCTGAACGAATTGTGTAAGAATTTCTCTCTCTTTCCCTGTCTTTGTTTCATGGGTTTTTAAAAGTAATTTATTTTTATAATGGGGTTTAGCTGCTTTTCACGGCTGTGTTTATGCCGCCTTACACACACTTGACACACTAACAGAGAGATATCAATACATAGGTTTTAAGATTATTACTAGTCAGATATATTCTTGTGCGGTGAATCGGGCGTGTTGAGTCCAGTTCTCTGAGCAAGGAGTAGGTCTTGTCTATTCCATATTGGGTTTATGGAACGGTATCTGAGCTAATTTGAAACTCTTGTTTTATGTATCACCCCACCTCACCTTTCCCGTTAAGCAGCCATAGTGTGTTTTCTGCATGTGTGACTCTGTTCTGTTTTGTAATTCAGTTCAAGTGTAACGGTTTTTACATTCCCTCTATAAGTGACACCTTATGAGAAGTGTCCTTTTCTGTGTGACTTATTTCACTTAGAATCGTCTTACCTAAATCCACTCATCATGCTGCTACTAGCCTTATGACATTGATTTCATGGCTGAGTGATATTCCATTGTACATAAGGACCACAACTTTTTTATCCATTTTTCGCTTTCCTGGGATATTTAAGGTGGAATGAAGTGGAGGTCCTTGTCAACAGAGCAGCCCTAAACTTTGGGGTGCTTGTGTCTTGCTGATTTTCAATTTTCCCACTCTATACCCCCATGTGTGGAAGTGCCCTATGCTCTCTAAGCTGTGTTTTTTAGATGTTTCAGGACACACCGTACACTTCTCCAGAGTGGCTGTTGGCAATTTACATCCCGCCCATCAGTGTAGCAAGGCTCCCATTTCTCCATGGCCTGTCCTGCATTTCTGGTTTTGACACTTTTTTCAGCATGTCCCTTTTGACCGATGGGAAGCGAGACTTCTTTGTAGCGCTGATTTGCCTTTCCAGGTTGCTTGGTTGGCCAAAAAGGGCGTATGCGTTTTTTCCTGAATATATTCAGGAAAAAACGTATACGCCCTTTTTGGCCAAGGGCATCATTGTCAACGTTTTGCCGCTTTTCATGTGCTTTAAAGGCGATTCGAATCTACCTCCTGAAATCTGTTTCCTGCAATTCTGCCTTGATTTCAAATCCTCTTCTTTGCCTTCCCTCAATATATTTGTGGACGAGAGTTATCATTTATAACTCTGCAGGTTTGTGAATTGCAGTGCCCTGAAGCTGCATTTTACAAGTCGCTTTTTTGGGAGCCGGCCGCAAAAGCGCAGGATGGCTTCAGGCCCTGTTCTGGTTCCGGGGGGCAGGCTGAGCCTGTGGTTAATTCTTCTTCCTGATGGGAAAATAGAGTGACCTGTGACTGTCCCAACACCAAGAGCTAGTCTCTCATTGGTTTCCCGTCTTCCCGTTCATCCTCAGGACAAATTGCAACCTGTACGGAACAGGAGGTTAAAGGTGCTGATGCTCCAAGTAGGGAGATTGCTAGTAAAGTGGCTGGAATGGCGAACCCGAGCACAAGGAGGTGAGAAATGAGGTGCGTTTTAGAAACCTTTCCCCATCACACGGTGTACCATCTTCTGGGTTTCTCATGCATGTTTTCGATGTAGGAAGATGCCCTTGAACCTGGAGATTTGGGACCCATGCGATGGGTAGCACGCAGTATTACTTTAAAGGGTCTGCGTTTGCTCACCCAACCTCACCAAAACTCTCAGCCCCAAGAGTGTCCACCCTTATGTCTCATCCAGCTGTGGGTCTAGATATGGTCAATCCAGGTTGCATCACAGCCCCTGAACGAATTGTGTAAGAATTTCTCTCTCTTTCCCTGTCTTTGTTTCATGGGTTTTTAAAAGTAATTTATTTTTATAATGGGGTTTAGCTGCTTTTCACGGCTGTGTTTAGGCCGCTTTACACCCACTTGACACACTAACAGAGAGATATCAATACATAGGTTTTAAGATTATTACTAGTCAGATATATTCTTGTGCGGTGAATCGGGCGTGTTGAGTCCAGTTCTCTGAGCAAGGAGTAGGTCTTGTCTATTCCATATTGGGTTTATGGAACGGTATCTGAGCTAATTTGAAACTCTTGTTTTATGTATCACCCCACCTCACCTTTCCCGTTAAGCAGCCATAGTGTGTTTTCTGCATGTGTGACTCTGTTCTGTTTTGTAATTCAGTTCAAGTGTAACGGTTTTTACATTCCCTCTATAAGTGACACCTTATGAGAAGTGTCCTTTTCTGTGTGACTTATTTCACTTAGAATCGTCTTACCTAAATCCACTCATCATGCTGCTACTAGCCTTATGACATTGATTTCATGGCTGAGTGATATTCCATTGTACATAAGGACCACAACTTTTTTATCCATTTTTCGCTTTCCTGGGATATTTAAGGTGGAAGGAAGTGGAGGTCCTTGTCAACAGAGCAGCCCTAAACTTTGGGGTGCTTGTGTCTTGCTGATTTTCAATTTTCCCACTTTATCCCCCCATGCGTGGAAGTGCCCTATGCTCTCTAAGCTGTGTTTTTTAGATGTTTCAGGACACACCGTACACTTCTCCAGAGTGGCTGTTGGCAATTTACATCCCGCCCATCAGTGTAGCAAGGCTCCCATTTCTCCATGGCCTGTCCTGCATTTCTGGTTTTGACACCTTTTTCAGCATGTCCCTTTTGACCGATGGGAAGCGAGACTTCTTTGTAGCGCTGATTTGCCTTTCCAGGTTGCTTGGTTGGCCAAAAAGGGCGTATGCGTTTTTTCCTGAATATATTCAGGAAAAAACGCATACGCCCTTTTTGGCCAAGGGCATCATTGTCAACGTTTTGCCGCTTTTCATGTGCTTTAAAGGCGATTCGAATCTACCTCCTGAAATCTGTTTCCTGCAATTCTGCCTTGATTTCAAATCCTCTTCTTTGCCTTCCCTCAATATATTTGTGGACGAGAGTTATCATTTATAACTCTGCAGGTTTGTGAATTGCAGTGCCCTGAAGCTCCATTTTACAAGTCGCTTTTTTGGGAGCCGGCCGCAAAAGCGCAGGATGGCTTCAGGCCCTGTTCTGGTTCCGGGGGGCCGGCTGAGCCTGTGGTTAATTCTTCTTCCTGATGGGAAAATAGAGTGACCTGTGCCTGTCCCAACACCAAGAGCTAGTCTCTCATTGGTTCCCCGTCTTCCCGTTCATCCTCAGGACAAATTGCAACCTGTACGGAACAGGAGGTTAAAGGTGCTGATGCTCCAAGTAGGGAGATTGCTAGTAAAGTGGCTGGAATGGCGAACACGAGCACAAGGAGATGAGAAATGAGGTGCATTTTAGAAACCTTTCCCCATCACACGGTGTACCATCTTCTGGGTTTCTCATGCATGTTTTCGATGTAGGAAGATGCCCTTGAACCTGGAGATTTGGGATCCATGCGATGGGTAGCACGCAGTATTACTTTAAAGGGTCTGCGTTTGCTCACCCAACCTCACCAAAACTCTCAGCCCCAAGAGTGTCCACCCTTATGTCTCATCCAGCTGTGGGTCTAGATATGGTCAATCCAGGTTGCATCACAGCCCCTGAACGAATTGTGTAAGAATTTCTCTCTCTTTCCCTGTCTTTGTTTCATGGGTTTTTAAAAGTAATTTATTTTTATAATGGGGTTTAGCTGCTTTTCACGGCTGTGTTTAGGCCGCTTTACACCCACTTGACACACTAACAGAGAGATATCAATACATAGGTTTTAAGATTATTACTAGTCAGATATATTCTTGTGCGGTGAATCGGGCGTGTTGAGTCCAGTTCTCTGAGCAAGGAGTAGGTCTTGTCTATTCCATATTGGGTTTATGGAACGGTATCTGAGCTAATTTGAAACTCTTGTTTTATGTATCACCCCACCTCACCTTTCCCGTTAAGCAGCCATAGTGTGTTTTCTGCATGTGTGACTCTGTTCTGTTTTGTAATTCAGTTCAAGTGTAACGGTTTTTACATTCCCTCTATAAGTGACACCTTATGAGAAGTGTCCTTTTCTGTGTGACTTATTTCACTTTGAATCGTCTTACCTAAATCCACTCATCATGCTGCTACTAGCCTTATGACATTGATTTCATGGCTGAGTGATATTCCATTGTACATAAGGACCACAACTTTTTTATCCATTTTTCGCTTTCCTGGGATATTTAAGGTGGAAGGAAGTGGAGGTCCTTGTCAACAGAGCAGCCCTAAACTTTGGGGTGCTTGTGTCTTGCTGATTTTCAATTTTCCCACTTTATCCCCCCATGCGTGGAAGTGCCCTATGCTCTCTAAGCTGTGTTTTTTAGATGTTTCAGGACACACCGTACACTTCTCCAGAGTGGCTGTTGGCAATTTACATCCCGCCCATCAGTGTAGCAAGGCTCCCATTTCTCCATGGCCTGTCCTGCATTTCTGGTTTTGACACTTTTTTCAGCATGGCCCTTTTGACCGATGGGAAGCGAGACTTCTTTGTAGCGCTGATTTGCCTTTCCAGGTTGCTTGGTTGGCCAAAAAGGGCGTATGCGTTTTTTCCTGAATATATTCAGGAAAAAACGTATACGCCCTTTTTGGCCAAGGGCATCATTGTCAACGTTTTGCCGCTTTTCATGTGCTTTAAAGGCGATTCGAATCTACCTCCTGAAATCTGTTTCCTGCAATTCTGCCTTGATTTCAAATCCTCTTCTTTGCCTTCCCTCAATATATTTGTGGACGAGAGTTATCATTTATAACTCTGCAGGTTTGTGAATTGCAGTGCCCTGAAGCTCCATTTTACAAGTCGCTTTTTTGGGAGCCGGCCGCAAAAGCGCAGGATGGCTTCAGGCCCTGTTCTGGTTCCGGGGGGCCGGCTGAGCCTGTGGTTAATTCTTCTTCCTGATGGGAAAATAGAGTGACCTGTGCCTGTCCCAACACCAAGAGCTAGTCTCTCATTGGTTCCCCGTCTTCCCGTTCATCCTCAGGACAAATTGCAACCTGTACGGAACAGGAGGTTAAAGGTGCTGATGCTCCAAGTAGGGAGATTGCTAGTAAAGTGGCTGGAATGGCGAACACGAGCACAAGGAGATGAGAAATGAGGTGCATTTTAGAAACCTTTCCCCATCACACGGTGTACCATCTTCTGGGTTTCTCATGCATGTTTTCGATGTAGGAAGATGCCCTTGAACCTGGAGATTTGGGACCCATGCGATGGGTAGCACGCAGTATTACTTTAAAGGGTCTGCGTTTGCTCACCCAACCTCACCAAAACTCTCAGCCCCAAGAGTGTCCACCCTTATGTCTCATCCAGCTGTGGGTCTAGATATGGTCAATCCAGGTTGCATCACAGCCCCTGAACGAATTGTGTAAGAATTTCTCTCTCTTTCCCTGTCTTTGTTTCATGGGTTTTTAAAAGTAATTTATTTTTATAATGGGGTTTAGCTGCTTTTCACGGCTGTGTTTAGGCCGCTTTACACCCACTTGACACACTAACAGAGAGATATCAATACATAGGTTTTAAGATTATTACTAGTCAGATATATTCTTGTGCGGTGAATCGGGCGTGTTGAGTCCAGTTCTCTGAGCAAGGAGTAGGTCTTGTCTATTCCATATTGGGTTTATGGAACGGTATCTGAGCTAATTTGAAACTCTTGTTTTATGTATCACCCCACCTCACCTTTCCCGTTAAGCAGCCATAGTGTGTTTTCTGCATGTGTGACTCTGTTCTGTTTTGTAATTCAGTTCAAGTGTAACGGTTTTTACATTCCCTCTATAAGTGACACCTTATGAGAAGTGTCCTTTTCTGTGTGACTTATTTCACTTAGAATCGTCTTACCTAAATCCACTCATCATGCTGCTACTAGCCTTATGACATTGATTTCATGGCTGAGTGATATTCCATTGTACATAAGGACCACAACATTTTTATCCATTTTTCGCTTTCCTGGGATATTTAAGGTGGAAGGAAGTGGAGGTCCTTGTCAACAGAGCAGCCCTAAACTTTGGGGTGCTTGTGTCTTGCTGATTTTCAATTTTCCCACTTTATCCCCCCATGCGTGGAAGTGCCCTATGCTCTCTAAGCTGTGTTTTTTAGATGTTTCAGGACACACCGTACACTTCTCCAGAGTGGCTGTTGGCAATTTACATCCCGCCCATCAGTGTAGCAAGGCTCCCATTTCTCCATGGCCTGTCCTGCATTTCTGGTTTTGACACCTTTTTCAGCATGTCCCTTTTGACCGATGGGAAGCGAGACTTCTTTGTAGCGCTGATTTGCCTTTCCAGGTTGCTTGGTTGGCCAAAAAGGGCGTATGCGTTTTTTCCTGAATATATTCAGGAAAAAACGCATACGCCCTTTTTGGCCAAGGGCATCATTGTCAACGTTTTGCCGCTTTTCATGTGCTTTAAAGGCGATTCGAATCTACCTCCTGAAATCTGTTTCCTGCAATTCTGCCTTGATTTCAAATCCTCTTCTTTGCCTTCCCTCAATATATTTGTGGACGAGAGTTATCATTTATAACTCTGCAGGTTTGTGAATTGCAGTGCCCTGAAGCTCCATTTTACAAGTCGCTTTTTTGGGAGCCGGCCGCAAAAGCGCAGGATGGCTTCAGGCCCTGTTCTGGTTCCGGGGGGCCGGCTGAGCCTGTGGTTAATTCTTCTTCCTGATGGGAAAATAGAGTGACCTGTGCCTGTCCCAACACCAAGAGCTAGTCTCTCATTGGTTCCCCGTCTTCCCGTTCATCCTCAGGACAAATTGCAACCTGTACGGAACAGGAGGTTAAAGGTGCTGATGCTCCAAGTAGGGAGATTGCTAGTAAAGTGGCTGGAATGGCGAACACGAGCACAAGGAGATGAGAAATGAGGTGCATTTTAGAAACCTTTCCCCATCACACGGTGTACCATCTTCTGGGTTTCTCATGCATGTTTTCGATGTAGGAAGATGCCCTTGAACCTGGAGATTTGGGACCCATGCGATGGGTAGCACGCAGTATTACTTTAAAGGGTCTGCGTTTGCTCACCCAACCTCACCAAAACTCTCAGCCCCAAGAGTGTCCACCCTTATGTCTCATCCAGCTGTGGGTCTAGATATGGTCAATCCAGGTTGCATCACAGCCCCTGAACGAATTGTGTAAGAATTTCTCTCTCTTTCCCTGTCTTTGTTTCATGGGTTTTTAAAAGTAATTTATTTTTATAATGGGGTTTAGCTGCTTTTCACGGCTGTGTTTAGGCCGCTTTACACCCACTTGACACACTAACAGAGAGATATCAATACATAGGTTTTAAGATTATTACTAGTCAGATATATTCTTGTGCGGTGAATCGGGCGTGTTGAGTCCAGTTCTCTGAGCAAGGAGTAGGTCTTGTCTATTCCATATTGGGTTTATGGAACGGTATCTGAGCTAATTTGAAACTCTTGTTTTATGTATCACCCCACCTCACCTTTCCCGTTAAGCAGCCATAGTGTGTTTTCTGCATGTGTGACTCTGTTCTGTTTTGTAATTCAGTTCAAGTGTAACGGTTTTTACATTCCCTCTATAAGTGACACCTTATGAGAAGTGTCCTTTTCTGTGTGACTTATTTCACTTTGAATCGTCTTACCTAAATCCACTCATCATGCTGCTACTAGCCTTATGACATTGATTTCATGGCTGAGTGATATTCCATTGTACATAAGGACCACAACTTTTTTATCCATTTTTCGCTTTCCTGGGATATTTAAGGTGGAAGGAAGTGGAGGTCCTTGTCAACAGAGCAGCCCTAAACTTTGGGGTGCTTGTGTCTTGCTGATTTTCAATTTTCCCACTTTATCCCCCCATGCGTGGAAGTGCCCTATGCTCTCTAAGCTGTGTTTTTTAGATGTTTCAGGACACACCGTACACTTCTCCAGAGTGGCTGTTGGCAATTTACATCCCGCCCATCAGTGTAGCAAGGCTCCCATTTCTCCATGGCCTGTCCTGCATTTCTGGTTTTGACACTTTTTTCAGCATGGCCCTTTTGACCGATGGGAAGCGAGACTTCTTTGTAGCGCTGATTTGCCTTTCCAGGTTGCTTGGTTGGCCAAAAAGGGCGTATGCGTTTTTTCCTGAATATATTCAGGAAAAAACGTATACGCCCTTTTTGGCCAAGGGCATCATTGTCAACGTTTTGCCGCTTTTCATGTGCTTTAAAGGCGATTCGAATCTACCTCCTGAAATCTGTTTCCTGCAATTCTGCCTTGATTTCAAATCCTCTTCTTTGCCTTCCCTCAATATATTTGTGGACGAGAGTTATCATTTATAACTCTGCAGGTTTGTGAATTGCAGTGCCCTGAAGCTCCATTTTACAAGTCGCTTTTTTGGGAGCCGGCCGCAAAAGCGCAGGATGGCTTCAGGCCCTGTTCTGGTTCCGGGGGGCCGGCTGAGCCTGTGGTTAATTCTTCTTCCTGATGGGAAAATAGAGTGACCTGTGCCTGTCCCAACACCAAGAGCTAGTCTCTCATTGGTTCCCCGTCTTCCCGTTCATCCTCAGGACAAATTGCAACCTGTACGGAACAGGAGGTTAAAGGTGCTGATGCTCCAAGTAGGGAGATTGCTAGTAAAGTGGCTGGAATGGCGAACACGAGCACAAGGAGATGAGAAATGAGGTGCATTTTAGAAACCTTTCCCCATCACACGGTGTACCATCTTCTGGGTTTCTCATGCATGTTTTCGATGTAGGAAGATGCCCTTGAACCTGGAGATTTGGGACCCATGCGATGGGTAGCACGCAGTATTACTTTAAAGGGTCTGCGTTTGCTCACCCAACCTCACCAAAACTCTCAGCCCCAAGAGTGTCCACCCTTATGTCTCATCCAGCTGTGGGTCTAGATATGGTCAATCCAGGTTGCATCACAGCCCCTGAACGAATTGTGTAAGAATTTCTCTCTCTTTCCCTGTCTTTGTTTCATGGGTTTTTAAAAGTAATTTATTTTTATAATGGGGTTTAGCTGCTTTTCACGGCTGTGTTTAGGCCGCTTTACACCCACTTGACACACTAACAGAGAGATATCAATACATAGGTTTTAAGATTATTACTAGTCAGATATATTCTTGTGCGGTGAATCGGGTGTGTTGAGTCCAGTTCTCTGAGCAAGGAGTAGGTCTTGTCTATTCCATATTGGGTTTATGGAACGGTATCTGAGCTAATTTGAAACTCTTGTTTTATGTATCACCCCACCTCACCTTTCCCGTTAAGCAGCCATAGTGTGTTTTCTGCATGTGTGACTCTGTTCTGTTTTGTAATTCAGTTCAAGTGTAACGGTTTTTACATTCCCTCTATAAGTGACACCTTATGAGAAGTGTCCTTTTCTGTGTGACTTATTTCACTTTGAATCGTCTTACCTAAATCCACTCATCATGCTGCTACTAGCCTTTTGACATTGATTTCATGGCTGAGTGATATTCCATTGTACATAAGGACCACAACTTTTTTATCCATTTTTCGCTTTCCTGGGATATTTAAGGTGGAAGGAAGTGGAGGTCCTTGTCAACAGAGCAGCCCTAAACTTTGGGGTGCTTGTGTCTTGCTGATTTTCAATTTTCCCACTTTATCCCCCCATGCGTGGAAGTGCCCTATGCTCTCTAAGCTGTGTTTTTTAGATGTTTCAGGACACACCGTACACTTCTCCAGAGAGGCTGTTGGCAATTTACATCCCGCCCATCAGTGTAGCAAGGCTCCCATTTCTCCATGGCCTGTCCTGCATTTCTGGTTTTGACACTTTTTTCAGCATGGCCCTTTTGACCGATGGGAAGCGAGACTTCTTTGTAGCGCTGATTTGCCTTTCCAGGTTGCTTGGTTGGCCAAAAAGGGCGTATGCGTTTTTTCCTGAATATATTCAGGAAAAAACGTATACGCCCTTTTTGGCCAAGGGCATCATTGTCAACGTTTTGCCGCTTTTCATGTGCTTTAAAGGCGATTCGAATCTACCTCCTGAAATCTGTTTCCTGCAATTCTGCCTTGATTTCAAATCCTCTTCTTTGCCTTCCCTCAATATATTTGTGGACGAGAGTTATCATTTATAACTCTGCAGGTTTGTGAATTGCAGTGCCCTGAAGCTGCATTTTACAAGTCGCTTTTTTGGGAGCCGGCCGCAAAAGCGCAGGATGGCTTCAGGCCCTGTTCTGGTTCCGGGGGGCAGGCTGAGCCTGTGGTTAATTCTTCTTCCTGATGGGAAAATAGAGTGACCTGTGCCTGTCCCAACACCAAGAGCTAGTCTCTCATTAGTTCCCCGTCTTCCCGTTCATCCTCAGGACAAATTGCAACCTGTACGGAACAGGAGGTTAAAGGTGCTGATGCTCCAAGTAGGGAGATTGCTAGTAAAGTGGCTGGAATGGCGAACCCGAGCACAAGGAGATGAGAAATGCGGTGCGTTTTAGAAACCTTTCCCCATCACACGGTGTACCATCTTCTGGGTTTCTCATGCATGTTTTCGATGTAGGAAGATGCCCTTGAACCTGGAGATTTGGGACCCATGCGATGGGTAGCACGCAGTATTACTTTAAAGGGTCTGCGTTTGCTCACCCAACCTCACCAAACCTCTCAGCCCCAAGAGTGTCCACCCTTATGTCTCATCCAGCTGTGGGTCTAGATATGGTCAATGCAGGTTGCATCACAGCCCCTGAACGAATTGTGTAAGAATTTCTCTCTCTTTCCCTGTCTTTGTTTCATGGGTTTTTAAAAGTAATTTATTTTTATAATGGGGTTTAGCTGCTTTTCACGGCTGTGTTTATGCCGCCTTACACACACTTGACACACTAACAGAGAGATATCAATACATAGGTTTTAAGATTATTACTAGTCAGATATATTCTTGTGCGGTGAATCGGGCGTGTTGAGTCCAGTTCTCTGAGCAAGGAGTAGGTCTTGTCTATTCCATATTGGGTTTATGGAACGGTATCTGAGCTAATTTGAAACTCTTGTTTTATGTATCACCCCACCTCACCTTTCCCGTTAAGCAGCCATAGTGTGTTTTCTGCATGTGTGACTCTGTTCTGTTTTGTAATTCAGTTCAAGTGTAACGGTTTTTACATTCCCTCTATAAGTGACACCTTATGAGAAGTGTCCTTTTCTGTGTGACTTATTTCACTTAGAATCGTCTTACCTAAATCCACTCATCATGCTGCTACTAGCCTTATGACATTGATTTCATGGCTGAGTGATATTCCATTGTACATAAGGACCACAACTTTTTTATCCATTTTTCGCTTTCCTGGGATATTTAAGGTGGAATGAAGTGGAGGTCCTTGTCAACAGAGCAGCCCTAAACTTTGGGGTGCTTGTGTCTTGCTGATTTTCAATTTTCCCACTCTATACCCCCATGTGTGGAAGTGCCCTATGCTCTCTAAGCTGTGTTTTTTAGATGTTTCAGGACACACCGTACACTTCTCCAGAGTGGCTGTTGGCAATTTACATCCTGCCCATCAGTGTAGCAAGGCTCCCATTTCTCCATGGCCTGTCCTGCATTTCTGGTTTTGACACTTTTTTCAGCATGTCCCTTTTGACCGATGGGAAGCGAGACTTCTTTGTAGCGCTGATTTGCCTTTCCAGGTTGCTTGGTTGGCCAAAAAGGGCGTATGCGTTTTTTCCTGAATATATTCAGGAAAAAACGTATACGCCCTTTTTGGCCAAGGGCATCATTGTCAACGTTTTGCCGCTTTTCATGTGCTTTAAAGGCGATTCGAATCTACCTCCTGAAATCTGTTTCCTGCAATTCTGCCTTGATTTCAAATCCTCTTCTTTGCCTTCCCTCAATATATTTGTGGACGAGAGTTATCATTTATAACTCTGCAGGTTTGTGAATTGCAGTGCCCTGAAGCTGCATTTTACAAGTCGCTTTTTTGGGAGCTGGCCGCAAAAGCGCAGGATGGCTTCAGGCCCTGTTCTGGTTCCGGGGGGCAGGCTGAGCCTGTGGTTAATTCTTCTTCCTGATGGGAAAATAGAGTGACCTGTGACTGTCCCAACACCAAGAGCTAGTCTCTCATTGGTTTCCCGTCTTCCCGTTCATCCTCAGGACAAATTGCAACCTGTACGGAACAGGAGGTTAAAGGTGCTGATGCTCCAAGTAGGGAGATTGCTAGTAAAGTGTCTGGAATGGCGAACCCGAGCACAAGGAGGTGAGAAATGAGGTGCGTTTTAGAAACCTTTCCCCATCACACGGTGTACCATCTTCTGGGTTTCTCATGCATGTTTTCGATGTAGGAAGATGCCCTTGAACCTGGAGATTTGGGACCCATGCGATGGGTAGCACGCAGTATTACTTTAAAGGGTCTGCGTTTGCTCACCCAACCTCACCAAAACTCTCAGCCCCAAGAGTGTCCACCCTTATGTCTCATCCAGCTGTGGGTCTAGATATGGTCAATCCAGGTTGCATCACAGCCCCTGAACGAATTGTGTAAGAATTTCTCTCTCTTTCCCTGTCTTTGTTTCATGGGTTTTTAAAAGTAATTTATTTTTATAATGGGGTTTAGCTGCTTTTCACGGCTGTGTTTAGGCCGCTTTACACCCACTTGACACACTAACAGAGAGATATCAATACATAGGTTTTAAGATTATTACTAGTCAGATATATTCTTGTGCGGTGAATCGGGTGTGTTGAGTCCAGTTCTCTGAGCAAGGAGTAGGTCTTGTCTATTCCATATTGGGTTTATGGAACGGTATCTGAGCTAATTTGAAACTCTTGTTTTATGTATCACCCCACCTCACCTTTCCCGTTAAGCAGCCATAGTGTGTTTTCTGCATGTGTGACTCTGTTCTGTTTTGTAATTCAGTTCAAGTGTAACGGTTTTTACATTCCCTCTATAAGTGACACCTTATGAGAAGTGTCCTTTTCTGTGTGACTTATTTCACTTTGAATCGTCTTACCTAAATCCACTCATCATGCTGCTACTAGCCTTTTGACATTGATTTCATGGCTGAGTGATATTCCATTGTACATAAGGACCACAACTTTTTTATCCATTTTTCGCTTTCCTGGGATATTTAAGGTGGAAGGAAGTGGAGGTCCTTGTCAACAGAGCAGCCCTAAACTTTGGGGTGCTTGTGTCTTGCTGATTTTCAATTTTCCCACTTTATCCCCCCATGCGTGGAAGTGCCCTATGCTCTCTAAGCTGTGTTTTTTAGATGTTTCAGGACACACCGTACACTTCTCCAGAGAGGCTGTTGGCAATTTACATCCCGCCCATCAGTGTAGCAAGGCTCCCATTTCTCCATGGCCTGTCCTGCATTTCTGGTTTTGACACTTTTTTCAGCATGGCCCTTTTGACCGATGGGAAGCGAGACTTCTTTGTAGCGCTGATTTGCCTTTCCAGGTTGCTTGGTTGGCCAAAAAGGGCGTATGCGTTTTTTCCTGAATATATTCAGGAAAAAACGTATACGCCCTTTTTGGCCAAGGGCATCATTGTCAACGTTTTGCCGCTTTTCATGTGCTTTAAAGGCGATTCGAATCTACCTCCTGAAATCTGTTTCCTGCAATTCTGCCTTGATTTCAAATCCTCTTCTTTGCCTTCCCTCAATATATTTGTGGACGAGAGTTATCATTTATAACTCTGCAGGTTTGTGAATTGCAGTGCCCTGAAGCTGCATTTTACAAGTCGCTTTTTTGGGAGCCGGCCGCAAAAGCGCAGGATGGCTTCAGGCCCTGTTCTGGTTCCGGGGGGCAGGCTGAGCCTGTGGTTAATTCTTCTTCCTGATGGGAAAATAGAGTGACCTGTGCCTGTCCCAACACCAAGAGCTAGTCTCTCATTAGTTCCCCGTCTTCCCGTTCATCCTCAGGACAAATTGCAACCTGTACGGAACAGGAGGTTAAAGGTGCTGATGCTCCAAGTAGGGAGATTGCTAGTAAAGTGGCTGGAATGGCGAACCCGAGCACAAGGAGATGAGAAATGCGGTGCGTTTTAGAAACCTTTCCCCATCACACGGTGTACCATCTTCTGGGTTTCTCATGCATGTTTTCGATGTAGGAAGATGCCCTTGAACCTGGAGATTTGGGACCCATGCGATGGGTAGCACGCAGTATTACTTTAAAGGGTCTGCGTTTGCTCACCCAACCTCACCAAACCTCTCAGCCCCAAGAGTGTCCACCCTTATGTCTCATCCAGCTGTGGGTCTAGATATGGTCAATGCAGGTTGCATCACAGCCCCTGAACGAATTGTGTAAGAATTTCTCTCTCTTTCCCTGTCTTTGTTTCATGGGTTTTTAAAAGTAATTTATTTTTATAATGGGGTTTAGCTGCTTTTCACGGCTGTGTTTATGCCGCCTTACACACACTTGACACACTAACAGAGAGATATCAATACATAGGTTTTAAGATTATTACTAGTCAGATATATTCTTGTGCGGTGAATCGGGCGTGTTGAGTCCAGTTCTCTGAGCAAGGAGTAGGTCTTGTCTATTCCATATTGGGTTTATGGAACGGTATCTGAGCTAATTTGAAACTCTTGTTTTATGTATCACCCCACCTCACCTTTCCCGTTAAGCAGCCATAGTGTGTTTTCTGCATGTGTGACTCTGTTCTGTTTTGTAATTCAGTTCAAGTGTAACGGTTTTTACATTCCCTCTATAAGTGACACCTTATGAGAAGTGTCCTTTTCTGTGTGACTTATTTCACTTAGAATCGTCTTACCTAAATCCACTCATCATGCTGCTACTAGCCTTATGACATTGATTTCATGGCTGAGTGATATTCCATTGTACATAAGGACCACAACTTTTTTATCCATTTTTCGCTTTCCTGGGATATTTAAGGTGGAATGAAGTGGAGGTCCTTGTCAACAGAGCAGCCCTAAACTTTGGGGTGCTTGTGTCTTGCTGATTTTCAATTTTCCCACTCTATACCCCCATGTGTGGAAGTGCCCTATGCTCTCTAAGCTGTGTTTTTTAGATGTTTCAGGACACACCGTACACTTCTCCAGAGTGGCTGTTGGCAATTTACATCCTGCCCATCAGTGTAGCAAGGCTCCCATTTCTCCATGGCCTGTCCTGCATTTCTGGTTTTGACACTTTTTTCAGCATGTCCCTTTTGACCGATGGGAAGCGAGACTTCTTTGTAGCGCTGATTTGCCTTTCCAGGTTGCTTGGTTGGCCAAAAAGGGCGTATGCGTTTTTTCCTGAATATATTCAGGAAAAAACGTATACGCCCTTTTTGGCCAAGGGCATCATTGTCAACGTTTTGCCGCTTTTCATGTGCTTTAAAGGCGATTCGAATCTACCTCCTGAAATCTGTTTCCTGCAATTCTGCCTTGATTTCAAATCCTCTTCTTTGCCTTCCCTCAATATATTTGTGGACGAGAGTTATCATTTATAACTCTGCAGGTTTGTGAATTGCAGTGCCCTGAAGCTGCATTTTACAAGTCGCTTTTTTGGGAGCTGGCCGCAAAAGCGCAGGATGGCTTCAGGCCCTGTTCTGGTTCCGGGGGGCAGGCTGAGCCTGTGGTTAATTCTTCTTCCTGATGGGAAAATAGAGTGACCTGTGACTGTCCCAACACCAAGAGCTAGTCTCTCATTGGTTTCCCGTCTTCCCGTTCATCCTCAGGACAAATTGCAACCTGTACGGAACAGGAGGTTAAAGGTGCTGATGCTCCAAGTAGGGAGATTGCTAGTAAAGTGTCTGGAATGGCGAACCCGAGCACAAGGAGGTGAGAAATGAGGTGCGTTTTAGAAACCTTTCCCCATCACACGGTGTACCATCTTCTGGGTTTCTCATGCATGTTTTCGATGTAGGAAGATGCCCTTGAACCTGGAGATTTGGGACCCATGCGATGGGTAGCACGCAGTATTACTTTAAAGGGTCTGCGTTTGCTCACCCAACCTCACCAAAACTCTCAGCCCCAAGAGTGTCCACCCTTATGTCTCATCCAGCTGTGGGTCTAGATATGGTCAATCCAGGTTGCATCACAGCCCCTGAACGAATTGTGTAAGAATTTCTCTCTCTTTCCCTGTCTTTGTTTCATGGGTTTTTAAAAGTAATTTATTTTTATAATGGGGTTTAGCTGCTTTTCACGGCTGTGTTTAGGCCGCCTTACACACACTTGACACACTAACAGAGAGATATCAATACATAGGTTTTAAGATTATTACTAGTCAGATATATTCTTGTGCGGTGAATCGGGCGTGTTGAGTCCAGTTCTCTGAGCAAGGAGTAGGTCTTGTCTATTCCATATTGGGTTTATGGAACGGTATCTGAGCTAATTTGAAACTCTTGTTTTATGTATCACCCCACCTCACCTTTCCCGTTAAGCAGCCATAGTGTGTTTTCTGCATGTGTGACTCTGTTCTGTTTTGTAATTCAGTTCAAGTGTAACGGTTTTTACATTCCCTCTATAAGTGACACCTTATGAGAAGTGTCCTTTTCTGTGTGACTTATTTCACTTAGAATCGTCTTACCTAAATCCACTCATCATGCTGCTACTAGCCTTATGACATTGATTTCATGGCTGAGTGATATTCCATTGTACATAAGGACCACAACTTTTTTATCCATTTTTCGCTTTCCTGGGATATTTAAGGTGGAATGAAGTGGAGGTCCTTGTCAACAGAGCAGCCCTAAACTTTGGGGTGCTTGTGTCTTGCTGATTTTCAATTTTCCCACTCTATACCCCCATGTGTGGAAGTGCCCTATGCTCTCTAAGCTGTGTTTTTTAGATGTTTCAGGACACACCGTACACTTCTCCAGAGTGGCTGTTGGCAATTTACATCCTGCCCATCAGTGTAGCAAGGCTCCCATTTCTCCATGGCCTGTCCTGCATTTCTGGTTTTGACACTTTTTTCAGCATGTCCCTTTTGACCGATGGGAAGCGAGACTTCTTTGTAGCGCTGATTTGCCTTTCCAGGTTGCTTGGTTGGCCAAAAAGGGCGTATGCGTTTTTTCCTGAATATATTCAGGAAAAAACGTATACGCCCTTTTTGGCCAAGGGCATCATTGTCAACGTTTTGCCGCTTTTCATGTGCTTTAAAGGCGATTCGAATCTACCTCCTGAAATCTGTTTCCTGCAATTCTGCCTTGATTTCAAATCCTCTTCTTTGCCTTCCCTCAATATATTTGTGGACGAGAGTTATCATTTATAACTCTGCAGGTTTGTGAATTGCAGTGCCCTGAAGCTGCATTTTACAAGTCGCTTTTTTGGGAGCTGGCCGCAAAAGCGCAGGATGGCTTCAGGCCCTGTTCTGGTTCCGGGGGGCAGGCTGAGCCTGTGGTTAATTCTTCTTCCTGATGGGAAAATAGAGTGACCTGTGACTGTCCCAACACCAAGAGCTAGTCTCTCATTGGTTTCCCGTCTTCCCGTTCATCCTCAGGACAAATTGCAACCTGTACGGAACAGGAGGTTAAAGGTGCTGATGCTCCAAGTAGGGAGATTGCTAGTAAAGTGTCTGGAATGGCGAACCCGAGCACAAGGAGGTGAGAAATGAGGTGCGTTTTAGAAACCTTTCCCCATCACACGGTGTACCATCTTCTGGGTTTCTCATGCATGTTTTCGATGTAGGAAGATGCCCTTGAACCTGGAGATTTGGGACCCATGCGATGGGTAGCACGCAGTATTACTTTAAAGGGTCTGCGTTTGCTCACCCAACCTCACCAAACCTCTCAGCCCCAAGAGTGTCCACCCTTATGTCTCATCCAGCTGTGGGTCTAGATATGGTCAATGCAGGTTGCATCACAGCCCCTGAACGAATTGTGTAAGAATTTCTCTCTCTTTCCCTGTCTTTGTTTCATGGGTTTTTAAAAGTAATTTATTTTTATAATGGGGTTTAGCTGCTTTTCACGGCTGTGTTTATGCCGCCTTACACACACTTGACACACTAACAGAGAGATATCAATACATAGGTTTTAAGATTATTACTAGTCAGATATATTCTTGTGCGGTGAATCGGGCGTGTTGAGTCCAGTTCTCTGAGCAAGGAGTAGGTCTTGTCTATTCCATATTGGGTTTATGGAACGGTATCTGAGCTAATTTGAAACTCTTGTTTTATGTATCACCCCACCTCACCTTTCCCGTTAAGCAGCCATAGTGTGTTTTCTGCATGTGTGACTCTGTTCTGTTTTGTAATTCAGTTCAAGTGTAACGGTTTTTACATTCCCTCTATAAGTGACACCTTATGAGAAGTGTCCTTTTCTGTGTGACTTATTTCACTTAGAATCGTCTTACCTAAATCCACTCATCATGCTGCTACTAGCCTTATGACATTGATTTCATGGCTGAGTGATATTCCATTGTACATAAGGACCACAACTTTTTTATCCATTTTTCGCTTTCCTGGGATATTTAAGGTGGAATGAAGTGGAGGTCCTTGTCAACAGAGCAGCCCTAAACTTTGGGGTGCTTGTGTCTTGCTGATTTTCAATTTTCCCACTCTATACCCCCATGTGTGGAAGTGCCCTATGCTCTCTAAGCTGTGTTTTTTAGATGTTTCAGGACACACCGTACACTTCTCCAGAGTGGCTGTTGGCAATTTACATCCTGCCCATCAGTGTAGCAAGGCTCCCATTTCTCCATGGCCTGTCCTGCATTTCTGGTTTTGACACTTTTTTCAGCATGTCCCTTTTGACCGATGGGAAGCGAGACTTCTTTGTAGCGCTGATTTGCCTTTCCAGGTTGCTTGGTTGGCCAAAAAGGGCGTATGCGTTTTTTCCTGAATATATTCAGGAAAAAACGTATACGCCCTTTTTGGCCAAGGGCATCATTGTCAACGTTTTGCCGCTTTTCATGTGCTTTAAAGGCGATTCGAATCTACCTCCTGAAATCTGTTTCCTGCAATTCTGCCTTGATTTCAAATCCTCTTCTTTGCCTTCCCTCAATATATTTGTGGACGAGAGTTATCATTTATAACTCTGCAGGTTTGTGAATTGCAGTGCCCTGAAGCTGCATTTTACAAGTCGCTTTTTTGGGAGCTGGCCGCAAAAGCGCAGGATGGCTTCAGGCCCTGTTCTGGTTCCGGGGGGCAGGCTGAGCCTGTGGTTAATTCTTCTTCCTGATGGGAAAATAGAGTGACCTGTGACTGTCCCAACACCAAGAGCTAGTCTCTCATTGGTTTCCCGTCTTCCCGTTCATCCTCAGGACAAATTGCAACCTGTACGGAACAGGAGGTTAAAGGTGCTGATGCTCCAAGTAGGGAGATTGCTAGTAAAGTGTCTGGAATGGCGAACCGGAGCACAAGGAGGTGAGAAATGAGGTGCGTTTTAGAAACCTTTCCCCATCACACGGTGTACCATCTTCTGGGTTTCTCATGCATGTTTTCGATGTAGGAAGATGCCCTTGAACCTGGAGATTTGGGACCCATGCGATGGGTAGCACGCAGTATTACTTTAAAGGGTCTGCGTTTGCTCACCCAACCTCACCAAACCTCTCAGCCCCAAGAGTGTCCACCCTTATGTCTCATCCAGCTGTGGGTCTAGATATGGTCAATGCAGGTTGCATCACAGCCCCTGAACGAATTGTGTAAGAATTTCTCTCTCTTTCCCTGTCTTTGTTTCATGGGTTTTTAAAAGTAATTTATTTTTATAATGGGGTTTAGCTGCTTTTCACGGCTGTGTTTAGGCCGCCTTACACACACTTGACACACTAACAGAGAGATATCAATACATAGGTTTTAAGATTATTACTAGTCAGATATATTCTTGTGCGGTGAATCGGGCGTGTTGAGTCCAGTTCTCTGAGCAAGGAGTAGGTCTTGTCTATTCCATATTGGGTTTATGGAACGGTATCTGAACTAATTTGAAACTCTTGTTTTATGTATCACCCCACCTCACCTTTCCCGTTAAGCAGCCATAGTTTGTTTTCTGCATGTGTGACTCTGTTCTGTTTTGTAATTCAGTTCAAGTGTAACGGTTTTTACATTCCCTCTATAAGTGACACCTTATGAGAAGTGTCCTTTTCTGTGTGACTTATTTCACTTAGAATCGTCTTACCTAAATCCACTCATCATGCTGCTACTAGCCTTATGACATTGATTTCATGGCTGAGTGATATTCCATTGTACATAAGGACCACAACTTTTTTATCCATTTTTCGCTTTCCTGGGATATTTAAGGTGGAATGAAGTGGAGGTCCTTGTCAACAGAGCAGCCCTAAACTTTGGGGTGCTTGTGTCTTGCTGATTTTCAATTTTCCCACTTTATCCCCCCATGCGTGGAAGTGCCCTATGCTCTCTAAGCTGTGTTTTTTAGATGTTTCAGGACACACCGTACACTTCTCCAGAGTGGCTGTTGGCAATTTACATCCCGCCCATCAGTGTAGCAAGGCTCCCATTTCTCCATGGCCTGTCCTGCATTTCTGGTTTTGACACCTTTTTCAGCATGTCCCTTTTGACCGATGGGAAGCGAGACTTCTTTGTAGCGCTGATTTGCCTTTCCAGGTTGCTTGGTTGGCCAAAAAGGGCGTATGCGTTTTTTCCTGAATATATTCAGGAAAAAACGCATACGCCCTTTTTGGCCAAGGGCATCATTGTCAACGTTTTGCCGCTTTTCATGTGCTTTAAAGGCGATTCGAATCTACCTCCTGAAATCTGTTTCCTGCAATTCTGCCTTGATTTCAAATCCTCTTCTTTGCCTTCCCTCAATATATTTGTGGACGAGAGTTATCATTTATAACTCTGCAGGTTTGTGAATTGCAGTGCCCTGAAGCTGCATTTTACAAGTCGCTTTTTTGGGAGCCGGCCGCAAAAGCGCAGGATGGCTTCAGGCCCTGTTCTGGTTCCGGGGGGCAGGCTGAGCCTGTGGTTAATTCTTCTTCCTGATGGGAAAATAGAGTGACCTGTGACTGTCCCAACACCAAGAGCTAGTCTCTCATTGGTTTCCCGTCTTCCCGTTCATCCTCAGGACAAATTGCAACCTGTACGGAACAGGAGGTTAAAGGTGCTGATGCTCCAAGTAGGGAGATTGCTAGTAAAGTGGCTGGAATGGCGAACCCGAGCACAAGGAGGTGAGAAATGAGGTGCGTTTTAGAAACCTTTCCCCATCACACGGTGTACCATCTTCTGGGTTTCTCATGCATGTTTTCGATGTAGGAAGATGCCCTTGAACCTGGAGATTTGGGACCCATGCGATGGGTAGCACGCAGTATTACTTTAAAGGGTCTGCGTTTGCTCACCCAACCTCACCAAAACTCTCAGCCCCAAGAGTGTCCACCCTTATGTCTCATCCAGCTGTGGGTCTAGATATGGTCAATCCAGGTTGCATCACAGCCCCTGAACGAATTGTGTAAGAATTTCTCTCTCTTTCCCTGTCTTTGTTTCATGGGTTTTTAAAAGTAATTTATTTTTATAATGGGGTTTAGCTGCTTTTCACGGCTGTGTTTAGGCCGCTTTACACCCACTTGACACACTAACAGAGAGATATCAATACATAGGTTTTAAGATTATTACTAGTCAGATATATTCTTGTGCGGTGAATCGGGCGTGTTGAGTCCAGTTCTCTGAGCAAGGAGTAGGTCTTGTCTATTCCATATTGGGTTTATGGAACGGTATCTGAGCTAATTTGAAACTCTTGTTTTATGTATCACCCCACCTCACCTTTCCCGTTAAGCAGCCATAGTGTGTTTTCTGCATGTGTGACTCTGTTCTGTTTTGTAATTCAGTTCAAGTGTAACGGTTTTTACATTCCCTCTATAAGTGACACCTTATGAGAAGTGTCCTTTTCTGTGTGACTTATTTCACTTTGAATCGTCTTACCTAAATCCACTCATCATGCTGCTACTAGCCTTTTGACATTGATTTCATGGCTGAGTGATATTCCATTGTACATAAGGACCACAACTTTTTTATCCATTTTTCGCTTTCCTGGGATATTTAAGGTGGAAGGAAGTGGAGGTCCTTGTCAACAGAGCAGCCCTAAACTTTGGGGTGCTTGTGTCTTGCTGATTTTCAATTTTCCCACTTTATCCCCCCATGCGTGGAAGTGCCCTATGCTCTCTAAGCTGTGTTTTTTAGATGTTTCAGGACACACCGTACACTTCTCCAGAGTGGCTGTTGGCAATTTACATCCCGCCCATCAGTGTAGCAAGGCTCCCATTTCTCCATGGCCTGTCCTGCATTTCTGGTTTTGACACTTTTTTCAGCATGGCCCTTTTGACCGATGGGAAGCGAGACTTCTTTGTAGCGCTGATTTGCCTTTCCAGGTTGCTTGGTTGGCCAAAAAGGGCGTATGCGTTTTTTCCTGAATATATTCAGGAAAAAACGTATACGCCCTTTTTGGCCAAGGGCATCATTGTCAACGTTTTGCCGCTTTTCATGTGCTTTAAAGGCGATTCGAATCTACCTCCTGAAATCTGTTTCCTGCAATTCTGCCTTGATTTCAAATCCTCTTCTTTGCCTTCCCTCAATATATTTGTGGACGAGAGTTATCATTTATAACTCTGCAGGTTTGTGAATTGCAGTGCCCTGAAGCTGCATTTTACAAGTCGCTTTTTTGGGAGCCGGCCGCAAAAGCGCAGGATGGCTTCAGGCCCTGTTCTGGTTCCGGGGGGCAGGCTGAGCCTGTGGTTAATTCTTCTTCCTGATGGGAAAATAGAGTGACCTGTGCCTGTCCCAACACCAAGAGCTAGTCTCTCATTAGTTCCCCGTCTTCCCGTTCATCCTCAGGACAAATTGCAACCTGTACGGAACAGGAGGTTAAAGGTGCTGATGCTCCAAGTAGGGAGATTGCTAGTAAAGTGGCTGGAATGGCGAACCCGAGCACAAGGAGATGAGAAATGCGGTGCGTTTTAGAAACCTTTCCCCATCACACGGTGTACCATCTTCTGGGTTTCTCATGCATGTTTTCGATGTAGGAAGATGCCCTTGAACCTGGAGATTTGGGACCCATGCGATGGGTAGCACGCAGTATTACTTTAAAGGGTCTGCGTTTGCTCACCCAACCTCACCAAACCTCTCAGCCCCAAGAGTGTCCACCCTTATGTCTCATCCAGCTGTGGGTCTAGATATGGTCAATGCAGGTTGCATCACAGCCCCTGAACGAATTGTGTAAGAATTTCTCTCTCTTTCCCTGTCTTTGTTTCATGGGTTTTTAAAAGTAATTTATTTTTATAATGGGGTTTAGCTGCTTTTCACGGCTGTGTTTATGCCGCCTTACACACACTTGACACACTAACAGAGAGATATCAATACATAGGTTTTAAGATTATTACTAGTCAGATATATTCTTGTGCGGTGAATCGGGCGTGTTGAGTCCAGTTCTCTGAGCAAGGAGTAGGTCTTGTCTATTCCATATTGGGTTTATGGAACGGTATCTGAGCTAATTTGAAACTCTTGTTTTATGTATCACCCCACCTCACCTTTCCCGTTAAGCAGCCATAGTGTGTTTTCTGCATGTGTGACTCTGTTCTGTTTTGTAATTCAGTTCAAGTGTAACGGTTTTTACATTCCCTCTATAAGTGACACCTTATGAGAAGTGTCCTTTTCTGTGTGACTTATTTCACTTAGAATCGTCTTACCTAAATCCACTCATCATGCTGCTACTAGCCTTATGACATTGATTTCATGGCTGAGTGATATTCCATTGTACATAAGGACCACAACATTTTTATCCATTTTTCGCTTTCCTGGGATATTTAAGGTGGAAGGAAGTGGAGGTCCTTGTCAACAGAGCAGCCCTAAACTTTGGGGTGCTTGTGTCTTGCTGCTTTTCAATTTTCCCACTTTATCCCCCCATGCGTGGAAGTGCCCTATGCTCTCTAAGCTGTGTTTTTTAGATGTTTCAGGACACACCGTACACTTCTCCAGAGTGGCTGTTGGCAATTTACATCCCGCCCATCAGTGTAGCAAGGCTCCCATTTCTCCATGGCCTGTCCTGCATTTCTGGTTTTGACACCTTTTTCAGCATGTCCCTTTTGACCGATGGGAAGCGAGACTTCTTTGTAGCGCTGATTTGCCTTTCCAGGTTGCTTGGTTGGCCAAAAAGGGCGTATGCGTTTTTTCCTGAATATATTCAGGAAAAAACGCATACGCCCTTTTTGGCCAAGGGCATCATTGTCAACGTTTTGCCGCTTTTCATGTGCTTTAAAGGCGATTCGAATCTACCTCCTGAAATCTGTTTCCTGCAATTCTGCCTTGATTTCAAATCCTCTTCTTTGCCTTCCCTCAATATATTTGTGGACGAGAGTTATCATTTATAACTCTGCAGGTTTGTGAATTGCAGTGCCCTGAAGCTCCATTTTACAAGTCGCTTTTTTGGGAGCCGGCCGCAAAAGCGCAGGATGGCTTCAGGCCCTGTTCTGGTTCAGGGGGGCAGGCTGAGCCTGTGGTTAATTCTTCTTCCTGATGGGAAAATAGAGTGACCTGTGCCTGTCCCAACACCAAGAGCTAGTCTCTCATTGGTTCCCCGTCTTCCCGTTCATCCTCAGGACAAATTGCAACCTGTACGGAACAGGAGGTTAAAGGTGCTGATGCTCCAAGTAGGGAGATTGCTAGTAAAGTGGCTGGAATGGCGAACACGAGCACAAGGAGATGAGAAATGAGGTGCATTTTAGAAACCTTTCCCCATCACACGGTGTACCATATTCTGGGTTTCTCATGCATGTTTTCAATGTAGGAAGATGCCCTTGAACCTGGAGATTTGGGACCCATGCGATGGGTAGCACGCAGTATTACTTTAAAGGGTCTGCGTTTGCTCACCCAACCTCACCAAACCTCTCAGCCCCAAGAGTGTCCACCCTTATGTCTCATCCAGCTGTGGGTCTAGATATGGTCAATGCAGGTTGCATCACAGCCCCTGAACGAATTGTGTAAGAATTTCTCTCTCTTTCCCTGTCTTTGTTTCATGGGTTTTTAAAAGTAATTTATTTTTATAATGGGGTTTAGCTGCTTTTCACGGCTGTGTTTAGGCCGCCTTACACACACTTGACACACTAACAGAGAGATATCAATACATAGGTTTTAAGATTATTACTAGTCAGATATATTCTTGTGCGGTGAATCGGGCGTGTTGAGTCCAGTTCTCTGAGCAAGGAGTAGGTCTTGTCTATTCCATATTGGGTTTATGGAACGGTATCTGAGCTAATTTGAAACTCTTGTTTTATGTATCACCCCACCTCACCTTTCCCGTTAAGCAGCCATAGTTTGTTTTCTGCATGTGTGACTCTGTTCTGTTTTGTAATTCAGTTCAAGTGTAACGGTTTTTACATTCCCTCTATAAGTGACACCTTATGAGAAGTGTCCTTTTCTGTGTGACTTATTTCACTTAGAATCGTCTTACCTAAATCCACTCATCATGCTGCTACTAGCCTTATGACATTGATTTCATGGCTGAGTGATATTCCATTGTACATAAGGACCACAACTTTTTTATCCATTTTTCGCTTTCCTGGGATATTTAAGGTGGAATGAAGTGGAGGTCCTTGTCAACAGAGCAGCCCTAAACTTTGGGGTGCTTGTGTCTTGCTGATTTTCAATTTTCCCACTTTATCCCCCCATGCGTGGAAGTGCCCTATGCTCTCTAAGCTGTGTTTTTTAGATGTTTCAGGACACACCGTACACTTCTCCAGAGTGGCTGTTGGCAATTTACATCCCGCCCATCAGTGTAGCAAGGCTCCCATTTCTCCATGGCCTGTCCTGCATTTCTGGTTTTGACACCTTTTTCAGCATGTCCCTTTTGACCGATGGGAAGCGAGACTTCTTTGTAGCGCTGATTTGCCTTTCCAGGTTGCTTGGTTGGCCAAAAAGGGCGTATGCGTTTTTTCCTGAATATATTCAGGAAAAAACGCATACGCCCTTTTTGGCCAAGGGCATCATTGTCAACGTTTTGCCGCTTTTCATGTGCTTTAAAGGCGATTCGAATCTACCTCCTGAAATCTGTTTCCTGCAATTCTGCCTTGATTTCAAATCCTCTTCTTTGCCTTCCCTCAATATATTTGTGGACGAGAGTTATCATTTATAACTCTGCAGGTTTGTGAATTGCAGTGCCCTGAAGCTGCATTTTACAAGTCGCTTTTTTGGGAGCCGGCCGCAAAAGCGCAGGATGGCTTCAGGCCCTGTTCTGGTTCCGGGGGGCAGGCTGAGCCTGTGGTTAATTCTTCTTCCTGATGGGAAAATAGAGTGACCTGTGACTGTCCCAACACCAAGAGCTAGTCTCTCATTGGTTTCCCGTCTTCCCGTTCATCCTCAGGACAAATTGCAACCTGTACGGAACAGGAGGTTAAAGGTGCTGATGCTCCAATTAGGGAGATTGCTAGTAAAGTGGCTGGAATGGCGAACCCGAGCACAAGGAGGTGAGAAATGAGGTGCGTTTTAGAAACCTTTCCCCATCACACGGTGTACCATCTTCTGGGTTTCTCATGCATGTTTTCGATGTAGGAAGATGCCCTTGAACCTGGAGATTTGGGACCCATGCGATGGGTAGCACGCAGTATTACTTTAAAGGGTCTGCGTTTGCTCACCCAACCTCACCAAAACTCTCAGCCCCAAGAGTGTCCACCCTTATGTCTCATCCAGCTGTGGGTCTAGATATGGTCAATCCAGGTTGCATCACAGCCCCTGAACGAATTGTGTAAGAATTTCTCTCTCTTTCCCTGTCTTTGTTTCATGGGTTTTTAAAAGTAATTTATTTTTATAATGGGGTTTAGCTGCTTTTCACGGCTGTGTTTAGGCCGCTTTACACCCACTTGACACACTAACAGAGAGATATCAATACATAGGTTTTAAGATTATTACTAGTCAGATATATTCTTGTGCGGTGAATCGGGCGTGTTGAGTCCAGTTCTCTGAGCAAGGAGTAGGTCTTGTCTATTCCATATTGGGTTTATGGAACGGTATCTGAGCTAATTTGAAACTCTTGTTTTATGTATCACCCCACCTCACCTTTCCCGTTAAGCAGCCATAGTGTGTTTTCTGCATGTGTGACTCTGTTCTGTTTTGTAATTCAGTTCAAGTGTAACGGTTTTTACATTCCCTCTATAAGTGACACCTTATGAGAAGTGTCCTTTTCTGTGTGACTTATTTCACTTAGAATCGTCTTACCTAAATCCACTCATCATGCTGCTACTAGCCTTATGACATTGATTTCATGGCTGAGTGATATTCCATTGTACATAAGGACCACAACATTTTTATCCATTTTTCGCTTTCCTGGGATATTTAAGGTGGAAGGAAGTGGAGGTCCTTGTCAACAGAGCAGCCCTAAACTTTGGGGTGCTTGTGTCTTGCTGATTTTCAATTTTCCCACTTTATCCCCCCATGCGTGGAAGTGCCCTATGCTCTCTAAGCTGTGTTTTTTAGATGTTTCAGGACACACCGTACACTTCTCCAGAGTGGCTGTTGGCAATTTACATCCCGCCCATCAGTGTAGCAAGGCTCCCATTTCTCCATGGCCTGTCCTGCATTTCTGGTTTTGAACACCTTTTTCAGCATGTCCCTTTTGACCGATGGGAAGCGAGACTTCTTTGTAGCGCTGATTTGCCTTTCCAGGTTGCTTGGTTGGCCAAAAAGGGCGTATGCGTTTTTTCCTGAATATATTCAGGAAAAAACGCATACGCCCTTTTTGGCCAAGGGCATCATTGTCAACGTTTTGCCGCTTTTCATGTGCTTTAAAGGCGATTCGAATCTACCTCCTGAAATCTGTTTCCTGCAATTCTGCCTTGATTTCAAATCCTCTTCTTTGCCTTCCCTCAATATATTTGTGGACGAGAGTTATCATTTATAACTCTGCAGGTTTGTGAATTGCAGTGCCCTGAAGCTGCATTTTACAAGTCGCTTTTTTGGGAGCCGGCCGCAAAAGCGCAGGATGGCTTCAGGCCCTGTTCTGGTTCCGGGGGGCAGGCTGAGCCTGTGGTTAATTCTTCTTCCTGATGGGAAAATAGAGTGACCTGTGCCTGTCCCAACACCAAGAGCTAGTCTCTCATTGGTTCCCCGTCTTCCCGTTCATCCTCAGGACAAATTGCAACCTGTACGGAACAGGAGGTTAAAGGTGCTGATGCTCCAAGTAGGGAGATTGCTAGTAAAGTGGCTGGAATGGCGAACACGAGCACAAGGAGATGAGAAATGAGGTGCATTTTAGAAACCTTTCCCCATCACACGGTGTACCATCTTCTGGGTTTCTCATGCATGTTTTCGATGTAGGAAGATGCCCTTGAACCTGGAGATTTGGGACCCATGCGATGGGTAGCACGCAGTATTACTTTAAAGGGTCTGCGTTTGCTCACCCAACCTCACCAAAACTCTCAGCCCCAAGAGTGTCCACCCTTATGTCTCATCCAGCTGTGGGTCTAGATATGGTCAATCCAGGTTGCATCACAGCCCCTGAACGAATTGTGTAAGAATTTCTCTCTCTTTCCCTGTCTTTGTTTCATGGGTTTTTAAAAGTAATTTATTTTTATAATGGGGTTTAGCTGCTTTTCACGGCTGTGTTTAGGCCGCTTTACACCCACTTGACACACTAACAGAGAGATATCAATACATAGGTTTTAAGATTATTACTAGTCAGATATATTCTTGTGCGGTGAATCGGGCGTGTTGAGTCCAGTTCTCTGAGCAAGGAGTAGGTCTTGTCTATTCCATATTGGGTTTATGGAACGGTATCTGAGCTAATTTGAAACTCTTGTTTTATGTATCACCCCACCTCACCTTTCCCGTTAAGCAGCCATAGTGTGTTTTCTGCATGTGTGACTCTGTTCTGTTTTGTAATTCAGTTCAAGTGTAACGGTTTTTACATTCCCTCTATAAGTGACACCTTATGAGAAGTGTCCTTTTCTGTGTGACTTATTTCACTTAGAATCGTCTTACCTAAATCCACTCATCATGCTGCTACTAGCCTTATGACATTGATTTCATGGCTGAGTGATATTCCATTGTACATAAGGACCACAACATTTTTATCCATTTTTCGCTTTCCTGGGATATTTAAGGTGGAAGGAAGTGGAGGTCCTTGTCAACAGAGCAGCCCTAAACTTTGGGGTACTTGTGTCTTGCTGATTTTCAATTTTCCCACTTTATCCCCCCATGCGTGGAAGTGCCCTATGCTCTCTAAGCTGTGTTTTTTAGATGTTTCAGGACACACCGTACACTTCTCCAGAGTGGCTGTTGGCAATTTACATCCCGCCCATCAGTGTAGCAAGGCTCCCATTTCTCCATGGCCTGTCCTGCATTTCTGGTTTTGAACACCTTTTTCAGCATGTCCCTTTTGACCGATGGGAAGCGAGACTTCTTTGTAGCGCTGATTTGCCTTTCCAGGTTGCTTGGTTGGCCAAAAAGGGCGTATGCGTTTTTTCCTGAATATATTCAGGAAAAAACGCATACGCCCTTTTTGGCCAAGGGCATCATTGTCAACGTTTTGCCGCTTTTCATGTGCTTTAAAGGCGATTCGAATCTACCTCCTGAAATCTGTTTCCTGCAATTCTGCCTTGATTTCAAATCCTCTTCTTTGCCTTCCCTCAATATATTTGTGGACGAGAGTTATCATTTATAACTCTGCAGGTTTGTGAATTGCAGTGCCCTGAAGCTGCATTTTACAAGTCGCTTTTTTGGGAGCCGGCCGCAAAAGCTCAGGATGGCTTCAGGCCCTGTTCTGGTTCCGGGGGGCAGGCTGAGCCTGTGGTTAATTCTTCTTCCTGATGGGAAAATAGAGTGACCTGTGCCTGTCCCAACACCAAGAGCTAGTCTCTCATTAGTTCCCCGTCTTCCCGTTCATCCTCAGGACAAATTGCAACCTGTACGGAACAGGAGGTTAAAGGTGCTGATGCTCCAAGTAGGGAGATTGCTAGTAAAGTGGCTGGAATGGCGAACCCGAGCACAAGGAGATGAGAAATGCGGTGCGTTTTAGAAACCTTTCCCCATCACACGGTGTACCATCTTCTGGGTTTCTCATGCATGTTTTCGATGTAGGAAGATGCCCTTGAACCTGGAGATTTGGGACCCATGCGATGGGTAGCACGCAGTATTACTTTAAAGGGTCTGCGTTTGCTCACCCAACCTCACCAAACCTCTCAGCCCCAAGAGTGTCCACCCTTATGTCTCATCCAGCTGTGGGTCTAGATATGGTCAATGCAGGTTGCATCACAGCCCCTGAACGAATTGTGTAAGAATTTCTCTCTCTTTCCCTGTCTTTGTTTCATGGGTTTTTAAAAGTAATTTATTTTTATAATGGGGTTTAGCTGCTTTTCACGGCTGTGTTTATGCCGCCTTACACACACTTGACACACTAACAGAGAGATATCAATACATAGGTTTTAAGATTATTACTAGTCAGATATATTCTTGTGCGGTGAATCGGGCGTGTTGAGTCCAGTTCTCTGAGCAAGGAGTAGGTCTTGTCTATTCCATATTGGGTTTATGGAACGGTATCTGAGCTAATTTGAAACTCTTGTTTTATGTATCACCCCACCTCACCTTTCCCGTTAAGCAGCCATAGTGTGTTTTCTGCATGTGTGACTCTGTTCTGTTTTGTAATTCAGTTCAAGTGTAACGGTTTTTACATTCCCTCTATAAGTGACACCTTATGAGAAGTGTCCTTTTCTGTGTGACTTATTTCACTTAGAATCGTCTTACCTAAATCCACTCATCATGCTGCTACTAGCCTTATGACATTGATTTCATGGCTGAGTGATATTCCATTGTACATAAGGACCACAACATTTTTATCCATTTTTCGCTTTCCTGGGATATTTAAGGTGGAAGGAAGTGGAGGTCCTTGTCAACAGAGCAGCCCTAAACTTTGGGGTGCTTGTGTCTTGCTGCTTTTCAATTTTCCCACTTTATCCCCCCATGCGTGGAAGTGCCCTATGCTCTCTAAGCTGTGTTTTTTAGATGTTTCAGGACACACCGTACACTTCTCCAGAGTGGCTGTTGGCAATTTACATCCCGCCCATCAGTGTAGCAAGGCTCCCATTTCTCCATGGCCTGTCCTGCATTTCTGGTTTTGACACCTTTTTCAGCATGTCCCTTTTGACCGATGGGAAGCGAGACTTCTTTGTAGCGCTGATTTGCCTTTCCAGGTTGCTTGGTTGGCCAAAAAGGGCGTATGCGTTTTTTCCTGAATATATTCAGGAAAAAACGCATACGCCCTTTTTGGCCAAGGGCATCATTGTCAACGTTTTGCCGCTTTTCATGTGCTTTAAAGGCGATTCGAATCTACCTCCTGAAATCTGTTTCCTGCAATTCTGCCTTGATTTCAAATCCTCTTCTTTGCCTTCCCTCAATATATTTGTGGACGAGAGTTATCATTTATAACTCTGCAGGTTTGTGAATTGCAGTGCCCTGAAGCTCCATTTTACAAGTCGCTTTTTTGGGAGCCGGCCGCAAAAGCGCAGGATGGCTTCAGGCCCTGTTCTGGTTCCGGGGGGCCGGCTGAGCCTGTGGTTAATTCTTCTTCCTGATGGGAAAATAGAGTGACCTGTGCCTGTCCCAACACCAAGAGCTAGTCTCTCATTGGTTCCCCGTCTTCCCGTTCATCCTCAGGACAAATTGCAACCTGTACGGAACAGGAGGTTAAAGGTGCTGATGCTCCAAGTAGGGAGATTGCTAGTAAAGTGGCTGGAATGGCGAACACGAGCACAAGGAGATGAGAAATGAGGTGCATTTTAGAAACCTTTCCCCATCACACGGTGTACCATATTCTGGGTTTCTCATGCATGTTTTCAATGTAGGAAGATGCCCTTGAACCTGGAGATTTGGGACCCATGCGATGGGTAGCACGCAGTATTACTTTAAAGGGTCTGCGTTTGCTCACCCAACCTCACCAAACCTCTCAGCCCCAAGAGTGTCCACCCTTATGTCTCATCCAGCTGTGGGTCTAGATATGGTCAATGCAGGTTGCATCACAGCCCCTGAACGAATTGTGTAAGAATTTCTCTCTCTTTCCCTGTCTTTGTTTCATGGGTTTTTAAAAGTAATTTATTTTTATAATGGGGTTTAGCTGCTTTTCACGGCTGTGTTTAGGCCGCCTTACACACACTTGACACACTAACAGAGAGATATCAATACATAGGTTTTAAGATTATTACTAGTCAGATATATTCTTGTGCGGTGAATCGGGCGTGTTGAGTCCAGTTCTCTGAGCAAGGAGTAGGTCTTGTCTATTCCATATTGGGTTTATGGAACGGTATCTGAGCTAATTTGAAACTCTTGTTTTATGTATCACCCCACCTCACCTTTCCCGTTAAGCAGCCATAGTTTGTTTTCTGCATGTGTGACTCTGTTCTGTTTTGTAATTCAGTTCAAGTGTAACGGTTTTTACATTCCCTCTATAAGTGACACCTTATGAGAAGTGTCCTTTTCTGTGTGACTTATTTCACTTAGAATCGTCTTACCTAAATCCACTCATCATGCTGCTACTAGCCTTATGACATTGATTTCATGGCTGAGTGATATTCCATTGTACATAAGGACCACAACTTTTTTATCCATTTTTCGCTTTCCTGGGATATTTAAGGTGGAATGAAGTGGAGGTCCTTGTCAACAGAGCAGCCCTAAACTTTGGGGTGCTTGTGTCTTGCTGATTTTCAATTTTCCCACTTTATCCCCCCATGCGTGGAAGTGCCCTATGCTCTCTAAGCTGTGTTTTTTAGATGTTTCAGGACACACCGTACACTTCTCCAGAGTGGCTGTTGGCAATTTACATCCCGCCCATCAGTGTAGCAAGGCTCCCATTTCTCCATGGCCTGTCCTGCATTTCTGGTTTTGACACCTTTTTCAGCATGTCCCTTTTGACCGATGGGAAGCGAGACTTCTTTGTAGCGCTGATTTGCCTTTCCAGGTTGCTTGGTTGGCCAAAAAGGGCGTATGCGTTTTTTCCTGAATATATTCAGGAAAAAACGCATACGCCCTTTTTGGCCAAGGGCATCATTGTCAACGTTTTGCCGCTTTTCATGTGCTTTAAAGGCGATTCGAATCTACCTCCTGAAATCTGTTTCCTGCAATTCTGCCTTGATTTCAAATCCTCTTCTTTGCCTTCCCTCAATATATTTGTGGACGAGAGTTATCATTTATAACTCTGCAGGTTTGTGAATTGCAGTGCCTTGAAGCTGCATTTTACAAGTCGCTTTTTTGGGAGCCGGCCGCAAAAGCGCAGGATGGCTTCAGGCCCTGTTCTGGTTCCGGGGGGCAGGCTGAGCCTGTGGTTAATTCTTCTTCCTGATGGGAAAATAGAGTGACCTGTGACTGTCCCAACACCAAGAGCTAGTCTCTCATTGGTTTCCCGTCTTCCCGTTCATCCTCAGGACAAATTGCAACCTGTACGGAACAGGAGGTTAAAGGTGCTGATGCTCCAAGTAGGGAGATTGCTAGTAAAGTGGCTGGAATGGCGAACCCGAGCACAAGGAGGTGAGAAATGAGGTGCGTTTTAGAAACCTTTCCCCATCACACGGTGTACCATCTTCTGGGTTTCTCATGCATGTTTTCGATGTAGGAAGATGCCCTTGAACCTGGAGATTTGGGACCCATGCGATGGGTAGCACGCAGTATTACTTTAAAGGGTCTGCGTTTGCTCACCCAACCTCACCAAACCTCTCAGCCCCAAGAGTGTCCACCCTTATGTCTCATCCAGCTGTGGGTCTAGATATGGTCAATGCAGGTTGCATCACAGCCCCTGAACGAATTGTGTAAGAATTTCTCTCTCTTTCCCTGTCTTTGTTTCATGGGTTTTTAAAAGTAATTTATTTTTATAATGGGGTTTAGCTGCTTTTCACGGCTGTGTTTATGCTGCCTTACACACACTTGACACACTAACAGAGAGATATCAATACATAGGTTTTAAGATTATTACTAGTCAGATATATTCTTGTGCGGTGAATCGGGCGTGTTGAGTCCAGTTCTCTGAGCAAGGAGTAGGTCTTGTCTATTCCATATTGGGTTTATGGAACGGTATCTGAGCTAATTTGAAACTCTTGTTTTATGTATCACCCCACCTCACCTTTCCCGTTAAGCAGCCATAGTGTGTTTTCTGCATGTGTGACTCTGTTCTGTTTTGTAATTCAGTTCAAGTGTAACGGTTTTTACATTCCCTCTATAAGTGACACCTTATGAGAAGTGTCCTTTTCTGTGTGACTTATTTCACTTAGAATCGTCTTACCTAAATCCACTCATCATGCTGCTACTAGCCTTATGACATTGATTTCATGGCTGAGTGATATTCCATTGTACATAAGGACCACAACTTTTTTATCCATTTTTCGCTTTCCTGGGATATTTAAGGTGGAATGAAGTGGAGGTCCTTGTCAACAGAGCAGCCCTAAACTTTGGGGTGCTTGTGTCTTGCTGATTTTCAATTTTCCCACTTTATCCCCCCATGTGTGGAAGTGCCCTATGCTCTCTAAGCTGTGTTTTTTAGATGTTTCAGGACACACCGTACACTTCTCCAGAGTGGCTGTTGGCAATTTACATCCCGCCCATCAGTGTAGCAAGGCTCCCATTTCTCCATGGCCTGTCCTGCATTTCTGGTTTTGACACTTTTTTCAGCATGTCCCTTTTGACCGATGGGAAGCGAGACTTCTTTGTAGCGCTGATTTGCCTTTCCAGGTTGCTTGGTTGGCCAAAAAGGGCGTATGCGTTTTTTCCTGAATATATTCAGGAAAAAACGTATACGCCCTTTTTGGCCAAGGGCATCATTGTCAACGTTTTGCCGCTTTTCATGTGCTTTAAAGGCGATTCGAATCTACCTCCTGAAATCTGTTTCCTGCAATTCTGCCTTGATTTCAAATCCTCTTCTTTGCCTTCCCTCAATATATTTGTGGACGAGAGTTATCATTTATAACTCTGCAGGTTTGTGAATTGCAGTGCCCTGAAGCTGCATTTTACAAGTCGCTTTTTTGGGAGCCGGCCGCAAAAGCGCAGGATGGCTTCAGGCCCTGTTCTGGTTCCGGGGGGCAGGCTGAGCCTGTGTTTAATTCTTCTTCCTGATGGGAAAATAGAGTGACCTGTGACTGTCCCAACACCAAGAGCTAGTCTCTCATTGGTTTCCCGTCTTCCCGTTCATCCTCAGGACAAATTGCAACCTGTACGGAACAGGAGGTTAAAGGTGCTGATGCTCCAAGTAGGGAGATTGCTAGTAAAGTGGCTGGAATGGCGAACACGAGCACAAGGAGGTGAGAAATGAGGTGCGTTTTAGAAACCTTTCCCCATCACACGGTGTACCATCTTCTGGGTTTCTCATGCATGTTTTCGATGTAGGAAGATGCCCTTGAACCTGGAGATTTGGGACCCATGCGATGGGTAGCACGCAGTATTACTTTAAAGGGTCTGCGTTTGCTCACCCAACCTCACCAAACCTCTCAGCCCCAAGAGTGTCCACCCTTATGTCTCATCCAGCTGTGGGTCTAGATATGGTCAATCCAGGTTGCATCACAGCCCCTGAACGAATTGTGTAAGAATTTCTCTCTCTTTCCCTGTCTTTGTTTCATGGGTTTTTAAAAGTAATTTATTTTTATAATGGGGTTTAGCTGCTTTTCACGGCTGTGTTTAGGCCGCTTTACACCCACTTGACACACTAACAGAGAGATATCAATACATAGGTTTTAAGATTATTACTAGTCAGATATATTCTTGTGCGGTGAATCGGGCGTGTTGAGTCCAGTTCTCTGAGCAAGGAGTAGGTCTTGTCTATTCCATATTGGGTTTATGGAACGGTATCTGAGCTAATTTGAAACTCTTGTTTTATGTATCACCCCACCTCACCTTTCCCGTTAAGCAGCCATAGTGTGTTTTCTGCATGTGTGACTCTGTTCTGTTTTGTAATTCAGTTCAAGTGTAACGGTTTTTACATTCCCTCTATAAGTGACACCTTAGGAGAAGTGTCCTTTTCTGTGTGACTTATTTCACTTAGAATCGTCTTACCTAAATCCACTCATCATGCTGCTACTAGCCTTATGACATTGATTTCATGGCTGAGTGATATTCCATTGTACATAAGGACCACAACTTTTTTATCCATTTTTCGCTTTCCTGGGATATTTAAGGTGGAAGGAAGTGGAGGTCCTTGTCAACAGAGCAGCCCTAAACTTTGGGGTGCTTGTGTCTTGCTGATTTTCAATTTTCCCACTTTATCCCCCCATGCGTGGAAGTGCCCTATGCTCTCTAAGCTGTGTTTTTTAGATGTTTCAGGACACACCGTACACTTCTCCAGAGTGGCTGTTGGCAATTTACATCCCGCCCATCAGTGTAGCAAGGCTCCCATTTCTCCATGGCCTGTCCTGCATTTCTGGTTTTGACAACTTTTTCAGCATGTCCCTTTTGACCGATGGGAAGCGAGACTTCTTTGTAGCGCTGATTTGCCTTTCCAGGTTGCTTGGTTGGCCAAAAAGGGCGTATGCGTTTTTTCCTGAATGTATTGAGGAAAAAACGCATACGCCCTTTTTGGCCAAGGGCATCATTGTCAACGTTTTGCCGCTTTTCATGTGCTTTAAAGGCGATTCGAATCTACCTCCTGAAATCTGTTTCCTGCAATTCTGCCTTGATTTCAAATCCTCTTCTTTGCCTTCCCTCAATATATTTGTGGACGAGAGTTATCATTTATAACTCTGCAGGTTTGTGAATTGCAGTGCCCTGAAGCTCCATTTTACAAGTCGCTTTTTTGGGAGCCAGCCGCAAAAGCGCAGGATGGCTTCAGGCCCTGTTCTGGTTCCGGGGGGCAGGCTGAGCCTGTGGTTAATTCTTCTTCCTGATGGGAAAATAGAGTGACCTGTGCCTGTCCCAACACCAAGAGCTAGTCTCTCATTGGTTCCCCGTCTTCCGGTTCATCCTCAGGACAAATTGCAACCTGTACGGAACAGGAGGTTAAAGGTGCTGATGCTCCAAGTAGGGAGATTGCTAGTAAAGTGGCTGGAATGGCGAACCCGAGCACAAGGAGGTGAGAAATGAGGTGCGTTTTAGAAACCTTTCCCCATCACACGGTGTACCATCTTCTGGGTTTCTCATGCATGTTTTCGATGTAGGAAGTTGCCCTTGAACCTGGAGATTTGGGACCCATGCGATGGGTAGCACGCAGTATTACTTTAAAGGGTCTGCATTTGCTCACCCAACCTCACCAAACCTCTCAGCCCCAAGAGTGTCCACCCTTATGTCTCATCCAGCTGTGGGTCTAGATATGGTCAATCCAGGTTGCATCACAGCCCCTGAACGAATTGTGTAAGAATTTCTCTCTCTTTCCCTGTCTTTGTTTCATGGGTTTTTAAAAGTAATTTATTTTTATAATGGGGTTTAGCTGCTTTTCACGGCTGTGTTTAGGCCGCTTTACACCCACTTGACACACTAACAGAGAGATATCAATACATAGGTTTTAAGATTATTACTAGTCAGATATATACTTGTGCGGTGAATCGGGCGTGTTGAGTCCAGTTCTCTGAGCAAGGAGTAGGTCTTGTCTATTCCATATTGGGTTTATGGAACGGTATCTGAGCTAATTTGAAACTCTTGTTTTATGTATCACCCCACCTCACCTTTCCCGTTAAGCAGCCATAGTGTGTTTTCTGCATGTGTGACTCTGTTCTGTTTTGTAATTCAGTTCAAGTGTAACGGTTTTTACATTCCCTCTATAAGTGACACCTTATGAGAAGTGTCCTTTTCTGTGTGACTTATTTCACTTAGAATCGTCTTACCTAAATCCACTCATCATGCTGCTACTAGCCTTATGACATTGATTTCATGGCTGAGTGATATTCCATTGTACATAAGGACCACAACATTTTTATCCATTTTTCGCTTTCCTGGGATATTTAAGGTGGAAGGAAGTGGAGGTCCTTGTCAACAGAGCAGCCCTAAACTTTGGGGTGCTTGTGTCTTGCTGATTTTCAATTTTCCCACTTTATCCCCCCATGCGTGGAAGTGCCCTATGCTCTCTAAGCTGTGTTTTTTAGATGTTTCAGGACACACCGTACACTTCTCCAGAGTGGCTGTTGGCAATTTACATACCGCCCATCAGTGTAGCAAGGCTCCCATTTCTCCATGGCCTGTCCTGCATTTCTGGTTTTGACAACTTTTTCAGCATGTCCCTTTTGACCGATGGGAAGCGAGACTTCTTTGTAGCGCTGATTTGCCTTTCCAGGTTGCTTGGTTGGCCAAAAAGGGCGTATGCGTTTTTTCCTGAATATATTCAGGAAAAAACGCATACGCCCTTTTTGGCCAAGGGCATCATTGTCAACGTTTTGCTGCTTTTCATGTGCTTTAAAGGCGATTCGAATCTACCTCCTGAAATCTGTTTCCTGCAATTCTGCCTTGATTTCAAATCCTCTTCTTTGCCTGCCCTCAATATATTTGTGGACGAGAGTTATCATTTATAACTCTGCAGGTTTGTGAATTGCAGTGCCCTGAAGCTCCATTTTACAAGTCGCTTTTTTGGGAGCCGGCCGCAAAAGCGCAGGATGGCTTCAGGCCCTATTCTGGTTCCGGGGGGCAGGCTGAGCCTGTGGTTAATTCTTCTTCCTGATGGGAAAATAGAGTGACCTGTGCCTGTCCCAACACCAAGAGCTAGTCTCTCATTGGTTCCCCGTCTTCCCGTTCATCCTCAGGACAAATTGCAACCTGTACGGAACAGGAGGTTAAAGGTGCTGATGCTCCAAGTAGGGAGATTGCTAGTAAAGTGGCTGGAATGGCGAACACGAGCACATGGAGATGAGAAATGAGGTGCATTTTAGAAACCTTTCCCCATCACACGGTGTACCATCTTCTGGGTTTCTCATGCATGTTTTCGATGTAGGAAGATGCCCTTGAACCTGGAGATTTGGGACCCATGCGATGGGTAGCACGCAGTATTACTTTAAAGGGTCTGCGTTTGCTCACCCAACCTCACCAAACCTCTCAGCCCCAAGAGTGTCCACCCTTATGTCTCATCCAGCTGTGGGTCTAGATATAGTCAATGCAGGTTGCATCACAGCCCCTGAACGAATTGTGTAAGAATTTCTCTCTCTTTCCCTGTCTTTGTTTCATGGGTTTTTAAAAGTAATTTATTTTTATAATGGGGTTTAGCTGCTTTTCACGGCTGTGTTTATGCCACCTTACACACACTTGACACACTAACAGAGAGATATCAATACATAGGTTTTAAGATTATTACTAGTCAGATATATTCTTGTGCGGTGAATCGGGCGTGTTGAGTCCAGTTCTCTGAGCAAGGAGTAGGTCTTGTCTATTCCATATTGGGTTTATGGAACGGTATCTGAGCTAATTTGAAACTCTTGTTTTATGTATCACCCCACCTCACCTTTCCCGTTAAGCAGCCATAGTGTGTTTTCTGCATGTGTGACTCTGTTCTGTTTCGTAATTCAGTTCAAGTGTAACGGTTTTTACATTCCCTCTATAAGTGACACCTTATGAGAAGTGTCCTTTTCTGTGTGACTTATTTCACTTAGAATCGTCTTACCTAAATCCACTCATCATGCTGCTACTAGCCTTATGACATTGATTTCATGGCTGAGTGATATTCCATTGTACATAAGGACCACAACTTTTTTATCCATTTTTCGCTTTCCTGGGATATTTAAGGTGGAATGAAGTGGAGGTCCTTGTCAACAGAGCAGCCCTAAACTTTGGGGTGCTTGTGTCTTGCTGATTTTCAATTTTCCCACTTTATCCCCCCATGCGTGGAAGTGCCCTATGCTCTCTAAGCTGTGTTTTTTAGATGTTTCAGGACACACCGTACACTTCTCCAGAGTGGCTGTTGGCAATTTACATCCCGCCCATCAGTGTAGCAAGGCTCCCATTTCTCCATGGCCTGTCCTGCATTTCTGGTTTTGACACTTTTTTCAGCATGGCCCTTTTGACCGATGGGAAGCGAGACTTCTTTGTAGCGCTGATTTGCCTTTCCAGGTTGCTTGGTTGGCCAAAAAGGGCGTATGCGTTTTTTCCTGAATATATTCAGGAAAAAACGCATACGCCCTTTTTGGCCAAGGGCATCATTGTCAACGTTTTGCCGCTTTTCATGTGCTTTAAAGGCGATTCGAATCTACCTCCTGAAATCTGTTTCCTGCAATTCTGCCTTGATTTCAAATCCTCTTCTTTGCCTTCCCTCAATATATTTGTGGACGAGAGTTATCATTTATAACTCTGCAGGTTTGTGAATTGCAGTGCCCTGAAGCTCCATTTTACAAGTCGGTTTTTTGGGAGCCGGCCGCAAAAGCGCAGGATGGCTTCAGGCCCTGTTCTGGTTCCGGGGGGCAGGCTGAGCCTGTGGTTAATTCTTCTTCCTGATGGGAAAATAGAGTGACCTGTGCCTGTCCCAACACCAAGAGCTAGTCTCTCATTGGTTCCCCGTCTTCCCGTTCATCCTCAGGACAAATTGCAACCTGTACGGAACAGGAGGTTAAAGGTGCTGATGCTCCAAGTAGGGAGATTGCTAGTAAAGTGGCTGGAATGGCGAACCCGAGCACAAGGAGATGAGAAATGAGGTGCGTTTTAGAAACCTTTCCCCATCACACGGTGTACCATCTTCTGGGTTTCTCATGCATGTTTTCGATGTAGGAAGATGCCCTTGAACCTGGAGATTTGGGACCCATGCGATGGGTAACAAGCAGTATTACTTTAAAGGGTCTGCGTTTGCTCACCCAACCTCACCGAACCTCTCAGCCCCAAGAGTGTCCACCCTTATGTCTCATCCAGCTGTGGGTCTAGATATGGTCAATCCAGGTTGCATCACAGCCCCTGAACGAATTGTGTAAGAATTTCTCTCTCTTTCCCTGTCTTTGTTTCATGGGTTTTTAAAAGTAATTTAATTTATAATTGGGTTTAGCTGCTTTTCACGGCTGTGTTTAGGCCGCTTTACACCCACTTGACACACTAACAGAGAGATATCAATATATAGGTTTTAAGATTATTACTAGTCAGATATATTCTTGTGCGGTGAATCGGGCGTGTTGAGTCCAGTTCTCTGAGCAAGGAGTAGGTCTTGTCTATTCCATATTGGGTTTATGGAACGGTATCTGAGCTAATTTGAAACTCTTGTTTTATGTATCACCCCACCTCACCTTTCCCGTTAAGCAGCCATAGTGTGTTTTCTGCATGTGTGACTCTGTTCTGTTTTGTAATTCAGTTCAAGTGTAACGGTTTTTACATTCCCTCTATAAGTGACACCTTATGAGAAGTGTCCTTTTCTGTGTGACTTATTTCACTTAGAATCGTCTTACCTAAATCCACTCATCATGCTGCTACTAGCCTTATGACATTGATTTCATGGCTGAGTGATATTCCATTGTACATAAGGACCACAACTTTTTTATCCATTTTTCGCTTTCCTGGGATATTTAAGGTGGAATGAAGTGGAGGTCCTTGTCAACAGAGCAGCCCTAAACTTTGGGGTGCTTGTGTCTTGCTGATTTTCAATTTTCCCACTTTATCCCCCCATGCGTGGAAGTGCCCTATGCTCTCTAAGCTGTGTTTTTTAGATGTTTCAGGACACACCGTACACTTCTCCAGAGTGGCTGTTGGCAATTTACATCCCGCCCATCAGTGTAGCAAGGCTCCCATTTCTCCATGGCCTGTCCTGCATTTCTGGTTTTGACACTTTTTTCAGCATGGCCCTTTTGACCGATGGGAAGCGAGACTTCTTTGTAGCGCTGATTTGCCTTTCCAGGTTGCTTGGTTGGCCAAAAAGGGCGTATGCGTTTTTTCCTGAATATATTCAGGAAAAAACGCATACGCCCTTTTTGGCCAAGGGCATCATTGTCAACGTTTTGCCGCTTTTCATGTGCTTTAAAGGCGATTCGAATCTACCTCCTGAAATCTGTTTCCTGCAATTCTGCCTTGATTTCAAATCCTCTTCTTTGCCTTCCCTCAATATATTTGTGGACGAGAGTTATCATTTATAACTCTGCAGGTTTGTGAATTGCAGTGCCCTGAAGCTCCATTTTACAAGTCGCTTTTTTGGGAGCCAGCCGCAAAAGCGCAGGATGGCTTCAGGCCCTGTTCTGGTTCCGGGGGGCAGGCTGAGCCTGTGGTTAATTCTTCTTCCTGATGGGAAAATAGAGTGACCTGTGCCTGTCCCAACACCAAGAGCTAGTCTCTCATTGGTTCCCCGTCTTCCGGTTCATCCTCAGGACAAATTGCAACCTGTACGGAACAGGAGGTTAAAGGTGCTGATGCTCCAAGTAGGGAGATTGCTAGTAAAGTGGCTGGAATGGCGAACCCGAGCACAAGGAGGTGAGAAATGAGGTGCGTTTTAGAAACCTTTCCCCATCACACGGTGTACCATCTTCTGGGTTTCTCATGCATGTTTTCGATGTAGGAAGTTGCCCTTGAACCTGGAGATTTGGGACCCATGCGATGGGTAGCACGCAGTATTACTTTAAAGGGTCTGCATTTGCTCACCCAACCTCACCAAACCTCTCAGCCCCAAGAGTGTCCACCCTTATGTCTCATCCAGCTGTGGGTCTAGATATGGTCAATCCAGGTTGCATCACAGCCCCTGAACGAATTGTGTAAGAATTTCTCTCTCTTTCCCTGTCTTTGTTTCATGGGTTTTTAAAAGTAATTTATTTTTATAATGGGGTTTAGCTGCTTTTCACGGCTGTGTTTAGGCCGCTTTACACCCACTTGACACACTAACAGAGAGATATCAATACATAGGTTTTAAGATTATTACTAGTCAGATATATACTTGTGCGGTGAATCGGGCGTGTTGAGTCCAGTTCTCTGAGCAAGGAGTAGGTCTTGTCTATTCCATATTGGGTTTATGGAACGGTATCTGAGCTAATTTGAAACTCTTGTTTTATGTATCACCCCACCTCACCTTTCCCGTTAAGCAGCCATAGTGTGTTTTCTGCATGTGTGACTCTGTTCTGTTTTGTAATTCAGTTCAAGTGTAACGGTTTTTACATTCCCTCTATAAGTGACACCTTATGAGAAGTGTCCTTTTCTGTGTGACTTATTTCACTTAGAATCGTCTTACCTAAATCCACTCATCATGCTGCTACTAGCCTTATGACATTGATTTCATGGCTGAGTGATATTCCATTGTACATAAGGACCACAACATTTTTATCCATTTTTCGCTTTCCTGGGATATTTAAGGTGGAAGGAAGTGGAGGTCCTTGTCAACAGAGCAGCCCTAAACTTTGGGGTGCTTGTGTCTTGCTGATTTTCAATTTTCCCACTTTATCCCCCCATGCGTGGAAGTGCCCTATGCTCTCTAAGCTGTGTTTTTTAGATGTTTCAGGACACACCGTACACTTCTCCAGAGTGGCTGTTGGCAATTTACATACCGCCCATCAGTGTAGCAAGGCTCCCATTTCTCCATGGCCTGTCCTGCATTTCTGGTTTTGACAACTTTTTCAGCATGTCCCTTTTGACCGATGGGAAGCGAGACTTCTTTGTAGCGCTGATTTGCCTTTCCAGGTTGCTTGGTTGGCCAAAAAGGGCGTATGCGTTTTTTCCTGAATATATTCAGGAAAAAACGCATACGCCCTTTTTGGCCAAGGGCATCATTGTCAACGTTTTGCTGCTTTTCATGTGCTTTAAAGGCGATTCGAATCTACCTCCTGAAATCTGTTTCCTGCAATTCTGCCTTGATTTCAAATCCTCTTCTTTGCCTGCCCTCAATATATTTGTGGACGAGAGTTATCATTTATAACTCTGCAGGTTTGTGAATTGCAGTGCCCTGAAGCTCCATTTTACAAGTCGCTTTTTTGGGAGCCGGCCGCAAAAGCGCAGGATGGCTTCAGGCCCTATTCTGGTTCCGGGGGGCAGGCTGAGCCTGTGGTTAATTCTTCTTCCTGATGGGAAAATAGAGTGACCTGTGCCTGTCCCAACACCAAGAGCTAGTCTCTCATTGGTTCCCCGTCTTCCCGTTCATCCTCAGGACAAATTGCAACCTGTACGGAACAGGAGGTTAAAGGTGCTGATGCTCCAAGTAGGGAGATTGCTAGTAAAGTGGCTGGAATGGCGAACACGAGCACATGGAGATGAGAAATGAGGTGCATTTTAGAAACCTTTCCCCATCACACGGTGTACCATCTTCTGGGTTTCTCATGCATGTTTTCGATGTAGGAAGATGCCCTTGAACCTGGAGATTTGGGACCCATGCGATGGGTAGCACGCAGTATTACTTTAAAGGGTCTGCGTTTGCTCACCCAACCTCACCAAACCTCTCAGCCCCAAGAGTGTCCACCCTTATGTCTCATCCAGCTGTGGGTCTAGATATAGTCAATGCAGGTTGCATCACAGCCCCTGAACGAATTGTGTAAGAATTTCTCTCTCTTTCCCTGTCTTTGTTTCATGGGTTTTTAAAAGTAATTTATTTTTATAATGGGGTTTAGCTGCTTTTCACGGCTGTGTTTATGCCACCTTACACACACTTGACACACTAACAGAGAGATATCAATACATAGGTTTTAAGATTATTACTAGTCAGATATATTCTTGTGCGGTGAATCGGGCGTGTTGAGTCCAGTTCTCTGAGCAAGGAGTAGGTCTTGTCTATTCCATATTGGGTTTATGGAACGGTATCTGAGCTAATTTGAAACTCTTGTTTTATGTATCACCCCACCTCACCTTTCCCGTTAAGCAGCCATAGTGTGTTTTCTGCATGTGTGACTCTGTTCTGTTTTGTAATTCAGTTCAAGTGTAACGGTTTTTACATTCCCTCTATAAGTGACACCTTATGAGAAGTGTCCTTTTCTGTGTGACTTATTTCACTTAGAATCGTCTTACCTAAATCCACTCATCATGCTGCTACTAGCCTTATGACATTGATTTCATGGCTGAGTGATATTCCATTGTACATAAGGACCACAACTTTTTTATCCATTTTTCGCTTTCCTGGGATATTTAAGGTGGAATGAAGTGGAGGTCCTTGTCAACAGAGCAGCCCTAAACTTTGGGGTGCTTGTGTCTTGCTGATTTTCAATTTTCCCACTTTATCCCCCCATGCGTGGAAGTGCCCTATGCTCTCTAAGCTGTGTTTTTTAGATGTTTCAGGACACACCGTACACTTCTCCAGAGTGGCTGTTGGCAATTTACATCCCGCCCATCAGTGTAGCAAGGCTCCCATTTCTCCATGGCCTGTCCTGCATTTCTGGTTTTGACACTTTTTTCAGCATGGCCCTTTTGACCGATGGGAAGCGAGACTTCTTTGTAGCGCTGATTTGCCTTTCCAGGTTGCTTGGTTGGCCAAAAAGGGCGTATGCGTTTTTTCCTGAATATATTCAGGAAAAAACGCATACGCCCTTTTTGGCCAAGGGCATCATTGTCAACGTTTTGCCGCTTTTCATGTGCTTTAAAGGCGATTCGAATCTACCTCCTGAAATCTGTTTCCTGCAATTCTGCCTTCATTTCAAATCCTCTTCTTTGCCTTCCCTCAATATATTTGTGGACGAGAGTTATCATTTATAACTCTGCAGGTTTGTGAATTGCAGTGCCCTGAAGCTCCATTTTACAAGTCGGTTTTTTGGGAGCCGGCCGCAAAAGCGCAGGATGGCTTCAGGCCCTGTTCTGGTTCCGGGGGGCAGGCTGAGCCTGTGGTTAATTCTTCTTCCTGATGGGAAAATAGAGTGACCTGTGCCTGTCCCAACACCAAGAGCTAGTCTCTCATTGGTTCCCCGTCTTCCCGTTCATCCTCAGGACAAATTGCAACCTGTACGGAACAGGAGGTTAAAGGTGCTGATGCTCCAAGTAGGGAGATTGCTAGTAAAGTGGCTGGAATGGCGAACCCGAGCACAAGGAGATGAGAAATGAGGTGCGTTTTAGAAACCTTTCCCCATCACACGGTGTACCATCTTCTGGGTTTCTCATGCATGTTTTCGATGTAGGAAGATGCCCTTGAACCTGGAGATTTGGGACCCATGCGATGGGTAACAAGCAGTATTACTTTAAAGGGTCTGCGTTTGCTCACCCAACCTCACCGAACCTCTCAGCCCCAAGAGTGTCCACCCTTATGTCTCATCCAGCTGTGGGTCTAGATATGGTCAATCCAGGTTGCATCACAGCCCCTGAACGAATTGTGTAAGAATTTCTCTCTCTTTCCCTGTCTTTGTTTCATGGGTTTTTAAAAGTAATTTAATTTATAATTGGGTTTAGCTGCTTTTCACGGCTGTGTTTAGGCCGCTTTACACCCACTTGACACACTAACAGAGAGATATCAATATATAGGTTTTAAGATTATTACTAGTCAGATATATTCTTGTGCGGTGAATCGGGCGTGTTGAGTCCAGTTCTCTGAGCAAGGAGTAGGTCTTGTCTATTCCATATTGGGTTTATGGAACGGTATCTGAGCTAATTTGAAACTCTTGTTTTATGTATCACCCCACCTCACCTTTCCCGTTAAGCAGCCATAGTGTGTTTTCTGCATGTGTGACTCTGTTCTGTTTTGTAATTCAGTTCAAGTGTAACGGTTTTTACATTCCCTCTATAAGTGACACCTTATGAGAAGTGTCCTTTTCTGTGTGACTTATTTCACTTAGAATCGTCTTACCTAAATCCACTCATCATGCTGCTACTAGCCTTATGACATTGATTTCATGGCTGAGTGATATTCCATTGTACATAAGGACCACAACTTTTTTATCCATTTTTCGCTTTCCTGGGATATTTAAGGTGGAATGAAGTGGAGGTCCTTGTCAACAGAGCAGCCCTAAACTTTGGGGTGCTTGTGTCTTGCTGATTTTCAATTTTCCCACTTTATCCCCCCATGCGTGGAAGTGCCCTATGCTCTCTAAGCTGTGTTTTTTAGATGTTTCAGGACACACCGTACACTTCTCCAGAGTGGCTGTTGGCAATTTACATCCCGCCCATCAGTGTAGCAAGGCTCCCATTTCTCCATGGCCTGTCCTGCATTTCTGGTTTTGACACTTTTTTCAGCATGGCCCTTTTGACCGATGGGAAGCGAGACTTCTTTGTAGCGCTGATTTGCCTTTCCAGGTTGCTTGGTTGGCCAAAAAGGGCGTATGCGTTTTTTCCTGAATATATTCAGGAAAAAACGCATACGCCCTTTTTGGCCAAGGGCATCATTGTCAACGTTTTGCCGCTTTTCATGTGCTTTAAAGGCGATTCGAATCTACCTCCTGAAATCTGTTTCCTGCAATTCTGCCTTGATTTCAAATCCTCTTCTTTGCCTTCCCTCAATATATTTGTGGACGAGAGTTATCATTTATAACTCTGCAGGTTTGTGAATTGCAGTGCCCTGAAGCTCCATTTTACAAGTCGGTTTTTTGGGAGCCGGCCGCAAAAGCGCAGGATGGCTTCAGGCCCTGTTCTGGTTCCGGGGGGCAGGCTGAGCCTGTGGTTAATTCTTCTTCCTGATGGGAAAATAGAGTGACCTGTGCCTGTCCCAACACCAAGAGCTAGTCTCTCATTGGTTCCCCGTCTTCCCGTTCATCCTCAGGACAAATTGCAACCTGTACGGAACAGGAGGTTAAAGGTGCTGATGCTCCAAGTAGGGAGATTGCTAGTAAAGTGGCTGGAATGGCGAACCCGAGCACAAGGAGATGAGAAATGAGGTGCGTTTTAGAAACCTTTCCCCATCACACGGTGTACCATCTTCTGGGTTTCTCATGCATGTTTTCGATGTAGGAAGATGCCCTTGAACCTGGAGATTTGGGACCCATGCGATGGGTAACACGCAGTATTACTTTAAAGGGTCTGCGTTTGCTCACCCAACCTCACCGAACCTCTCAGCCCCAAGAGTGTCCACCCTTATGTCTCATCCAGCTGTGGGTCTATTTATGGTCAATCCAGGTTGCATCACAGCCCCTGAACGAATTGTGTAAGAATTTCTCTCTCTTTCCCTGTCTTTGTTTCATGGGTTTTTAAAAGTAATTTATTTTTATAATGGGGTTTAGCTGCTTTTCACGGCTGTGTTTAGGCCGCTTTACACCCACTTGACACACTAACAGAGAGATATCAATATATAGGTTTTAAGATTATTACTAGTCAGATATATTCTTGTGCGGTGAATCGGGCGTGTTGAGTCCAGTTCTCTGAGCAAGGAGTAGGTCTTGTCTATTCCATATTGGGTTTATGGAACGGTATCTGAGCTAATTTGAAACTCTTGTTTTATGTATCACCTCACCTCACCTTTCCCGTTAAGCAGCCATAGTGTGTTTTCTGCATGTGTGACTCTGTTCTGTTTTGTAATTCAGTTCAAGTGTAACGGTTTTTACATTCCCTCTATAAGTGACACCTTATGAGAAGTGTCCTTTTCTGTGTGACTTATTTCACTTAGAATCGTCTTACCTAAATCCACTCATCATGCTGCTACTAGCCTTATGACATTGATTTCATGGCTGAGTGATATTCCATTGTACATAAGGACCACAACTTTTTTATCCATTTTTCGCTTTCCTGGGATATTTAAGGTGGAAGGAAGTGGAGGTCCTTGTCAACAGAGCAGCCCTAAACATTGGGGTGCTTGTGTCTTGCTGATTTTCAATTTTCCCACTTTATCCCCCCATGCGTGGAAGTGCCCTATGCTCTCTAAGCTGTGTTTTTTAGATGTTTCAGGACACACCGTACACTTCTCCAGAGTGGCTGTTGGCAATTTACATCCCGCCCATCAGTGTAGCAAGGCTCCCATTTCTCCATGGCCTGTCCTGCATTTCTGGTTTTGACACTTTTTTCAGCATGGCCCTTTTGACCGATGGGAAGCGAGACTTCTTTGTAGCGCTGATTTGCCTTTCCAGGTTGCTTGGTTGGCCAAAAAGGGCGTATGCGTTTTTTCCTGAATATATTCAGGAAAAAACGCATACGCCCTTTTTGGCCAAGGGCATCATTGTCAACGTTTTGCCGCTTTTCATGTGCTTTAAAGGCGATTCGAATCTACCTCCTGAAATCTGTTTCCTGCAATTCTGCCTTGATTTCAAATCCTCTTCTTTGCCTTCCCTCAATACATTTGTGGACGAGAGTTATCATTTATAACTCTGCAGGTTTGTGAATTGCAGTGCCCTGAAGCTCCATTTTACAAATCGCTTTTTCGGGAGCTGGCCGCAAAAGCGCAGGATGGCTTCAGGCCTTGTTCTGGTTCCGGGGGGCAGGCTGAGCCTGTGGTTAATTCTTCTTCCTGATGGGAAAATAGAGTGACCTGTGCCTGTCCCAACACCAAGAGCTAGTCTCTCATTGGTTCCCGGTCTTCCCGTTCATCCTCAGGACAAATTGCAACCTGTACGGAACAGGAGGTTAAAGGTGCCGATGCTCCAAGTAGGGAGATTGCTAGTAAAGTGGCTGGAATGGCGAACCCGAGCACAAGGAGATGAGAAAAGAGGTGCATTTTAGAAACCTTTCCCCATCACACGGTGTACCATCTTCTGGGTTTCTCATGCATGTTTTCGATGTAGGAAGATGCCCTTGAACCTGGAGATTTGGGACCCATGCGATGGGTAGCACGCAGTATTACTTTAAAGGGTCTGCGTTTGCTCACCCAACCTCACCAAACCTCTCAGCCCCAAGAGTGTCCACCCTTATGTCTCATCCAGCTGTGGGTCTAGATATGGTCAATCCAGGTTGCATCACAGCCCCTGAACGAATTGTGTAAGAATTTCTCTCTCTTTCCCTGTCTTTGTTTCATGGGTTTTTAAAAGTAATTTATTTTTATAATGGGGTTTAGCTGCTTTTCACGGCTGTGTTTAGGCCGCTTTACACCCACTTGACACACTAACAGAGAGATATCAATACATAGGTTTTAAGATTATTACTAGTCAGATATATTCTTGTGCGGTGAATCGGGCGTGTTGTGTCCAGTTCTCTGAGCAAGGAGTAGGTCTTGTCTATTCCATATTGGGTTTATGGAACGGTATCTGAGCTAATTTGAAACTCTTGTTTTATGTATCACCCCACCTCACCTTTCCCGTTAAGCAGCCATAGTGTGTTTTCTGCATGTGTGACTCTGTTCTGTTTTGTAATTCAGTTCAAGTGTAACGGTTTTTACATTCCCTCTATAAGTGACACCTTATGAGAAGTGTCCTTTTCTGTGTGACTTATTTCACTTAGAATCGTCTTACCTAAATCCACTCATCATGCTGCTACTAGCCTTATGACATTGATTTCATGGCTGAGTGATATTCCATTGTACATAAGGACCACAACTTTTTTATCCATTTTTCGCTTTCCTGGGATATTTAAGGTGGAAGGAAGTGGAGGTCCTTGTCAACAGAGCAGCCCTAAACTTTGGGGTGCTTGTGTCTTGCTGATTTTCAATTTTCCCACTTTATCCCCCCATGCGTGGAAGTGCCCTATGCTCTCTAAGCTGTGTTTTTTAGATGTTTCAGGACACACCGTACACTTCTCCAGAGTGGCTGTTGGCAATTTACATCCCGCCCATCAGTGTAGCAAGGCTCCCATTTCTCCATGGCCTGTCCTGCATTTCTGGTTTTGACACTTTTTTCAGCATGGCCCTTTTGACCGATGGGAAGCGAGACTTCTTTGTAGCGCTGATTTGCCTTTCCAGGTTGCTTGGTTGGCCAAAAAGGGCGTATGCGTTTTTTCCTGAATATATTCAGGAAAAAACGTATACGCCCTTTTTGGCCAAGGGCATCATTGTCAACGTTTTGCCGCTTTTCATGTGCTTTAAAGGCGATTCGAATCTACCTCCTGAAATCTGTTTCCTGCAATTCTGCCTTGATTTCAAATCCTCTTCTTTGCCTTCCCTCAATATATTTGTGGACGAGAGTTATCATTTATAACTCTGCAGGTTTGTGAATTGCAGTGCCCTGAAGCTGCATTTTACAAGTCGCTTTTTTGGGAGCCGGCCGCAAAAGCGCAGGATGGCTTCAGGCCCTGTTCTGGTTCCGGGGGGCAGGCTGAGCCTGTGGTTAATTCTTCTTCCTGATGGGAAAATAGAGTGACCTGTGACTGTCCCAACACCAAGAGCTAGTCTCTCATTGGTTTCCCGTCTTCCCGTTCATCCTCAGGACAAATTGCAACCTGTACGGAACAGGAGGTTAAAGGTGCTGATGCTCCAAGTAGGGAGATTGCTAGTAAAGTGGCTGGAATGGCGAACACGAGCACAAGGAGGTGAGAAATGAGGTGCGTTTTAGAAACCTTTCCCCATCACACGGTGTACCATCTTCTGGGTTTCTCATGCATGTTTTCGATGTAGGAAGATGCCCTTGAACCTGGAGATTTGGGACCCATGCGATGGGTAGCACGCAGTATTACTTTAAAGGGTCTGCGTTTGCTCACCCAACCTCACCAAACCTCTCAGCCCCAAGAGTGTCCACCCTTATGTCTCATCCAGCTGTGGGTCTAGATATGGTCAATCCAGGTTGCATCACAGCCCCTGAACGAATTGTGTAAGAATTTCTCTCTCTTTCCCTGTCTTTGTTTCATGGGTTTTTAAAAGTAATTTATTTTTATAATGGGGTTTAGCTGCTTTTCACGGCTGTGTTTAGGCCGCTTTACACCCACTTGACACACTAACAGAGAGATATCAATACATAGGTTTTAAGATTATTACTAGTCAGATATATTCTTGTGCGGTGAATCGGGCGTGTTGAGTCCAGTTCTCTGAGCAAGGAGTAGGTCTTGTCTATTCCATATTGGGTTTATGGAACGGTATCTGAGCTAATTTGAAACTCTTGTTTTATGTATCACCCCACCTCACCTTTCCCGTTAAGCAGCCATAGTGTGTTTTCTGCATGTGTGACTCTGTTCTGTTTTGTAATTCAGTTCAAGTGTAACGGTTTTTACATTCCCTCTATAAGTGACACCTTAGGAGAAGTGTCCTTTTCTGTGTGACTTATTTCACTTAGAATCGTCTTACCTAAATCCACTCATCATGCTGCTACTAGCCTTATGACATTGATTTCATGGCTGAGTGATATTCCATTGTACATAAGGACCACAACTTTTTTATCCATTTTTCGCTTTCCTGGGATATTTAAGGTGGAAGGAAGTGGAGGTCCTTGTCAACAGAGCAGCCCTAAACTTTGGGGTGCTTGTGTCTTGCTGATTTTCAATTTTCCCACTTTATCCCCCCATGCGTGGAAGTGCCCTATGCTCTCTAAGCTGTGTTTTTTAGATGTTTCAGGACACACCGTACACTTCTCCAGAGTGGCTGTTGGCAATTTACATCCCGCCCATCAGTGTAGCAAGGCTCCCATTTCTCCATGGCCTGTCCTGCATTTCTGGTTTTGACAACTTTTTCAGCATGTCCCTTTTGACCGATGGGAAGCGAGACTTCTTTGTAGCGCTGATTTGCCTTTCCAGGTTGCTTGGTTGGCCAAAAAGGGCGTATGCGTTTTTTCCTGAATGTATTGAGGAAAAAACGCATACGCCCTTTTTGGCCAAGGGCATCATTGTCAACGTTTTGCCGCTTTTCATGTGCTTTAAAGGCGATTCGAATCTACCTCCTGAAATCTGTTTCCTGCAATTCTGCCTTGATTTCAAATCCTCTTCTTTGCCTTCCCTCAATATATTTGTGGACGAGAGTTATCATTTATAACTCTGCAGGTTTGTGAATTGCAGTGCCCTGAAGCTCCATTTTACAAGTCGCTTTTTTGGGAGCCAGCCGCAAAAGCGCAGGATGGCTTCAGGCCCTGTTCTGGTTCCGGGGGGCAGGCTGAGCCTGTGGTTAATTCTTCTTCCTGATGGGAAAATAGAGTGACCTGTGCCTGTCCCAACACCAAGAGCTAGTCTCTCATTGGTTCCCCGTCTTCCGGTTCATCCTCAGGACAAATTGCAACCTGTACGGAACAGGAGGTTAAAGGTGCTGATGCTCCAAGTAGGGAGATTGCTAGTAAAGTGGCTGGAATGGCGAACCCGAGCACAAGGAGGTGAGAAATGAGGTGCGTTTTAGAAACCTTTCCCCATCACACGGTGTACCATCTTCTGGGTTTCTCATGCATGTTTTCGATGTAGGAAGTTGCCCTTGAACCTGGAGATTTGGGACCCATGCGATGGGTAGCACGCAGTATTACTTTAAAGGGTCTGCATTTGCTCACCCAACCTCACCAAACCTCTCAGCCCCAAGAGTGTCCACCCTTATGTCTCATCCAGCTGTGGGTCTAGATATGGTCAATCCAGGTTGCATCACAGCCCCTGAACGAATTGTGTAAGAATTTCTCTCTCTTTCCCTGTCTTTGTTTCATGGGTTTTTAAAAGTAATTTATTTTTATAATGGGGTTTAGCTGCTTTTCACGGCTGTGTTTAGGCCGCTTTACACCCACTTGACACACTAACAGAGAGATATCAATATATAGGTTTTAAGATTATTACTAGTCAGATATATTCTTGTGCGGTGAATCGGGCGTGTTGAGTCCAGTTCTCTGAGCAAGGAGTAGGTCTTGTCTATTCCATATTGGGTTTATGGAACGGTATCTGAGCTAATTTGAAACTCTTGTTTTATGTATCACCTCACCTCACCTTTCCCGTTAAGCAGCCATAGTGTGTTTTCTGCATGTGTGACTCTGTTCTGTTTTGTAATTCAGTTCAAGTGTAACGGTTTTTACATTCCCTCTATAAGTGACACCTTATGAGAAGTGTCCTTTTCTGTGTGACTTATTTCACTTAGAATCGTCTTACCTAAATCCACTCATCATGCTGCTACTAGCCTTATGACATTGATTTCATGGCTGAGTGATATTCCATTGTACATAAGGACCACAACTTTTTTATCCATTTTTCGCTTTCCTGGGATATTTAAGGTGGAAGGAAGTGGAGGTCCTTGTCAACAGAGCAGCCCTAAACATTGGGGTGCTTGTGTCTTGCTGATTTTCAATTTTCCCACTTTATCCCCCCATGCGTGGAAGTGCCCTATGCTCTCTAAGCTGTGTTTTTTAGATGTTTCAGGACACACCGTACACTTCTCCAGAGTGGCTGTTGGCAATTTACATCCCGCCCATCAGTGTAGCAAGGCTCCCATTTCTCCATGGCCTGTCCTGCATTTCTGGTTTTGACACTTTTTTCAGCATGGCCCTTTTGACCGATGGGAAGCGAGACTTCTTTGTAGCGCTGATTTGCCTTTCCAGGTTGCTTGGTTGGCCAAAAAGGGCGTATGCGTTTTTTCCTGAATATATTCAGGAAAAAACGCATACGCCCTTTTTGGCCAAGGGCATCATTGTCAACGTTTTGCCGCTTTTCATGTGCTTTAAAGGCGATTCGAATCTACCTCCTGAAATCTGTTTCCTGCAATTCTGCCTTGATTTCAAATCCTCTTCTTTGCCTTCCCTCAATACATTTGTGGACGAGAGTTATCATTTATAACTCTGCAGGTTTGTGAATTGCAGTGCCCTGAAGCTCCATTTTACAAATCGCTTTTTCGGGAGCTGGCCGCAAAAGCGCAGGATGGCTTCAGGCCTTGTTCTGGTTCCGGGGGGCAGGCTGAGCCTGTGGTTAATTCTTCTTCCTGATGGGAAAATAGAGTGACCTGTGCCTGTCCCAACACCAAGAGCTAGTCTCTCATTGGTTCCCGGTCTTCCCGTTCATCCTCAGGACAAATTGCAACCTGTACGGAACAGGAGGTTAAAGGTGCCGATGCTCCAAGTAGGGAGATTGCTAGTAAAGTGGCTGGAATGGCGAACCCGAGCACAAGGAGATGAGAAAAGAGGTGCATTTTAGAAACCTTTCCCCATCACACGGTGTACCATCTTCTGGGTTTCTCATGCATGTTTTCGATGTAGGAAGATGCCCTTGAACCTGGAGATTTGGGACCCATGCGATGGGTAGCACGCAGTATTACTTTAAAGGGTCTGCGTTTGCTCACCCAACCTCACCAAACCTCTCAGCCCCAAGAGTGTCCACCCTTATGTCTCATCCAGCTGTGGGTCTAGATATGGTCAATCCAGGTTGCATCACAGCCCCTGAACGAATTGTGTAAGAATTTCTCTCTCTTTCCCTGTCTTTGTTTCATGGGTTTTTAAAAGTAATTTATTTTTATAATGGGGTTTAGCTGCTTTTCACGGCTGTGTTTAGGCCGCTTTACACCCACTTGACACACTAACAGAGAGATATCAATACATAGGTTTTAAGATTATTACTAGTCAGATATATTCTTGTGCGGTGAATCGGGCGTGTTGTGTCCAGTTCTCTGAGCAAGGAGTAGGTCTTGTCTATTCCATATTGGGTTTATGGAACGGTATCTGAGCTAATTTGAAACTCTTGTTTTATGTATCACCCCACCTCACCTTTCCCGTTAAGCAGCCATAGTGTGTTTTCTGCATGTGTGACTCTGTTCTGTTTTGTAATTCAGTTCAAGTGTAACGGTTTTTACATTCCCTCTATAAGTGACACCTTATGAGAAGTGTCCTTTTCTGTGTGACTTATTTCACTTAGAATCGTCTTACCTAAATCCACTCATCATGCTGCTACTAGCCTTATGACATTGATTTCATGGCTGAGTGATATTCCATTGTACATAAGGACCACAACTTTTTTATCCATTTTTCGCTTTCCTGGGATATTTAAGGTGGAAGGAAGTGGAGGTCCTTGTCAACAGAGCAGCCCTAAACTTTGGGGTGCTTGTGTCTTGCTGATTTTCAATTTTCCCACTTTATCCCCCCATGCGTGGAAGTGCCCTATGCTCTCTAAGCTGTGTTTTTTAGATGTTTCAGGACACACCGTACACTTCTCCAGAGTGGCTGTTGGCAATTTACATCCCGCCCATCAGTGTAGCAAGGCTCCCATTTCTCCATGGCCTGTCCTGCATTTCTGGTTTTGACACTTTTTTCAGCATGGCCCTTTTGACCGATGGGAAGCGAGACTTCTTTGTAGCGCTGATTTGCCTTTCCAGGTTGCTTGGTTGGCCAAAAAGGGCGTATGCGTTTTTTCCTGAATATATTCAGGAAAAAACGTATACGCCCTTTTTGGCCAAGGGCATCATTGTCAACGTTTTGCCGCTTTTCATGTGCTTTAAAGGCGATTCGAATCTACCTCCTGAAATCTGTTTCCTGCAATTCTGCCTTGATTTCAAATCCTCTTCTTTGCCTTCCCTCAATATATTTGTGGACGAGAGTTATCATTTATAACTCTGCAGGTTTGTGAATTGCAGTGCCCTGAAGCTGCATTTTACAAGTCGCTTTTTTGGGAGCCGGCCGCAAAAGCGCAGGATGGCTTCAGGCCCTGTTCTGGTTCCGGGGGGCAGGCTGAGCCTGTGTTTAATTCTTCTTCCTGATGGGAAAATAGAGTGACCTGTGACTGTCCCAACACCAAGAGCTAGTCTCTCATTGGTTTCCCGTCTTCCCGTTCATCCTCAGGACAAATTGCAACCTGTACGGAACAGGAGGTTAAAGGTGCTGATGCTCCAAGTAGGGAGATTGCTAGTAAAGTGGCTGGAATGGCGAACACGAGCACAAGGAGGTGAGAAATGAGGTGCGTTTTAGAAACCTTTCCCCATCACACGGTGTACCATCTTCTGGGTTTCTCATGCATGTTTTCGATGTAGGAAGATGCCCTTGAACCTGGAGATTTGGGACCCATGCGATGGGTAGCACGCAGTATTACTTTAAAGGGTCTGCGTTTGCTCACCCAACCTCACCAAACCTCTCAGCCCCAAGAGTGTCCACCCTTATGTCTCATCCAGCTGTGGGTCTAGATATGGTCAATCCAGGTTGCATCACAGCCCCTGAACGAATTGTGTAAGAATTTCTCTCTCTTTCCCTGTCTTTGTTTCATGGGTTTTTAAAAGTAATTTATTTTTATAATGGGGTTTAGCTGCTTTTCACGGCTGTGTTTAGGCCGCTTTACACCCACTTGACACACTAACAGAGAGATATCAATACATAGGTTTTAAGATTATTACTAGTCAGATATATTCTTGTGCGGTGAATCGGGCGTGTTGAGTCCAGTTCTCTGAGCAAGGAGTAGGTCTTGTCTATTCCATATTGGGTTTATGGAACGGTATCTGAGCTAATTTGAAACTCTTGTTTTATGTATCACCCCACCTCACCTTTCCCGTTAAGCAGCCATAGTGTGTTTTCTGCATGTGTGACTCTGTTCTGTTTTGTAATTCAGTTCAAGTGTAACGGTTTTTACATTCCCTCTATAAGTGACACCTTAGGAGAAGTGTCCTTTTCTGTGTGACTTATTTCACTTAGAATCGTCTTACCTAAATCCACTCATCATGCTGCTACTAGCCTTATGACATTGATTTCATGGCTGAGTGATATTCCATTGTACATAAGGACCACAACTTTTTTATCCATTTTTCGCTTTCCTGGGATATTTAAGGTGGAAGGAAGTGGAGGTCCTTGTCAACAGAGCAGCCCTAAACTTTGGGGTGCTTGTGTCTTGCTGATTTTCAATTTTCCCACTTTATCCCCCCATGCGTGGAAGTGCCCTATGCTCTCTAAGCTGTGTTTTTTAGATGTTTCAGGACACACCGTACACTTCTCCAGAGTGGCTGTTGGCAATTTACATCCCGCCCATCAGTGTAGCAAGGCTCCCATTTCTCCATGGCCTGTCCTGCATTTCTGGTTTTGACAACTTTTTCAGCATGTCCCTTTTGACCGATGGGAAGCGAGACTTCTTTGTAGCGCTGATTTGCCTTTCCAGGTTGCTTGGTTGGCCAAAAAGGGCGTATGCGTTTTTTCCTGAATGTATTGAGGAAAAAACGCATACGCCCTTTTTGGCCAAGGGCATCATTGTCAACGTTTTGCCGCTTTTCATGTGCTTTAAAGGCGATTCGAATCTACCTCCTGAAATCTGTTTCCTGCAATTCTGCCTTGATTTCAAATCCTCTTCTTTGCCTTCCCTCAATATATTTGTGGACGAGAGTTATCATTTATAACTCTGCAGGTTTGTGAATTGCAGTGCCCTGAAGCTCCATTTTACAAGTCGCTTTTTTGGGAGCCAGCCGCAAAAGCGCAGGATGGCTTCAGGCCCTGTTCTGGTTCCGGGGGGCAGGCTGAGCCTGTGGTTAATTCTTCTTCCTGATGGGAAAATAGAGTGACCTGTGCCTGTCCCAACACCAAGAGCTAGTCTCTCATTGGTTCCCCGTCTTCCGGTTCATCCTCAGGACAAATTGCAACCTGTACGGAACAGGAGGTTAAAGGTGCTGATGCTCCAAGTAGGGAGATTGCTAGTAAAGTGGCTGGAATGGCGAACCCGAGCACAAGGAGGTGAGAAATGAGGTGCGTTTTAGAAACCTTTCCCCATCACACGGTGTACCATCTTCTGGGTTTCTCATGCATGTTTTCGATGTAGGAAGTTGCCCTTGAACCTGGAGATTTGGGACCC